>NC_067479.1:18727785-19327785 GCF_947179515.1 Apodemus sylvaticus
TTCTTAGGCAAGTGGGTAGAAATCCTGAGTGAGGTGATCCAGTCACAAAAGAACACACATGATATGCACTCACTAATAAGCAAATATTAGGTCAGAAGCTCAGAATAACTAAGAAACAATTCGCTTATCAAATGGTGCCCAAGAAGAAGGAAGGAGAGGCCCCTGGTCCTGGAAAGGCTCAGTGCAGCAGTGTAAGGGAATACCAGGACAGGGAAGCGGGAGGGGGTTGATCGGGGAACAGGGGGAGAGAAGAGGGCTTATGGGACTTTTGGGGAGGGGGAATCCAGGAAAAGGGAAATCATTTGTAATGTAAATAAAGTATATTTCTAAAAAAAAAAAAAGTAATAGAAACTACTGAACTGTGGTCTTCTGGCTCAGCACCAAATGGTCTTTATCACAAAGCCCACTCTCCAGTTCTATTTTAAATAAGTCTGGAATACTTACATCTTTGAAAACATGTTGAGAATTAATTATACTGTTCACCAATTGTTTTACTATGATAAACAAATTCATCATGATCAATGTGTTTGTGTAAACTTTTTTAATCAACTTAAACAAGTCTACATAAAGAAACTGACAAAAAAGACAAATTGGATTTATATAGCATTACTTTTAAAAATTGCTGATGAAAAACGCTTGAATGTAAATAACTCAATAGCAGTAAATATGCTATCCTCTGTTTTAAAAGCAAAATGCATTGTAAAAAATAATTTCCATAACTGTTTTATAACAGGTATTAATTTATATCTGTCAAATTTCTTAACTGCAGGGACAGCATGATCCTTAGTGTTATTTCCCAGGTAAGTACTGGAAGCATCTAAGTTATGGAATTAGTATGTGAAGCAAATAGACATCATCGAAAGCGCATAGACTGAGATTCTGGAGGCAGTGAGGAGCAGGTCATGCTAACACTACCTGAACCTCAGGCTATCCCTCATAACTCACTCACATGGAAGTAAATACTCCTCCCAGGGGAAAGGACTTTATTTTCTACGAAAATGCATTACACATTGAGCTTACAATTAAAAAGTGTTCTATTTCCTGAGGAGACTTAAATGTTCTTTATTATCTCCTCAAGATTTTTAACATACTGCAAACATCTGTATGGATAAAATTTGTACAATATTCTATTCAGAAGTTTTTGAGACTACAGCATGAGATAATAAATAGGTCACTGTGTTTGAAATTGTGGGATAACACATAACACTGTAATTTCTTTAGGTTCTTGTATCAAATGATGAAAGAAAATGAAGTGGCTAAAACAACAGGTTTTTCCCCTTCACAGTGCATGAAGACGGGTGTATAAAATTAGCTTTTAAAATATTATTTTTTCTTTTTGCCTATTAACCGAATATAGTCTCTACAGGTTCTCTTTTCCCTTTGTTGGGTATTTCAGCTAATGTCATCCCTGTAGGGTCCTATGAAACTCTTCTTATTCTGGCCTCTGGGACTTTCTAGTAGCTACTCCTATTTCCCCATATCCCACTGCTACACAGTTTCCTGTTCAGTTTCCTGACCCTCTGTACTTAACCCCATCTCCTCCCACACCTGCTCTTACCACCCCTTCCTCTCCTCCTCCTCTCTCCCTCCCAGCCCCTAACTCCCTCCCTCTACCACTTGTGAGTATTCTGTTCCCTTTTCTTTTTTCTTTTGTTTTATTTGATATATTTTTATTTCCATTTCAAATGATTCCCCCTTTTCTAGCCCCCGACTCCCAGAAAGTCCCATTAGCCCCCTTCCCTCCTCCTGTTCTCCCACCCACCCCTTCCCACTTCCCTGTTCTGGTTTTGCCCTATTCTGCTTCACTGAGTCTTTCCAGAACAAGGGGCCACTCCTCCGCTCTTCTTGTACCTCATTTGATGTGTGGATTATGTTTTGGGTATTCCAGTTTTCCAGGCTAATATCCACTTATTAGTGAGTGCATACCATGACTGATCCTTTGAGACTGAGTTATCTCACTTAGTACGATGTTCTCCACCTCCATCCATTTGCCTAAAAATTTCATGAATTCATTGTTTCTAATGGCTGAATAGTACTCCATTGTGTATATATACCACAATTTTTGCATCCACTCTTCTGTTGAGGGATACCTGGGTTCTTTCCAGCTTCTGGCTATTATAAATAAGTCTGCAATGAACATACTGGAGTATGTATCCTTATTGCATGCTGGGGAATCCTCTGGGTATATGCCCAGGAGTGGTATAGCAGGATCTTCCGGAAGTGAGGTGCCCAGTTTTCAGAAGAACCGCCAGACTGATTTCCACAGTGGTTGTACCAATTTGCAACCCCACCAGCAGTGGAGGAGTGTTCCTCTTTCTCCACATCCTCACCAACACCTGCTGTCTCCTGAGTTTTAATCTTAGCCATTCTGACTGGTGTAAGGTGAAATCTCAGGGTTGTTTTGATTTGCATTTCCCTAATTACTAATGAAGTTGAGCATTTTTTTATTCGATATAATTTATTTACATTTCAAATGATTTCCCCTTTTCTAGCCCCCCACAGCCCAAAAGTCCCCTAAGCCCCCTTCTCTTCCCCTGTCCTCCCACCCACCCCTTCCCACTTCCCCGTTCTGGTTTTGCCGAATACTATTTCACTGAGTCGTTCCAGAACCAGGGGCCACTCCTCCTTTCTTCTTGTACCTCATTTGATGTGTGGATTATGTTTCGGGTCTTCCAGTTTTCTAGGTTAATAACCACTTATTAGTGAGTGCATACAATGATTCACCTTTTGAGTCTGGGTTACCTCACTTAGTATGATGTTCTCTAGCTCCATCCATTTGCCTAAGAATTTCATGAATTCATTGTTTCTAATGGCTGAATAGTACTCCATTGTGTAGATATACCACATTTTCTGTATCCACTCTTCTGTTGAGGGATACCTGGGTTCTTTCCAGCATCTGACAATTATAAATAGGGCTGCTATGAACATAGTAGAGCATGTATCCTTATTACATGGTGGGGAATCCTCTGGGTATATGCCCAGGAGTGGTATAGCAGGATCTTCTGGAAGTGAGGTGCCCAGTTTTTGGAGGAATCGCCAGACTGATTTCCAGAGTGGTTGTACCAATTTAAAACCCCCACAGCAGTGGAGGAGTGTTCCTCTTTCTCCACACCCTCTCCAACACCTGCTGTCTCCTGAATTTTTAATCTTAGCCATTCTGACTGGTGTAAGATGAAATCTTAGGGTTGTTTTGATTTGCATTTCCCTAATGATTAATGAAGTTGAGCATTTTTTAAGATGCTTCTCCGCCATCCGAATTTCTTCAGGTGAGAATTCTTTGTTTAACTCTGTACCCCATTTTTTAATAGGGTTGTTTGGTTTTCTGGAGTCTAACTTCTTGAGTTCTTTATATATATATTGGATATTAGCCCTCTATCTGATGTAGGATTGGTGAAGATCTTTTCCCAATTTGTTGGTTGCCGATTTGTCCTCTTGATGGTGTCCTTTGCCTTACAGAAACTTTGTAATTTTATGAGGTCCCATTTGTCAATTCTTGCTCTTAGAACATACGCTATTTGTGTTCTGTTCAGAAACTTTCTCCCTGTACCGATGTCCTCAAGGGTCTTCCCCAGTTTCTTTTCTATTAGCTTCAGAGTGTCTGGCTTTATGTGGAGGTCCTTGATCCATTTGGATTTGAGCTTAGTACAAGGAGACAAGGATGGATCAGTTCGCATTCTTCTGCATGCTGACCTCCAGTTGAACCAGCACCATTTGTTGAAAAGGCTATCTTTTTTCCATTGGATGTTTTCAGCCTCTTTGTCGAGGATCAAGTGGCCATAGGTGTGTGGGGTCATTTCTGGATCTTCAATCCTGTTCCATTGATCCTCCTGCTTGTCACTGTACCAATACCATGCAGTTTTTAACACTATTGCTCTGTAGTATTGCTTGAGGTCAGGGATACTGATTCCCCCAGATTTTCTTTTGTTGCTGAGAATAGTTTTAGCTATCCTGGGTTTTTTGTTGTTCCAGATGAATTTGATAATTGCTATTTCTAACTCTGTGAAGAATTGAGTTGGGATTTTGATGGGTATTGCATTGAATCTGTATATTGCTTTTGGCAAAATGGCCATTTTAACTATATTGATTCTGCTGATCCATGAGCATGGGAGGTTTTCCCATTTTTTGAGGTCTTTTTCCATTTCCTTCTTCAGAGTCTTGAAGTTCTTGTCATAAAGATCTTTCACATGTTTGGTAAGAGTCACCCCAAGATACTTTATACTGTTTGTGGCTATTGTGAAGGGAGTCATTTCCCTAATTTCTTTCTCAGCTTGCTTATCCTTTGAGTATAGGAAGGCCACTGATTTACTTGAGTTGATTTTATAACGTGCCACTTTGCTGAAGTTGTTTATCAGCTGTAGGAGCTCTCTAGTGGAGTTTTTTTGGGTCACTTTGGTAGACTATCATGTCGTCTGCAAATAATGATAGTTTGACTTCTTCCTTTCCAACTTGTATCCCTTTGACCTCCTTATGTTGTCGAATTGCCCGAGCTAGTACCTCAAGTACAATATTGAAAATATAAGGAGAAAGGGGGCAGCCATGTCTGGTCCCTGATTTCAGTGGGATTGCTTCAAGTTTCTCTCCATTTAGTTTGATGCTGGCTACCGATTTACTGTATATTGCTTTTACTATGTTTAGGTATGGGCCTTGAATTCCTGTTCTCTCTAAGACTTTAAGCATGAAAGGATGCTGAATTTTGTCAAATGATTTTTCACCATCCAATGAAATGACCATGTGGTTTTGTTCTTTAAGATGCTTCTCTGCCATCCGAAGTTCTTCAGGTGAAAATTCTTTGTTTAACTCTGTACCCCATTTTTTAATAGGGTTTTTGGTTTTCTGGAGTCTAACTTCTTGAGTTCCTCATTCATAAAAAAAAAAAAAAAAAAAAAAAAAAACTTTACTAAAGCTCAAAGCACACATTGCACCTAACACAATAATTGTAGGGGACTTCACCACTCCACTCCTCAATGGACCGACCAGGAAAACAGAAACTAAACAGGGACACAGTAAAACTAACTGAAGCTTTTGACCAATTTTATTTGACTGATATTTATAGAACATTTCACCCTAAAACAAAAGAATATACTTTTTTCTCAGCACCTCACGTGTTCCCTTTTCTAAGTAGGTCTTTACTGAGTACGTTCTCGGAAGGGGCTGTTCTGTGCTTATTTAGTATGTGCTCACTAGCATTTATTTACATGTTTTTCTGATCATATGTTTCTGAACTCATATAACCTCCTTTGGGTGATTGCTTTCCTCTTTACATTCTTATATAAATGTACATTGAAACTGAGGTGAAGTGGTGTATGATATTAGATTGTAATCCATCCTATAATTTCAATTCCTCACATCAAAGGTCCACCAGAAAAATCTGAGCAGATCGATGAAAGTCAACAGTCAACTACAATAAAACTTTTGGAACTGAAAAAAATTCACACACTGAACCTAAAAAGCACAGCTTCCTGGGAGATGTTCTTACCAACTTGCTGTCTTTTGACCCTTTGCTATGCTGAAGGTCTCACTCAAGACTAAGCACTTCATGAGGCAGCTCAGAAGGAATGGGGTTCTACAACATATACTCTTATTCTCCTCTCTAGCTCCACGCCACATCTAGAGTGTGAATGTTTGGCTCTACTCATTATTCTCAACTAATAAATAACTCAGGGAAATTTCTTCTAAGAATAATTTTTATTCACTTAGTAGATAAGTAAGATAAGCATATATAAACTTTCAGTCATTTTTTAAAATCTGTTTTTGTTCTAAACAATTGTTATTTTTCTTGAGGCTGTGTTTTCAAAGTATGATTCTTCAAAGAGTTGCACACACACACATGCACACACACACACACACACACACACGCTCCCACACACATTTGTGTGTATACATGTATGTACATGTATATTGAAATTTTCTGAATTTTTGAAAAATGTGCATTTCTTTCCCATCCTTTTTATTTCAATGAGTTTAGCTTTGCTTCCCCTCTCTTTAATTCTTGAGATCATTTATTTTGTGTTACACAAAATAAATACAACAAGATAACACAATAGTCATTCTAGTAAATTCACCTAGTATTTGTGTTGATAATTGAAATTGAAATGGCTTCTAATTTCAACTCTATTTCACATTTATTGTTCGGAAGGAATTTGTTATTTTAAAGTAATACAAAAAGACATCTTATATAGTGTTTAAAGAACTTTCTAGGTATTCTAAATCATAGACTTGAAATTTTCTAATTATTAATGTTTTCATTTCATATCAGACAGATGTGTATTCAGATTTAAATAAGATTTACCACAGGAATTGAGGGAAGACTTTGAGCATCAAAATAAAATTAGATATTTCCTTCATGTAATGGTTTCAGGTAATTTAAATAATTATAACCCAGAAATTCCCTTATGCATTTGAACTCAGGATGTCACAATTATTGTGCTTGGTATTAGATTATCATTCACAAGAACATGTCTTGGTTTTAATAACCATTTTTATTTCACAATTTTTCTTTTTTATTATCTTAGAACCATTTTATCATTGAAATGATATTTTTCATTTTATCAAGTAATATTTTAATAAGAAATTCCAACAAAATAATTTTGTTACAGAACATCAACATATTAGATACAAATTATAATTCAGATATATAACTTAAATGTCAACTTGTAGACAATATATATATATATATATAATTTTTATTATATATATTCTTTATTTACTTTTCAAATGATTTCCCTTTTCCCATAAGCCATCTCCCCTCCCCCTGTTCCCCAATCAACTCCCTCCCACTTCCCTGTCCTGGTATTCCCCTACACTGCTGCACTGATCCTTTCTAGGACCAAGGATCCTCTCCTTCCTTTGATGTCCAGCAAGGCCATCCTCTACTGCCTATGTGTGTCTGGAGCCATGGGTAACACCATGTGTACTATCTGGTTGAAATGATTTTTTAAAAACCAATGATCAACAGCAGTTATATACTTTAAATTTAAATCATAACATACTTAATATTCATAAGAATATCCATGTTTACATATTGTGGAATAAGTCAAATCAGTAGCTTCTTGTCTAACATCAGGCTCTTACATTTGTTGTATTTTTCATTTTCATCATTTTAATTTCTGTGATGAAAATCTTTTCTCCAAAACATTACATTTTCTGTGAATGAATATTAAAATTATCTTTTAAAAATATTAAGCACACATAGCTTTACATAGCTTTAACTTCATGATAAAAATTATTACAAAAATCTGATTGGATTTTCTTCTTATACTATTCCAAATTGTACTGAGTGCAGCCAACATTGAGAAACGCAGCCTAAAATTCATGAGAACATAGTGAGACTTTGGTTCTATTTGTCAAAGCTCACAGTGCAGTGGGTTTCCTTACACCAGAAATTAGAGTGGGTCACCCAATGCATGCACACGGGTAATGATCTGTTACTTGAGTGCATTTTTTTAAAATATACATCAGTTTATGCTCCTTATTGTAGCTACCTGTAGAAGTCCTGCTTTTGATGTCCTGTGTACTGCTTTATGGTTTTTAATAGTCTTCTCTAAAAGCAAAACTTTTTATTCTATTTTAAATGATGACCTATTCAAATCAAGCTATGTTATGAATAATTTTCAATAGAGTAAACAAACACAAGGACAAATTGATTTTAAGTGAATTTTAAGGGAAAACATAATACCATAGAAATGCTAATGTTTTTCTCCTAGGAAATCATTGGCAATTTTGCTTTTTCAAAAAATACTTTCCCTGCATTGCCATAGACATGTATTTACCTGTAGGCCTTGGGTGTAACTAAATGAATCTATTGTAGGCATGCAGTGTAAGTAAATGTATCCATTGAATCCATTTAGAGTTATTCTGTGACAAGAAGAATGTAGTCACAAACCATGAATACATGTTTTGAAGAATTTGATTTGTGGGCTCTTTCCAATTGAAATGGTATATGGGGTTTTACTCAATTCTATTTCAAGTTTATTTGGAAAACAATACAAAAACATCAGTACACTATTGGAGTGCTAAATTGCAAGCTGCCATTTAGATTTATAGCAGTCTAGCAACTTGTTTTCAGATCTATACAAGATTTAAACGCCCTGGGTTATTATTACTTTTTTTGGTGTGGTTCTTTTTTTGAGATATACATGTTTTTAAATGGTACTCTAAGCAGTTTACAATATTCATTTGTTGAGTTGGTAAATCAATAAAATGTGATAAAGTGTTTCATGTTTAACATGATTCATTTTAGTCTTAATTATTTTCATATTATATCAACATAATATTGATTTCTCATTTTCCAAATGAGTCAAGATTGATGAAGTCACCGTTTATCAACTCATTTCATATGAATCACTTTAATTATCTGTTAACAAAGTATCACAAGAAAAACAGAGGATACTATATGAAAAGCTGTTGAGTGTGAACAACTGTCATGATTAAAGAAACTTTCTTGCATGTAGAAAATCAATTATAACCTTACTAAATCATTCACCAAAATGTTTATATGGGTTGCTGTAGTATGCAAAATTTTATATTCATCAAAAACTATATATAATGAATACATCATTTTTTCCTGCTATGAATAATTTTACAACAATATATAAATAGCTACATTGTATTTTTGTGTGTATGAAAGGGAAAAAGTAAAGGAGAGTAGATTTATAATAGCACTGGATGCCACTCCAATATTCTTATTTTATTTTGTTTAAAATTCTTGAAAAGCCAAGTGGGTTTTATGTGAGCTGAGATTTTGAAATTCAGAATGATCTTTATAAAATGGCAAGAAAGTATTCCGACTAACATATACACCATTTTTCTTTATTTGACTAGTGACAAGAAATCTAAGAACAGTCAATAGAGCAAGGAAGGGTTACTTACAACTTAAGAGGTATGTCTCTAAAAATTAAGTCGTTATTTGTGGTTCCATGAACAAGAAAAAATCTGCAAAATATTTCAATTGAATATTGTCAGTTCTAATGAAAGATTTGGTTTCTAATATTCAGAGAAATTGGCAGTAATCTTTAGTGTCTATTCTTGTGAATAAGATATTCTTTAGGCAATGTCACTTATGATCACACACACAAGCAAATGTCCCAGGAACATGACTAAGACTTCATTTTGTCTATATGTTTATCATAAGAAATATGCTTTGTGAAATTAATGCAAACATCAAGAAACTGATTAAAATATCTATTAACAATAGACATAAAACCAATATAAATACACACATAATTTATAGCAAATTTGAATGGAAAATTGTAATATGATATAGATATAAAAATGTGTCTCATATACAATTAACATCATACATAAACTTTTTTCTTTAAGTGTAAAGTGTAAAAATATTTTTTAAAAATATTATTTTATTTTATGTATGTGAATACGCTGAAGATATCTTTAGACACTCCAGAAGGAGGCATCAGATCACATTACAGATGATTTTGAGTTACCATATAGTTGCTGGGAATTGAATTCAGGGCCTCTGGAAGAGCAGTCAGTGCTCTTAACCTCTGAGCCATCTCTCCAGCTCATACATAAATTTTTTTCATTAATTTTTTAAAATAATTAAGATTGATGTGTAACATTAGCTAAATATGAAGTCAACATAGAATTACATGCATATTTCAAAATAAAAATTTTACTGCTACACATTCTAAAACTCAGTTATAAACTTTGAAGATCGAAATTAAATAAGGGAAACTCAAAGATTTAAAAGTCATTATTTGGTAGATTTCTTAGCTGAGATAAGATGAATGAACTTACTTATTCGCTATCAAAACTGAGATTCTGACAGTAAAATGTTGAACATGTAATGAAATTGTTTTATCTGAGATTGCATGAAGAAAAAATAAGCGCATTTCACTAATGAATGTCTGCTTTAGTCTCATGGGCTTATTTTAAAACAATCAACTGCAATAAAACTGGATATAACATTTCAACAAACTGTTATCACAAGTAATCCATTCGCTTCAATACTGTTCCCTATGACACACAGTTCAACATAGCCAGATATGAAGTTTCTCAGCTGCAGATAGAGGTTATAGTTCAGTCTTCAGCAGCAGTTGAAATATACAAAGAACCTGATTGGGAAGTCATGCCCTATCTTGTTTGGCACCAGAGATTTTAACACAGATTTCATCTTTTTTACCAAATTGTAGGTCAATCAGTGGATGATGAGGTTTTCAAATACTGTACAAAATAGTAGAGTACAACATAGGTATCTGTAGATGTACAACCCTTATATGTCATGGATGTTGGTCCTTTCAGAATGAAAATCAGTTCACACTCTAAAGCAAGGAAATAGACTTACACTGAAGAAAAAGCCTTAATAGATTTGATATAGCTCATGCAGTGAAGAAAACAGTTTTCTTCATTTTACTATTAATATTTTTATAAGAATTTGCTTATGTTTCTTTGTTTCCTCTTATAATTCTCTCTGGTTATCTCCTAATCTTTTAACTATTGAATTATTTTTTATTTAAGTCTTTTTTTAAAAAATTTAATTCACTTTATTCAAAATCTGTTCTTTTGGGGCTTTTTTTTTTTTTTTTTTTTGGTGTTTTTAGATACTGAAATTATCCAAATTCTACTTAGCAGCCTCATGAAGATGAATCTGTATAACGGTGGGAACTCTGGTATATTCTTCATGCCCACATAGGATTAACTTTAGGGGTTTATTGGTCATCACTGAAAATACTTTTGCTTTGATGGGTAATACAGACAGAAAATGTTTAGCTCCATATAGAATTTGCATTTTATAAAATCAAATTGTTCATCTTATACGAGGGCTTATGGGACTTGCGGGGAGTGGGGACCCAGAAAAGGGGAAATCATTTGCAATGTAAATTAAAAAATAAATAAAATTAAAAAAAAAGAAAACTATTCTTACATTAGAAGACATACAAAAAATATAAACTGCATTTGGCACAAGGAAATCTGAAGCTTGCCTTCCCTTTTACAAACTGGTTAAACACACACACACACACACATATACATACACACACACACACACACACATACATATATATATATATACACATATCTATACGCACACATATATATTTATACAATGCCTTCATATTTGAGAAATGAAACTAATATAGAAGTGAAAAAGAAAACTACATTTCCTAATACTTCATGAACATGAATCATCATGAACTAAAGAAGTACTACATGAATTGATAAAGGGTTAGAAACAGAAAGAGGTTGTTCTGTAATGAGGTCTTAGCAATAGAAAATATTAGGGGTGAGAGTGCCCATGGCATTCATAAGAGAAAAATGCACTTATATTCTTAGTCTTGAAGACTACACAGCATAATGCAAAGAGCCTCATGGTATTGGTAGGTTAATCTTCCTTGCAAAACTGAGTAGACCCCCTGCCTTCTATGATTGTGAAATTGTCATGAAACTAGTAATTAGGCATAATACTATTTATTCTTAAAATATTATCTTTATTCTAGATTTCTATCTGTTTATAGATGTTAGATTTCTAAAATTAAATTGTAAATGTTTGTAGTTAACATCTTGTAAAAATATCTATAGGTTTAAATTGGATATCATCTAAATGTATGTATAATGTTTGTTGAATGTAAGTAATATGAGAATATTAAGGTATTCAAAAGTGCAGAAAAACTTTCATTTTATATTCTTATTGTGTCTTACGAAAAGAGATTAAATATTTTAATAGTTTTCATAACTAATTGATAGTATTATTTAGTTTCCTGTCTATTTACTCTACAAATATGTGTAGGAAACAGTTACATTCATCAGTTATGTATAATACAATTTCAAAAGATATAAACTTTTTCTCTAGTGTATAAAAACAGAACATAATTAACTACCACAGCAGGGAAGGTACATTCCTCACTACCCTTCAAATAACCCTGACTAAATTATTTATTCCACGTAAAGTACATGGTCAATTGAACACATCACCTCCTCCTTCATCCTGCTGTGTATTAAATGCTGATTACAGAGTCCACTGAGCTATCAGCTATTATTACGGTGTTATTTTCTTTTTTAATGATATTTTTGACCTCTACATTGGACATTCAATGTAGGGTGCTGTCATTTAGGTCAATCTCTCTTAGAGCCAGTACAAAGCTCATTGTACTCAAGGCAAAGTGATGTGTAAGAAGTATTTTAACAAAAGTTGAACTTTGTAAATGAGATTTAACTCATCCAATTTTGGGTAGTGTTGATAACAGATTAAGTTAAGGGATCATGCCCAGTGGATTGTAATTTGAATTCAAAAGCATTCTTCACTTCTCTTTGGCACCATTCCAGGAAACATGGCTTTAGAATACCATGCATCATTTATATTTATTAATAAATAAAAAGTAAACATAAACAAACAAAAACTCCAGGTTATTCACTTGAGGTATGTGAACATAGGTATGCATGTGCCTCACAGATATCCAACATTAATAAACATACATTCACACCATATGGAATCATGAAATTTAGTTTTGAGATTAGTGGTTTATATTTCCCAGCAATCTATTCTATCCTCCTGATGGTAAACCATTTTTGCAACCCATTGGCTGATATGATTGCATAAAGAAATTCTGAAAAATCCTTGGTTTTTTTTTTTGCTCATATCAGAATAGCAAGGATTATTAAGTAATTAATTTATTAGAAATAAATCAAAACTTGTAAAACAATTACAAAAATATAAAAGTTAGCTAACTGTCAGGATATCAACAATATTTAGCTTCAGTAATTTTTTAGATCAGGTAAAACTATGCTTTCATAGGAAAATGGCTCTATTATATTTTTGTTTCTTTTAATTATGCAAATTAAAAATACCCTTTAGACTATAATAAAACTATATGAAATAGACTGAAAATATCAGTATTTGTATGTATACTACTGTTACTTTTTATAAGACATTTGCAAAGCATTATGAATAATACTTTATCAAGCAAACTGTTGAAAACTAGGTCTGCAGCTTGCCGATAGAGTCCTTGTCTGCTCTGTGTCCAGAATGTTCAAACATAGGAAAGTGAGTGATTGAATACTATGTTGTTGTATGCAGGGGTAAAACCGGATTTAAAAATGATTGTGTCAAAACATGAAACAAAATATCATGAATATGGAAAAGAAGTTAATAAGGAAATGTAAAGACCTGACAAATGTGAAAAAGCAGATAAGAGAGAGGATTTGGGGGAAGAATAGTTATAATACATGGTATACACATATGAAATTTTGAAGGAACAAATGTATTCAATAAAAAATACATATGTGAGGGGGTGAGATGGGTGGTTTGGGGGAAGGAAATCAGGAAGGGGGTTAACATTTGAAATGTAAATCAACAAAATAAGTAATACAAAAATTAAAAAGAAGAAAAAAGAAGACACACTGAAACTCATGAACTGAAAATATAAGTCAAATGCTGTCAAACTTTATCTCAACTTAATATTCAGCTGACTGTATTTATATATCTGTGTATGCATGCACATATATACAAGTACCAATGCATGTCTTTGTTATTGCTACTATAAAGAGACAGCATAGCAAAGCAGATTGATAGAAGAAAGCATGGTTGGTCTGACAGATTTGAGAGAGCAAATCTATGACTATCTAAGCAGGGAGCAAGGCAAAGGGTAGGCAGGTATGGCCCTGGAACATAAGCTGAGAGCTCTTGTGTTGAAACAGCAATCCCCAGGCAGAGAGAGAGAGAGATCTATGTAAGAATGTCATTAGCAAGTAAAGTTTGAAAGCCCAACCCCAGTGAGACAGCTTTACCATACAGTGCCACACCTCCTAATCTTTCCCAACATCAAATATATGAGCCCACAAAAACTGACTTAGTTACTGTTCTATTGACTGGAAGAGACATCATGATCAAGGCAACTCTCATAAAGATAGCATGTAATTGAGGGCTTGGTTACAATTTTGGAGGATTGATACATTATCATCATGGCAGCAAGCATGGCAGAAGGTGGGCACGCATGTGAGATTTTATATCCTGATCAACAGGTAGGCAGGTAGGCAGAGAGAGCTTGGGCCTTGTGTGGGCTTTTAGAATGTCACAGTCAATATCCAGTGACAAACTTCCCCAACTGGTCATGCCTACACTAACAGGGCCACATCTCCAAACACTTTGCTAACTGTAGACTAAGCATCCAAATATCTGAGTCTATAGGAGCCAAACACATTCCAATCACTACAGAGTGTCAGCAATTATGAAAAATGTTATAGGTTATCAACTTGAGAGTAGCAAGAAATCATAGAAGGAGTTGGAGGAAGGGAATTTGAAATGGATTGGAGGAAAGAGAATGGTGAAAATTATATAATATATTTTGATTTTAAATATATAAAAATGGGAGAAAATATATAAACGAGAGGAAATTCGACCATAAGACTGACTAATCCAAACCAACACATATATATTTCAACATACCACAATGGCTTTCTAGATAAGAAGCAATAACTCCTTTCATATTGAATCTACATGGTGAATAATATTGCTACTATCTCTTCTTTGACTAAGAAGCCTTAGAAAAGAATATTCTAGAATGCAATTGTTATGATTCTAACACTTACATGAATATAAAAGTTCTGATACGAAGGGGTTAACAAAGGAAAAATGGACATCGCCACGTGTAAAACACAGGAAACTTGGAGCAAAATTACTGAGTGAAATGTTACACATAGTGTCTGTGTGCACCTCGCTTTCTATCAATGGTAAAAACAAAAAAAAAAATCTGTTGGCACTGGCAAGTAGTTACTGGAAAAACCATCCTGCCTTAGCAAGTTTCAGCGATGCGATTATCCTGGCAGCAACAGAGGAGCAAATGGAGGCTATACCAAATAAGCTCCTGCCTCCCTCACCACCTCCAGGGAAAGGTGATAAGTAATAAAGTAAAAGCAAATAAAACCACTTTGCAGTGCTTAACCAGTGTTCTGAGACTAGACCCAAGATGCTTCCTATGAATCAAAGCAAAACTTGACTATCAAGTCAGTGGAGGGATATTTGAGCTAACAGCCAATTCTACATGTATAGGAAATTGTTGCTTAGCTCCTTCAAAAAACTATTTGTGGATAATGAATTCTACCATATAGAAAATACAAGTTTTTACACGGGGTGGAGAATAAGAAAAGAGTTGTGCAGCAATTCTAGAATCTCTTTAAATTTATGATATGGTTGTTAAGGGAATGGATTGCAGTAAACATATTTCGATAATTTTTGAAGAAAGCTTACGAAGAAATTAATCCCTAAAGAGAGTTTGTGTGAGTAAAATAACAAAGCTATTATTAACCTATCTAAGTATCTGCAACAAAACTAGAATTACTGGCTCAAAGAAGACAGCAAGTGGTTAAAATATTAATATAATTTATGAATATCAAAGCTCAAATACAGAGGGTGGTGAGATGACTCAGCAGGTAAGGATGCTTATCACCTGATTGCCTACATAAGAGTCTCTTGATCCAAATTATGAGAATTTTGAAGTGACTATTCCAAGTTGTTCTTACCATGAAATCTATACATCAACCCATATCATACACAGATATGCATACATAAAATAAATTAAAATGTGAACTATAAACATTATAAAAATGTCTTTAAGTAAAAGATTATTTCAATGCACAGTACTCATGAACACTTTTATTCAAAATGCATATAATTTTTCTATTATTTATAAGGTATTGTTTTTAATTAGGTAAAATGATGCATCATCATTTTTATCTCAATTTTAATTTTTATAAACTTACTTTACCAGAGCTGATATTTGTAGCTTACATACTGTCTATTTTCCAAGGATATATATTCACATGTTATATTCATGAAAGTTATAATTCTTATTTCTGGGTACCTAGTATTTAATTAGAGCAAACCTAATTATATGAGCAATTATAATTTTATGTATATTTTAAGTGTTATGTTTGGATATGCCTAGTTAATATGGTAATATTTAGGAGGGATGCTTAATGTGCTAATAATTTGGGGAGGATCTTTGGAGATATAATATCTAAATTGATATGTAAGACAGGAGCAGGTACTCAAACATAAAAGGAGAAGCAAGCATAGAGAGGCCATCTTTGAGACTAGCAGATGATGAGCAGATGCAGGCTTTAAAAGCAGAAAGGTGCAAGTTGCTTAGCCTAGGACAGTATTCAGTACATGATCAACCTTGGGGTGAATATGAGAAGTCAACGAAAAATTATAAGCAGAATGTGATCTAGTCTACATAATTGATCAACATGACTAAACAATGCTGTTTATAAAATCACACAAGCATGTAGAAAGCAACTAATTTTGTGGCAAAAAAGTGAAGGTAAAGAATTTGGTGATTATGCATAATATATATGTATATGTATGTGCATGTATGTGTATGTATAATTATTTTTTTGGGTCAAATATTCCATATGGAAGAGTCAGAGGATGGAGTTAAGGAGGTGAAGAGGATGGCAACCCCATAGGAAGAACAACAGTTTTACCTAACCTGGATACTTCAGTGCTTACAGAGTCTAAGCCAAAAACCAAGGGGAATACAGGGACTGGTTCACGACCACAGGCATGTGCTTAGCAAAGGAATGCCTTGTCTGGCCTCAAGGGGAGAGGATGTACTTACCCCTGTAAAACCTTGATGCCCCAGGGAAAAGGGATGCTTGTAGAGATGAGGACCTGGTGGGTGGGCAGGTGGGAGAGCAGTGAGGAAGGAGACAGGGAGAAGAACTTGGAGAAGAGGGACCAGGAAAGGGGGGCAACTTTGGAATCCAATAAATTTTAAAAATTTAATTAAAAAGATGAAAACAAAGAAATAGGAAATTTTTCTTCTAAGATTCTCTCATTTTACCTAATAAAAACAATTATAATCCATATAATGAAGCATCATCATTTTTTAACTTTAGCTTGTTCCAAGGAATATACATACCACCAAGGAATATACATACACATACACATACATTTACTTTGAAGAAGAGCAGGCCATTTCCTGGCAGAGAAAATGGCATTAATACAATACTCTATGACCTGGATGCTATGTGCAATGTGAGCTGCTGTGATCTGTATGTGACATGGCACACACAGCTATAGCCAACGATCTGTGTTTAAATCGTCTGAATTGACTTTACTCTGAAAGTGCATTGTATATATCTCCAAAGCTGGAAATTCAATATTCCTTGGAACAAGCTAAAGTGCCCCAAATTATATAACTATAATCTAGTCTGTCTTCATTCACCTGACATGAACAAATACATGCTGGCAAATTACAAAATCACTCACCCTGTCACCATCAGGTCTTTTGTTGTTGTTGATGATGATGATGATGATCATGGTGGTGGTGATGGTGGTGGTAGTAGTGGTGGTGGTGGTGGTGGTGGTGATGGTGGTGGTAGTAGTGGTGGTGGTGGTGGTAGTGGTGGTAGAATGGTGACTCCAGGGTTAGTAATTGAAAGCTACATTTTTAAAGACGGCACCTCAAAAAAAGTAATTTATTTAAAAAGTGCTTCACTTGCCTCCTTGTTCAATTTAAGAAGAAAGAACAACCTTGGCATTAATCACACACTGGGTTAAATGTAAGTTGAATACTTCATGGAATCCCCAATATCATGGGGCCTTGAGTGGACTCCAACATAAATTTCATTTTGTGGAAGCAAACTATTATATATCAATTTCACTGACATCAAATTCCAACATAACTGATTTTCAAGGAAAAGGCTTTGAAACCTAATATATGAAGATGATAGAGATACTTAAAGAGGAGATGACTAAATCACATAAATAAATCTAGGAAAACACGAATAATTAGAGGATATCAATAAATACCTCAAAGACAGCCAGAAAAACACAAACAAAAAAAAAATGGAGGAAACCAATAAATCTCATAAAATCAAGGAAAAACAAATCAAGAGTAGAAGGAAACAAAACGGTTGAGTACCAAAATGTAAAAATAGAAGCAATAAGGAAAACACAACGTGAGGGAATACTGAAAATAAAAATTTAGGACTACAAAGAGGAAATACAGATACAAGGTTCATGAACAGAATACAGAGATGGAAGACAAATCTCAAGAATTGAAGATCCAATAGAGCGGGTGGATACATCAGACAAAAAAAATGTTAATTTAAAACTTCCTGAAATAAAATATCCAGAAAATCCAAGACAAAATATAAGAATATTAGGAACATAAGAAGGAAAATAATAGATCAAAGTCACATAAAGTGTTGACAACAAAATCTTAGAAGAAAAATTTCCTAACCTAAAGAGGGAGGTACCTATCAAAGTACAAGAATCATCAAAACACCAAGTATAATGGACCATAAAATGAAGTCTCTTCCCTGTATAATCAAAACATACAGAATAATAAAAGAATACTAAAAGCTGCAAAAGAATATAGCCAAGAAATGTATACAGAAAACTCTATTAAAATTACAGATGACTTCTCATTGGAGTCTGTAAACAGCAGAAGGAGATTATATATATGTGTGTGTGTGTGTGTGTGTGTGTGTGTGTGTGTGTGTGTGTGTGTATGCATACACACACATACATATATATATAATCTTCCTCTCAGTGCCTCATGGTATTTTCTCCAAGACTGATCATAAAATCTGTCACAAAACAGCCTTCAACCATTACAAGAACTGAAATTATCTCATGCATCCAATCAGATGGTACAGACTAAGGCTAGACTTCAATAATAACAAAAACATCAGAAAGCCACATACTCATGGGAGCCGAACATCTCTCTACCCAATGATAACTTGGTCAGGGAAGAAATTAAGAAATGAAAGACTCTAGAATGCAATGAAAATGAAGGCCCGACATGCCCAAACTTATGGGATACAATGAAAGCAGTGGTAAGACAAAAACTCAAAACCTAAGTGCCCTCATAAAGATACTGGAGGCTGACAACTTTATAGCACACTAGAAAGCTTTAGAACAGAAAGAGGCAAACACACCTAAGAGAAGTAGACAAGAGGAAATGGTCAAACTCAGGCCAGAAATCAACCAATTAGAAACAAAGGGAACAATAGAGAGAATCAACACAACCAAGAGCTGGTTTATTGAGAAAATCAAGAAGATAGATAAACCTTTAGCCAAACTAATGAAAGGACACAGAAAATATCCAATTAAAAAGGTCAGAAATGAAAAGAGACGCATAATGGTAAAAAATGAGGAAATTTTTAAAAAATCATCAGATCTTCCTATAAACTGGATGATCTAGATGAAATTCATAATTATCTTGACAGATACCACAAAAGCAAAGTTAAATCAAGATCAGGTAAATTATGTAAAGTGACCTATAACCCCCAAGGAAATGGAAGCAGTCATTATAAAGCTCCTAACCAAATAAAGGCAAGGGCTAGGTAGTTTTGGTGCGGTGATATGCCAGACTGTCAAAGAGGAGCTAATACCAATATACTTTGAACTATTCCACAAAAGAGAAAGAAAAAGAGCACTACCCAATTCATTCTATCTTTATTTGTTTAAAAAGTCAATTTTAAATTTCAAATGCATCACTGCTCTAATCTCTTATTGGCTTTTATTCTCCTACAATTCCAGATCACTAAGAATTTCTTTCCATTTTTTTCAAGTTCTGTTGATTATTTATTTCTGTTCACAAGATTGTCTCCTGTAGCTGAGGCTTGCCTCTTTGTATGTAATTGAGAATTGCTTTGAGCACCTCATCCTTTCTCTGCTGCTCAGTGCTGGAAAGAGGGTCTTGCAATTCTTCCAGACTAGTGCTTGACTGGTCAGTGAAAAGCAAAAATAAAACACTGAATGAATTTCCTCAAAATAAAAAAAAAATAGAATTTGATAATGAAGATGGAGAACAGTAGCAGGCGCTGATAAGATCCTGCAAAAGTGCATTTGGTAAACTGAGAAAGTACACCTAGGCATGGTACAGTCAAAGAATGAATTGAAGACCACAACAAACAACATTTTGCCAAAATTTGATTCTACTATTAATATGTAATTCCCTCTTTATGTAATTTTTTTAGTAAAATAGATTCATAACTAGAAACAAAGATGATTCTCCTTTTTAAATATTGATGTATTCTTGATTATTATAAGTATATTTCTTTTTTTTAATTTTTTTATTCGATATAATTTATTTACATTTCAAATGATTTCCCCTTTTCTAGGCCCCCCACTCCCCGAAAGTCCCGTAAGCCCCCTTCTCTTCCCCTGTCCTCCCTCCCACCCCTTCCCAGTTCCCTGTTCTGGTTTTGCCGAATACTGTTTCACTGAGTCTTTCCAGAACCAGGGACCACTCCTCCTTTCTTCTTGTATTGCATTTGATGTGTGGATTATGTTTTGGGTATTCCAGTTTTCTAGGTTAATAACCACTTATTAGTGAGTGCATACCATGATTCACCTTTTGAGTCTGGGCTACCTCACTTAGTATGATGTTCTCTAGCTCCATCCATTTGCCTAAGAATGTCATGAATTCATTGTTTCTAATGGCTGAATAGTACTCCATTGTGTAGATATACCACATTTTTTGCATCCACTCTTCTGTTGAGGGATACCTGGGTTCTTTCCAGCATCTGGCAATTATAAATAGGGCTGCTATGAACATAGTAGAGCATGTATCCTTATTACATGGTGGGGAATCCTCTGGGTATATGCCACATAAAGCCAGACACTCTGAAGCTAATAGAAAAGAAACTGGGGAAGACCCTTGAGGACATCGGTACAGGGAGAAAGTTTCTGAACAGAACACCAATAGCGTATGCTCTAAGAGCAAGAATTGACAAATGGGACCTCATAAGGTTACAGAGTTTCTGTAAGGCAAAGGACACCATCAAGAGGACAGATCGGCAACCAACAAATTGGGAAAAGATCTTCACCAATCCTACATCAGATAGAGGGCTAATATCCAATATATATAAAGAACTCAAGAAGTTAGACTCCAGAAAACCGAATAACCCTATTAAAAAATGGGGTACAGAGTTAAACAGGGAATTCTCACCTGAAGAACTTCGGATGGCGGAGAAGCATCTTAAAAAATGCTCAACTTCATTAGTCATTAGGGAAATGCAAATCAAAACAACCCTAAGATTTCATCTTACACCAGTCAGAATGGCTAAGATTAAAAATTCAGGAGACAGCAGGTGGTGGAGAGGGTGTGGAGAAAGAGGAACACTCCTCCACTGCTGGTGGGGTTGCAAATTGGTACAACCACTCTGGAAATCAGTCTGGCAGTTCCTCCGAAAACTGGGCACCTCACTTCCAGAAGATCCTGCTATACCACTCCTGGGCATATAAGTATATTTCTAATAGAAGAGGAGGCTAAAACATTCTTTTTACTTACTAAATGATACAGTTGACCTGGGAAGGAATTGTATTTCTTCTTGTTCAGTTGGTCTGTTTGAAGAAAGTCTAAATAAAAAGCTCTTCATCTAAGTTCATTGTCTAAGAAATCACTTAATGCTCTCTCTGAATTAAGATCCTTTCTCCTTAGTAACATACATTAGCTTTGAAAACAAAGAACAACTGATATCTCTGCAGTTGTATCTTTTCATTCCTTTCTAGTGCTTTTGTTTGTATTCTTACATGCATATGAAATATAAACATACAAATCAACTGAGAAACACTAACATTTCAATTTGTAATTGTAGCTATTACAAAGCCAAATGAACAAAGTCTATTAAACTTCATGAGAAAAATGAGTTGCATCATTGCTGAAAGAGAAAAGAATTGTTTCAAATGTATACAAGTAATATGTGTAAATACTGTCATGAAATGAAAGGCAGAATTTACTTTGTTGCAAATTACAACATTAAAGACTAATTTTTAGAATGTTCCACAATTAGCCTTGATTAAATTGAACCAGAAAAAGCAAACAGTACTTACATGAAAAGTAAAGATACTAACAGTGATAAAAATGCGGAGGGTGGCTGAAAGGAGGAAGAGGAGAAGAGAGGATAGAACATCCTCCTTCCTTAACTAATGATACAGTTGCCCTGGGAAGGAATTGTATTTCTTACTAAGCTTAGCATTTGATCTTTCTGAATGGTGGTAAGAAAATTAGAACAGGTTGCAGAGTATCCTATTGGGTTTCCCCACTTACAATGTCTCTGTTTTCTTCTTATTTAATTAGACAAATAAACAGGTCACATCACTCACTGGTTTCTTATATTCCTTTATTATTCCAGGTGTCTCCCATTCTTAAAAAGCAGAGCATAAAATGTTCTTTTACTCCTAACTTCTAATAAGTCACTTCTTATTGCTTGAGCTAGATTTTTTTATAAATTCGGCTTTTAATTTAGTAGGGGCTGAGGTTCCCACATTTGTTCTGATTTCTAGTTGTTCTCCTAAATGAATAGAAGCCCAGCTGATATGAAGGGAATTCAGAGGAGGCCTTAAAACTTCTGTGTTTCTCCATAATTCATGCTCTTCCTGGATTCTGTTGCAATCACAGCAGGAAGGGAACTCTCAGAGGTGAAAAACAAGCTTCAGAAGGTATACATGTCACTGTGAATTGTAACAGCCTAGAAACCTCTGCATTCTCATCTGAGTTTCAGTCAAATTATTAGACGGTTAGAGTGGAGTATCAATCGGAATCAAGAGTCCTTGATTATATATAAAAATGAACCAATCACGGTTGAACACTTAAAATGATAAAAATGAAATAAGTATGATGCTGGGTTGAAAGACATCATATTTATAAACTCAAAATCTTGGATCACTAATACAATGTGGTTTTATTTAAAAAACTCAGTTTTAGATACTTATAGGAGGCAAAGGCTTTACTTTCAGTGTATACCAATAATTATCCTTTTACAATTAAATAATTTTAAAAATATGAAGAAAGTTTCCATTAGTGTTAAACTGCAAGAACTACTCTGAAGAATTGTGTATCTTCTCTTTGCATACTCTAATTAAATTCACTCTGATTTTATATTTCTGTGAACTTGTCCAAAAATCGATCACTCTAACCTTTCTGCATAATTCGAATTTCTGAGAGTACACTGATAATGCAAGATAATTACCACAACTAGAAGCTTCAGAGTGCTAAAGCTCCACATCCAATTTTGTTTGATTCTTTTAAAGGTGGCTGATAGCCAAGAATGGGCATGCAGGGACTGTGTAGGCAAGGGTAACCTAATCCTCCTATATCATTTCTTCCTGGAGTGGGATTAAAGGCCTGAGCTAGCACGACTTTAACAATTTTTAGCATATAATCACAGAGGTATCCAAGGCAAAGTCCCAAAATACAGTATCATCATCTGTGTGTGTATGTATGTGTGTGTGTGTATGTGTGAGAGAGGGGGGTGGGGAGCGAGAGAAAGAGAGAGAGAGGAGAGAGAGAGAGAGAGAGAGAGAGAGAGAGAGAGAGAGAGAGAGAGAGATTCCATTATCAACCTATAGTAGACATTTCTTCTTTATAACTTCCATTGTACTCCCTAATAACATTGTACTCCCTAAACTACCAGATCTGTGTTCTCTATTCCCAATGATTTTTACTTTAATCGTAGATAATAATATAACTACTTTATTTGTCCCTTTTATTTTCACCCTTTCAATCATCCCATATTCCTCTTCTTGTTCTGTTTCCAATAATAGATTCTTTTTACATTGATTGCTATTACATACATAAATAACTTGAACGGTAACATTACACAGTATAGAGTACATACTAAAGATGTATTTAGATAAAAGGACAATCTATGCATACTCTATTTTAGCCACTGAGACATCTAATGGCAATATTTCTGGCAACTCAGACACTGGTTTTCTTTCATAAGCCTCATTCATTCCAATTGACTTCAAAATAATTATGATGCTTTGCTCCCTATGAACAAGTAATTGATTAATTATTTTAGAAATAAGTTTTGAACTTTAATCAAGTTATAACAAGTAAATTATGCTTGTAATCCCCCTTAAGCTATAAAATACTCAAATGACCTTGATACTTGCAATAATAAAGTTAATTTAGATGTAGTACTTTCTTTTTCCAAGTTTTATTATTATTACCGTAGACAAATAAAACTTCCCATTTATTTTTACTGCACACATATTGGTATATGTTATTATATATTTGAGGATTACACAAATTTTTGTTTGTTTTTTTCTTTGAGACATGTTTTTTTCTGTATAGCTCTGGCTGTCCTGGAACTCACTCTGTAGACCAGGCTGGCCTTGAACTGAGAAATCTGCCCAACTCTGCCTCCCAAGTGCTTGGATTAAAGGTACCACTTCCTGGTGATTATACAATTTTTAACATCAAACTAATATTTAATAAAATATTCTAATATGAAAGTCATCATATATAATAGCAATAGGCCATAAAAATCACAAAATATGCTTATATATTCTGTTCCATAAACAAGTCATGACTACATGCATGTTGCATTGAATTGTTTGTCTTGTTTGCCAATATAACTGTGTATATAATAAATATATACACATATATGTATATATATATATATATACATATATACATATACATTGTATGTCAATAATTTATTTCATTTTTCATTTTTGGATACCACAGTTTAAAATTCTATCTTATGATCTATCTATTGTAGAAAAATTGCATTACAGTTGAAAAAAAGCTTAATTCCAAATTTATTTGGTAAGATTACATTAGATCATAGTTAATAATTCATGCTGTCTTTGTGAATTCTTGTTGAAAATAGTGAGAAACTGATGCACTTACTGGCATGAGCTCTCAAGGTAATGTGAAATATTAGATATAATTTATTCATTATATTTTATCAGGATATCATCTCACTTTCAACAATTTTTATAGAAACATGTATAAAATATTAGCTGATGTATAAATTTTTGTTAAAATATAGTATAGTAAGAATTCTTTGTTAGAATTCTAAATTAACAATTAAGATAATTTGAAAAATTACCTCTTTTTCCTTTCATTAAAAATAGATTCTTCTCTTACAATATTTCCCGATTGTGACTTTACGTCCCCTCCTCCTAGTTGCTCCTCACCTCTTCTTCCACCTGGAACTAACACCTTTCTGTCTCTTATTAGAAAATGATCAGATGTCTACTAAATAATGACAAAATAAGATAAAACAAAAGCAAATTAAAATATGACAAAAGAAATAATCAAGAAAAATAGCTGAAGAATAAGCTCAGGTAGGAGGACACGTATCAATACATGTGGTAGTGGTAATTCTTTAAAGGTATGAAACTGAAAGCTGTTATGTATTCTCAAAGGACCTGTACAGTTTAAAAGAAAATGCCTTGTCTTAACATTATGAGACTAGGAAACTCCCAAGATGTCACTGAGTTTGTTTTGTGTTGATGTCTGCTTCTGGGCATTGGGCTTACCATCTTTTTCTTTCATTCATTCATTCATTCATTCATTCGTTTGTTTGTTTATTTGTTTATTCATTAATTCAATTACAGCCTAATTGTCGCCCCTCTCCCTCCTCTCCTTCCAGACCATCCACGCACTTCCTTCTCCCATTTCCCACTCTGAGAAGAAGGGACACCTATAGTTACCAACCCATCCTGGCACATCAATCAACACCCAGTAGGACAAAGCTCATCCTTTCCCACTGAGGTGAGACAAAGCAGCCCAGCTATAGGAAAGGGATCCAAAGGCAGGCACCAAAGTCAGAGGCACCCCCCACTTCAGTTGTTAGGGGACCAGACGAAGAACTAGCTGCACATCTGCTACATAGTTTGTAGGAGGCTTGGGTCCAGCCTATGCGTGCTCTTTGGTTTGTGGTTAAGTTTCTGTGAGTTCCTATGGGCCCAAGTTAGCTTTCTCTTTTGACCTTCTTGTGGTGTTCTTGACTTATCCTGTTCCTGCAATCCTTCCCCCAACTCTTTCATAAGCCTCCCTGAGTTCTGTCTGTTGTTTGGCTATGAGTCCCTACATCTGTTTCCATTACCTGCCCGATGAAGCCTCTCAAAAGGCAGTTATGCAAGGCTCATCTGCAAGCACAGTAAAGTGTCATTAATAGTGTCAGGAGTAGGCTTTCTCCCATAGGGTAAGTCTGAAGTTGGACCACGGTTATCATGTCCTTTGTGACTAATATCCACTTATAAGTGAAAACATATAATCCATGTCTTTCTGTTTTTGACTTACCTCATTCAGGAAGATATTTTAGAGTTCCATCCACTTTCTGCGAAAGTAATGATGTCCTTGTTTTTAATAGTTGAGTAGTATTCCATTGTTTAAATCTACCACATTTTCTCTATCCATTCTTCAGCTGAGGGATATCTAGGTTGTTTCCAGTTTCTGGCTTTTACAAATAAAGCTGCTATGAACAGAGTTGTGTAATTATCCTTATGGTGTGGTTGAACATCTTTTGGGTATGTACTTGGAGCAGTCTATCTGGGTCTTGAGGTGGAACTATTCCCAATCTTCTGAGACACCTTTATGCAAAGTTGAAGAGGGCCCTAAGGAAGCAGGAATGGCAGCTGGCAGTGGTGCTGACTGAACAGTGACTCAGAGTCAGTAGCGGATCAAGGCTGCCAGTTCAAGTGCACGATCTTTACATGAGGATTCATATCATTCTTCCTTCTCTGTCTTCATTCTTCTTCCTTCTCATCCTTTTTTCCTTCTTTCTTCTCATTCTTTTTCTCTATTCCTTTCTATTCCTATATTCCTTTGCCTACTCCTGACCATAGACCCTGAACCCAGTCTCTTATTTACTACAGCTACATCATTAAGGCTTTGAACTTTGTTAGTAATTCTTTTAGGAAGCCTTAATTTTACATAAATTTCATATATTATGGTTTATTAGTCCCAACCCTTCTTTCTTAAAATAGAAATTAAGCGCAGATCAAAAGCACATTTCCTCATATTTTTTACACAGGCTACTCTTCACAGTAGTTGGCCAGAGCTTTTAAGATTACCTAGTACAGCAGACTGTGGTCTTTACTGTTTTCAAGTAAGAAGGAAAAGTAACAGACTAGTGAAGTTAGAACATTTTTAAATTTATATAAGTAAAGCAGCTAGTTTTCTCTAATGTCTTCTAGGCCTTGTTATCTTCCAGTTGCTAGGAGAACGAGGTACTCTCTTTTTATATGCTTGTACATCATCTTTTAATCGTCTACTCTTTGTTTCCTATCCAGCAATCCCATAGCTTCATGGACTCTCCTTTTAATACTATTTGTTTCTAGATCAGATACAGCCTTCCTCCTATAAGATAAACCCATCTATCATTTACTTGTGTTTTAATAGATTCCCTCCTTTCCTATGCTTTCCTTTGCTTTGTGAGACCACTTTAACTTTCTATCCTTGATCTCCTCAAACTCACTCTGGTTAATTAATGCAGCAGTCATTGGGCTAGAGGCTATATGGATCTCATCATAATTCCAAATTCAAGAACCAAGTCTTGAACAATTTCTACAAACGATGTAGGATTTTATTGTCTCTGTGGTTATGTTGTAGAGATCCTTTGGCATTGTTCTTAGGGCCAAGTGGCAGGTTTGTTCCCCCCAGCTTCATGACTACTTCTATACATCATTCTGAGAACTACATCCATTTAATTTACTATGGAGTGATTAGCTCTGAGTATGGGGGAAGTATATTTCCCAGAAAGAGAGATTAAAAATAAAATAGAACAGACAGCAGATCAGCTTCAGGGCAACAGCAACCTTAATCACACACAGAGATCCTCAGCCTGGCAATGATCCGGAGCAGAAACTGTATCACACCTTCCCTATACAGCTATGCTGGACCAGGTACCTCCAGATTGATTTCCAAAGTGATTGTTCAAGTTTGTACTCCTAACAGCAATAGAGGAGTCTTCTCCCTGCTGACCATCCTCATAAAATGTGCAGTCACTTGAGTTTCTGAACTTTGCCATTTTGACTGGTATAAGACGGAATCTCAGGTTAATTTTGATTTGCATTTCCCTGATGACTAAGGATTTTGAACATTTATTTAAGTGCTTCTTAGCCATTTAAGATTTCTCTGTTAAGACTTTTCTGTGTAGATCTATACTGCTTTTTAATTGAGTTATTTGGTTTGTTGATATTTAATTTCTGGAGTTCTTTATATATCTTAGATGTTAGTCCTTAGTTGGATATAGAGTTAATGAAGACCTCTTGCCATTCCTTAGGCTACAGTTTTGTCCTGTAAATGGTGTCCTTTGCCTTACAAAAGCTTTTCAGTTTCATGAGGTTCCATTTGTTAATTGTCAATCTTTGTGTCTGAACTATTGTTGTTCTATTCAGGAAGTTGTCTTCCCTGTCAGTGTATACAAGTATATTACCCAGTCTTTTTTTGCTGGTCTAACTAGATGTCTGCCTGTGAAAGACTGCAAATACATCCATATTAATCACCTTGTACAAATCTCAAGTTCAAGTTCAAGTGGATCGAAAACCTCAACATAAAACCAGATATACTAATTTAACAGACAGGAAAGCAAGGAATAACCTTGAACACATTGGTGTAGGAGACAATTTCCTGAAAAGAACACCAACAGCTCAGGCACTAAGATCAGCAATTAATAAATGGAGCCTACTCTTAAGAGTGGTTTGTTAGCCCTGTGAGATTCCCTTTGGGAAAACTGATTTTTCAATTAAAAGTAACTATAAATTAGCGATAGCTTTTGTGTTAAGGATGGGATCCTATGTTCATTTCCACAGCTCTAAAACCCTAATACTTTCAATAAACTTAGAAATACTTTTTTGTCTACCATTTTATCTGTGTAATTTTCTATGATAATCTTCAATTTTAACATTATTCTATATTTTTCTACAATTTTATCAGAAATATTTCCCACATAAATCTTCATTTATATCATAAAATGTTTCTACTTCCTTTTCCAATTAATTTAGCAATGTTTTATGTCTACAAATTTACTCTTTAATTTTTCATGAAAATTGTCAATTTTAATGTATTTTTCTATGTATTTCTTAAATTTTGTCAGAAATATTTTCCATGTAAATCTTCAATTTTATCATAAAATGTTTTTACTATTTTTTTCAATAAAAAAAGGAGAAGAAAACCCTAACAGGTGCAAAATCATATAGGCCCTGGGCATGCTGTTCCATCTCTGTGAGTTCATATGGGCAAAGGTCATAGTATATCTAGATAGCCTTGACTTGTCTCATGGCTTTTACAGACTTTCTATCTTTTCTTCCTCATTATTTTCTGAGGCCTAAAAGGAGGTATTTGATAGAAATATCCTTTTAGAGCTCACTTTGGACAAATACTTCTTATTCATGGTTTCCAATAATCTCTCAAATCCTTTTAGTGTTGCTTGTATGAGCACATATTTAAGACTTAACACTTGGGAGCAAAACATATAAGGAGTTGCCTCTCTAGAGAGGCATTACTATTTCCACTTATATTTCTGCTAATACGTCATTGATTGACAGTAATTCCACTATCCATTTTAAAATGCCCTTTTTTTTGAGGTATGTTTGTTTGAGTTTTACTATAGTTATACAGGCATATCCATTTATGCTGTGTATATAATTATTTTCTTTGGATTCAATATAATTCATACAACATTATACCCTTAAATACATATATATCATTTAGTTTGCTCCTTGCATTTTTATGACCCATTTAAATTGAGGCTTTTGATTATGGGATCTCAGATTAAAAAAGTGTTTTTCATCTAGTTCCAAGGTTACACTGGCAAGGACTAGCCTCAGCTTGGAGAGGGGTTCCTGAGAGAAGTGGTGACTGGGTATGGTGAAACAAATAACTTAAAATCAAATCCTGGTTTATAAACTAAAGGCCTATGTTCTGCTTAAGACAGCTTTCCAGATCGCCCCTCCTCTTTCTCTCTATCTTTCTGTCTCTCAGTGTCTGTCTGTTTTTCTGTCTGTTTATCTTTCTTTCTCTCTCTCTCCATTTCTTTCCAAGCTCTCCTCTCTCTTATTATTCAAAAACTTTCAGGATAACTCAACTCTTATAATTCAAAAGCTTAGTCTTTTATTTACATATCAAGCAGCATTTTATGATGTTGGTGCCTTGATTCTTAAAAGTAGACAGCAATCACATTTTTTAACATCACAAAAGGATTCAAAGAGCTGCTTGCCTGTATTAAGCACAGACAATAAGCTAGCTGGGTGGGAAGCCATGCTGAGATTTACACCAAGCTTAGGCCCAGTCTAGCTCTGTCCTAGGCTGACATGGAACTCAGGAATCTGTCTTCCTTTTTATCTGCCTATCTTTGTATTTTTCTAACATGCTGGCTCACAGTGCTGTTGCCTCTGTTGCTTTAGTTCTGCAAAGATCCTTACACAATTCATATTTCATCTCTACATTTTACGTAGTTGAAAAATTATATATTCTTGAACTTTTATTTTCAGAGTTTCCCCCCACATCCTCAAGGGCTATCTTTAAGGTCTCAGTATTTACCATTTTGCTGAGACATTAGCCAAACCCTTTTCTCCCAGACTCATACTGTCTCTGATTATCATGAGGTCATTAATCTTAGCAGCGAGAACATTCCCTGGAAGGAGGAACATAAAGTAAAATATATAAACAAGCCTTAAGTCCACAGAAATCACTAGCATTCATGGAGACCACCCATTCTGTTGCCTTAATTCCAGGGGTGGGAACCCTCTATATGGTCAAGCCAGACGCATCACTATTGCACAGTTAATATAACTTCTATACTATTGATGTACAATTCATAGAAAAATAAACAACATATTTACTAGTTAGAAATTCACAGCCAGTAGTCATAGAGAAGAGCACTGCAACTATTCCATGGGATTTTCAATGTTAAATAAAGCTGACACATCAGTGCAAGTGACAGTTAACCTTGGTTGTCAACCTGATTGAATCTGTAATAACAAAGGGGCATGCTTGGAAGCAAGATTGCGAGGGTATTGGGACTGCTGAACACTTCAGTCTCTCTTTAGAACATATATTATAAGCCTTTCTCACAAATATTCTTTGTAACATATTCATTCTAATGATTCTTTTCAAAAGATATATAACAGAGTGCCTCTCAGCTGAACTTAGAACTTACTTTTTAAGGAAACTTCTAACTCTCTAATACAAAAAGAAAAGTTGATGTGAATGTTTTAGAAGATGTTCTTTTAATGTAATGTACACAACAACTTTAAATACAAAGGTAGATTCCAAGCTGTCTGACATGCCCCATTTTGAAGTACCATCAACAGTGCTTATGAAATTTTCTATTATTTATTAACAATGTTTGTTTCTTAAATTTTCACCTTGGTGGTCATAAGAAAATCACACAATTAAAAAATGGAGTAAAGAGTTAAAGAATTTTCACCTGAGGAATATTGAATGGCTGAGAAGCACCTAAAGAAATGTTCAACATCCTTAGTCTTTAGGAAAATGCAAATCACAAAAACTCTGAGATTTCACCTCACACCAGTCAGGATGGCTAAGATTAAAAACTCAGGAGACAGCAGGTATTGGTGAGGATGTGGAGAAAGAGGAACACTCCTCCACTGCTGGTGGGGTTGCAAGCTGGTACAATCACTTTGGAAATCAGTCTGGTAGTTCCTCCGAAAACTAGTCATGATACTACCGGAGGACCCTGTTATACCACTTCTGGGCATATACCCAGAGTATTCCCTAGCATGTAATAAGGACACATGCTCCACTATGTTCATAGAAGCCCTATTTATAATATTCAGAAGCTAGAAAGAACTCAGATGTCCTGCAACGGAGGAATGGATACAGAAAATGTGGTATTTTTACAGTATGGAATACTACTAAGCTATTAAAAACAATGGATTCATGAAATTCTTAGGCAAGTGGGTGGAACTGGAAAATGTCATCCTGAGTGATGTGACCCAATCACAAAAGAACACACATGGTATGTTATACCATCACTGATAAGCAGATATTAGCCCAGAAGCTTGGAATAAACAAGACATAATTCACATATCAAGTGATGCCCAAGAAGAAGGAAGGAGAGGCCTCAGATCTAATAAAAAAGAAAATTAAGAAAATAATCTTTAAAAAAGAAAGAAAATAAGACAAAATGAACTAATAGAGCACTGCCAACCTGTGGGATGTGTGGACAAAATCCAAGATCATGGGAATGTGCTGACTGGACCTGAACCTAGTATATTACTTGTATGGGCAGAAAGTGTTTTTTTTTATTGATAGAATAGAGCACATGACCACCAGAATGTCTAGTGAACTCTTCTTCACATTCAGTTCCTTACTATATTTACACCTTTCTGCACAGTATAGATATAATATTTGAGATCTCTTAGAAGCGCATTAAAGGCAATGATAAATATTGTAGTATGAGAATTATGTGAAATGGCAAAGTTGGTTTCCAGGTTGATCTGCTTACAGATAAATGCATGAACTTTTGGCTAGTTTTCTTAGTGTTTGGGAAATAGTTCTGAAATCCTTGCAGAAAGGGGAGGGAAATTTTTTTATAACAGCCAGAAAAAAAAAAAAGAAGTCTGCAGTAAAAGTCTTTCCTAAAAATAGCTACATAAACAACACAAGAACAATGTGAATATAGTAATGTGGAAGGGAGAAATTATTGCAAGGTCCCACCTCTAAACAAAGAATTGCAGGCAACTAATGACTGCTGGGCATAGCTTTGCCCAGATATGATCTTCCTTATTGGTTGTTAAATTCAGAGTGGTCAGCTATGAAATCGCACACACACACACACACACACACACACACACACACACACACATGCACACACAGAAACGAAAACAGACCTAAGAAGTTTTACTTATATATTTGTGCATGTGCATGTACATGCATAGATACAAATATACAAACACACAGAATTAAATGAAAAATATAGTATGCATTTAATAATATAAAATAAATAATTATCATGAATGTGAAGGTGATTTTTAAAGATGGACCTGAATTAAAAAATAAAGACTATTAAACAAGTCTATGAGCTGTAGTTGTTATTCTAACAAGAGTCTATTAAAATATTGTATCTAAGAATGGTGTTTGAGACTCTTTCTAACATTTTATTTAAAAATTACAGTTCTGATCTGTCCTTCTCAAAGAGAATTCTGGGGCATTCCAAGCTCCCCTAGGCAGCCTGCTATCCCCCCAGGTCCTCCATTCTTTCCGACCCCCAGCCCCTGCCTGCTCCCACTTGTTGAACCTGAACCATACTGGCAAGCTTCATTTCTCCCACCCCTCTTTCCTGCTCGGTGAGTCTTCTAGGCAAGCTATACTTTCCTAGTAGCCTGTTATCCAAATGGGACCACAGTTGTCCCATAACCTCTCTGTCCACATTCATCCAACTTGTGGCTCCTGACCTACACAAGCCTGAGTATCCTGAACCATACAGACTTGTAGATCCAGAGCCATACCAACCAAAGATACAACAGAGACCTTCCACACTAGGACAATGATGCAAAATTAGTTGATTAAATATTTGCAAACTGAATCCAGGAACACATCACAACCATCATCTACCACAATCAAGTAGTCTTCATCCAAGGGATACATGATTGGTTCAATATATGAAAATGCATCAACATAATCTGTACACAAACTGAAAGAAAAAAATCACATAATTATCTCATTAGATGCTGAAAATATCTTTGACAAAATCCAGCTGCACTTCATGTTAAAAGTATTACAGTGATCAGGGATATAAGGCACACACCTAAACATAATCAAAGTGAGATGTAGCAAGCAAATACCCAACATCAAACTAGATGGAGAGAAAATTAAAGCAATTCCACTAAAATCACAGACAAGGTTGGCCAATATCTTCGGCTTTATTCAATATAGTACTTGTAGTTTTGGCCAGAGCAAGAAGACATGTAAAGGATACCAAGGGGATATAAACCTGAAAGTCAAAAAAAAACCACTATATTTTGTGTATTATACATATCTGCAGTATACATAACTGACCACAAAATCCTACTAGAGAACTCCTACAACTAATAAACTCTTTCAACAAAGTGGCTGGATACAAAATTTATTTAAAGAAACCAGTAGCCCTACTTTATACTACTTTATATAAATGGGCCAAGAAAGAAATTAGGAAAATAACAAACACACATTACAATAGACATGAATAATATAAAATATCTTGGTGTAACTCTAACCAAGAAAGTGAAAGATTTGCATGACAAGAACTTCACATCCTTGAAGAAGTTGAAGAAAACTTCAGAAATTGGAGAGATCTCCCATGGCCATGCATTAGTAGGATTAACATATGGATATTCCTCCATAATTTATGGAGGGATCACCATCACTGACCTCAAGTCTACTAGAGAGCAGTAGTGATAAACATTGCATGGTACTGGTACAGAAACAGACCCATTGATCATTGAAATTAAATCGAAGACCCCCCCCACACACACACACACACCAAGGCTTGATTTCCTTATAAAGAAGCCAAAACCATAAGATGGAAAAAAGAAAAAAAATCATTTTCAACAAATGGTCTAACTGGATGTCCACACATATAAGAATGCAAATAGATCTATATTCATCAGTCTGCATAAAACTCAAGTCCAAGTGGATTGAGGACCTCTACATAATACCAGATATAATAAACTCATAAAAGAGAAATTTGGAAATACCCTTGAATACATTGGTATAGGAGACGAATTCCTGCAGAGAAACCCAATGACTTAGGCTATAAAACCAACAGTTGATGTGACCTCATGGAAATGAAAATTTTCTATGAGGCAATGGACACTGCCAATAGGTCAAAAAGGTATCCTACACATTTGGAAAGGATATTCAGCACATTTGGAAAGGGCTAATATCTAGTACTGATAAAGAACTCTGGAAGTTAGTCATCTATAACTCAAACAAATTAAAAGATGGGGTACACAGCTAAACAGAATTCTCAACCAAGGAATCTCAAAGGGCTAAGAAGCACTTAAAGAAATATTCTAAATCCCATAGTTATCTGGGAAATGCAAATCAAAACAACTCTGAGATTCCAATTTACAGCCATCAGAATGACTAATATCAGAAACTCAAGAGAGTACATACTGACAAGGCTGTGGAGCAAGGGGAACACTTTGTTGTTGCTCCATTTCTGATGGGATTACAAACTTGTACAAGCACATTGCAACTCAATTTGGTGGTTTCTCAGAAAACTGGAAATAGTTCTACCTCAAGGCCCAGGTATACTGTTCCTGGGTATATACCCAAAAGATACTCTACCACCCCACAAAGATACTTGCTTGACTGTGTTCATAGCAGCTTAATACATAAGTCAGAAACAGGAAGCAATCAGATGTCCCTCAATTAAAGAATGGATTAAGAAATATGGTACATGTACACAATGAATTGCTAGGCATTGAAAAAGCAAGTCATGAATTTTTCAGGCAAATGGATGAAACTTGAGAATATTATCCTGAGTGAGGTAACCCAGTCCCAAAAGACATGTGTGGTATATACTCACTTATAAATGAATATTAGCCATAAAATACCTGATATACATGCTACACTCCACAGACCCAAAGAGGATAAATAAGAAGGAAGACACAAGCATAGAATAGTCATAAGATGCAGATAGAAACAGAGAAACAAGTAGGAGATTGGATGGGGCAGCAAATGGGGGTGGGTTCATGATCAGGTATGGAGAAGAATAGGAGAGATGGCTAGATAGCCATGAAAACGAATGGAAATCTGCAACTAGTGAGGAGGAAGGTGAGGAGGTAGAGGACATCTACAGAATGAGGGAGATAGACCTGAGCTAAGAGAGGCATCCAAGAAGCAATAGGGGTGACCTAAACTGTGACTCACAGCATTTAGGGTATGGAATCTGAGGAGGCTACCTTCTGTAGCCCGGTAAGGACCCCAGTAGAGTTATAGGGACACCAAACCAGCCACAAAACTTTTGACCCAAAATGTGTCTTCTCTACAAGAAATACAGGCATTGAGTGGAAGCAGAGAATGAAGAAACTGTCAACCAATAACCAACAAACAACTTCAGACCCATCCCATGGGCAAGCACCAATCCCTGACTCTATTAATGATTCTCTCTTATACTTGCAGACAGGAGCATGTTGTCCTCTGAGAGGCTCCACCCAGAAGTATAGCATGACTGTCTTCTGAGAGGCTCCACCTAGCAGCTGACTCAAACAGATGTAGATATCCACAGCCAAACAGTGGGTAGAGCTTCGGGACCTTTATGGAAGAGTTGGGGAAAGGATTGAAGGCCCCAAAGAGGATAGAAACTCTATAGAAAGACCAAGAGTGTTAACTAACCTGGACCCTTGGGGCTCTCAGAGACTCAACCAAGAACCACAGATCATACACAAGCTGGATCTACCCACCCATCCTGCCAGCCCATATGTAGCAGATGTGCAGCTTGGTCTTCTTGTGTGTCAACTGGAGTGTGGGCTATAACAAAAGCTGTTGCCTGTCTTTAGGATATATACTCCTAGCTCTGGCGCCTTTTCTGGCCTCAGTGGAAGAGGATGTAACTAGCCCTGCAGAGACTTGATGTTCCAGGGTGGGGAAGATACCCGAGGGCTCTCAACTGCTCAGAGGAGAAGGGGAGGGGTGGATTGGGGAATAATTCTGGCACTGTTGTTCTAGGAGAGGTGCAGTAAGCATGATGTTAAGTGAATAAGTAAAAGAAATGAATAACATACATTAGTTGCCTGTACTTCTTTGCTTATGACTGAAGCCTCATTTCCATATTAGCAAGTGTATTGTTATCTTTGTTTCAGCTCAGGCCTAAACAGGCAGCCATGTCTGCAAGCCATTATAGGGGTAATTTTGACATTTCTAGGATATACTATCTCAGCAAACTCTTTTTGCCTCTGCCTTTTTCAATCCCTCTCTGACTTCTGCAATAATCCCTGAGATTTAAAATTTTTAACTAGGCACAATATATCAAAAGTTTCAAATATTGTGACATAATTTTTCCACCAGGATAAAGTCTATGTGTTTTTAATTTCATGTTATAGAAAAAAGTACAGTAACTTTATTACATTATAAATGTATTAATAATAAAATGTACATTAACATTATTACATTATAAACATAGTAAAAATAAAAAGTTGGCTTTTACCTTATCAAGGTGTAAAGGCAGCTCCTTAGATAATACTAAATGCTGCCTTTACTTTTATTAGGTTTCTGAAGTTTATAATCATGTTTTTTTCTTTTTAATAATAATATCTTTTAAGTTAAAGGATTAATCCTTATCGACATTTAAATATATTTGTAACTTGTAATTGAAATATCAGACATTTCTAATTATTTAATATTTTAACCATAAATATGAGTGATGCTTACTTGAAAATGTGGCAAGAAAATTTGTGCAGTTCCCACAGCTCATGTCACTCACACTAATCTACCCAGTTTCCAAGATTGAATTGGTAACTCCAAAGTTATAGGGAAAGTGTTGTTTGGCATAGCTAAGCATGTGCACTCCAGCATTAACATGGTATTATAATGCTTTACTCTCATTTTAGATATGTTTAGATTTTCATTTAATTACATGCATTTTAATCATGTTTTACAAACATTTATAGCATTGTGGAGAAATTGATATATGAAGAAATTAAGCAGTTTTCTTTTTTCTTCTTTCTTTTTTTCTTGACTTTTACATTTTTTCTTTCTCTAGCAATTTTTTTCTTACTAAATTATTTTAGTTTTGACATTCTAAATGTTGCCTCACTTCCTGTTCCCCTCCTAGAGCTCTTGAGCCTACCCTCTCCCTTCTTGCTCTGAGAGATTTTTTCTTTTCTGTTTGTCTTTCCTTCATAATAAAATCTGTATGAAGATTAAATTAACAAACACCTTTTTTAAAATTTTAAAATAGTTAAAATTAAGTCAAATATAAAGTAGAGTTTATATCAGTGTATCTCAACCTTCCTAATACTGTGACGCTTGAATACATTTACTTGTGTTATGGTAATCCCCAAACCATAAAATTATTTTCATTGATACTTTACAAGTATAATATTTTGCTACTGTTAGGAATTGTAAACTAGCTCATATTCAGGATATCTGATATGTGACCCCTGTGTCAGGGTCATTCGACCCACAAAGGGATTACAAACCAATAGGTCAAGAAGCGCTGGCTCATAATGACTAATTTTTTAGAGTTTCTATACAACTCATATGCAGTGAATGTTACGAATAGTCTCTCTCTCTCTCTCTCTCTCTCTCTCTCTCTCTCTCTCTCTCTTTCTCTCTCTCTTTCTCTCTCTCTCTTTCACACACATACACACAGACCACACACACACACACGGAAATCTAGTGAGTGTTTCTCTCATAGTTCACCTGTCTTCCCTGTTACCTTAAGTACTTCATGGTTTACAGGACATTAACAGAAAAGAAACTCAAAGGTATAAAGTGGTGGAAGAGTATAATTTGTTTATGTGTCAATACTATAAACTATTAACTAGAAAATGAAATATTTTTCTTAAGGTGAGGTTCAGTTTGTGTTTATGCAATAAACATTATCGTTTTTATGGCATTTGGGGTCAGAAAATTATAATTAATTTGAAAGAGATTGAAAACTTTTTGGAGCAATGAAAGACTCAGTCTGTGTGCTAGAGTGCAGAGAGAAAAGAGTGGGTGAAGGACGCAGACTTTATGAGAAGAGTTTTGCTGCAGAGTCATCCCAGTTCTTCCTAAAGACATGCAAGTGCTATGAATATATATTAATGTTCACAGGGCCTGTGATCTCAATATATTTGTACTATATATCAATTGTTTATCTCTACAAATATATAATAAACCCAGGTTTTTACAGTCTATTATAGTAGAATAAAGTAAATTTTTCACTAAGTCTTACTATATTAAATATTATAACATGTTATGTATATTATATTATATATCTTATTTTATTTATTTATATATCTTACTATCTTGACTTTAGTCTTACTACACTTAAGGAACCCTAAGTATTTGCCTTGTATTTTTTTACAATGTGAAAACTCTTCCCATGATACCAAAGAATGCGCAAACTGCCTCTTAGAAAATCTACCAGCACTCTCACGGACTGTGTCTGATTTTGCGAATGACAAGAAAAGTTTCTATTGGAAAGGTTCTCTGTTAACACATGATTGTATGTTCTCTGTTTCATGTATGAAGAACTAGACCCCAGTTCAGCTTTCAAAGGAAAAGGTGTTTCATATAGTAACAGTTTATTTAATAAGATTTCCCTCTCCAAAATGTTATTTAGTAGCCATGCAGTCAGGCATCAAACCACAAATGACTTCTTGTGATTTCTATGTATTTCAACCTTTGAAAAACCTAAGATATTACAATTTCATCATTATTATATTACTAAATATTATTAATTTGAACCTTCATTTTTAATTTTTAGACATAATATGCAACCTCTTTTATGTAATCTCCGGTGTCTTCCTCTCTATAGTCAAAGAATAGAGTGAATCATGATCTTCTAATTCAAAAATGTGCTTGTGTTATCAAGTGATATATCAAAATGTTGAAATAATTTGTTGGTAGATTTTTGATCTTGAAAAAGTGAAAATACAACCTAAAATAAGAGCTTTCAAGAATGAAGCACAGAGGTTTTTTTTTTTTTTTCTCTCATTTTCTAATCACATGACATTGGGTAAATTGTTTACATGCTCTGATCCTATTTAAACAAAAATGTGCCAGTGTGCAGAAATTAATGCATATGTTCTTTTTTAAATATAGTTTAATATCATTTCTAGGTCACCAAAAATTACAATAAAAATGGGATATCAAATAATTACATATACTTTAGGCAAAGAACAATTATTTTATTTTCAGCAATTCTACCAGATACGATTTTTAGAAAGAGTATTACAATAATTTCATTTGGAATCTGCATTTATATTGAGGAAATTTGCACTTCATGAATTGTCTTGAAACTGAGGTACACACAAATAATAATTTACTTTGCTAGCTGAAATCCTCGAGGTGCCTCCATGTATATTCATACGTTAGCGGTAAAATTTTGGGTTATGCCTTTGGAAGGAAAGATGGAATGCACAGTGTGTGTGAAATAAAAGGCACTTGCTCTGCAGAATGCACTGTAATTGCTTTATTGACATCATGATAAATTTAGTTTAGAGAGTTCAAATAAACATCTGTTATCTTCACTCAAAAACGTGTTCAACCATTCATGCTTCAAATGCCTATCATATTTTAAGTGAGAATAATTTATAGCCCGATTATAGTCTGTCTTTCAGTGTGCTTAAATCTGACACAAGGTGAAGAGTTTATCAATATGGGAATGTTTTATGGAATTCTTCCAGAAAGGACCAAGGATTTTAACAAAAGTAGTAACCAGTAGCATCTTGATGTTAGCTACATATTTTTCTGTCTGTCTCGGCTCCTTACAGAGACCACAACTTTGAAATGACCAATTCATTTTTGTGCTTGTTTCTACTTTCTCAGGCTTTATTTGTCAATAACAATAACCCTTATGCTCAGTACATCTTGACTATTGCTATTTTATGAAAGCAAATGTTACTTTGATATTTGAGAAACATAAATGAAATGTATTAAGAAATTTAAGTTGTTCTGCTTTTGGTCCCTAATATATGGACTTTGTATAATATTAGTTTTATTGGTTCACAGAGAACTAATTTGTTTTATTGGTTCAGAAAAAATAACAATAACAACAATAAATAACATTTTCTCCAACTTTTGTGTTATCTTTTGGGCATGTAATGAAGAACAAAATGCAGTCCATTCGTGCTTTCATGTCATTTCGGTTTCTCAGGTAACCAATAAGATGGATCTCCTTATAGTCACCTTCTGCATCAAGAAACTGTATTTCACAATTGGTTTAGACACTTCTGTAACCCAGATGTCAGCCATGGTATACCACTTTAGAAACTTAGATGGAATTCTGTGCAATTCCATGTCATGTTCAATAAGAGAGCAGCAGGTGCAGATTTTTGCAAATTCACATCTGACTATAAAATTGTGCCGCATTCCTTAGTGAACTGTACACATCACCAGCCTTTGATTTCTCTGTAGAGTTCAGATCAACATAAGTTCATTTAGCACAGAGAAGGTTCTTTAATTTCCATCAAAACACAAATCATGGAACTGCTCTGATCAAAATAATTTAAAATATCCAAACAAATGCAAATAGCAGTTTAATTAATAAACGAGTTTGCTCTGATCATCCATTCCTCTCCTTCATTCTCTGTGCTCTCAAGGCCTCAAATGCATTAATATGTTCAGTTTGGCATTTGTACCGTGGACTTGCTTTTCTTCTTAAATCGCTCTCCTGGAGTCTTTACATGTATCTAGAGCAATAATTTCCATATGCAGTTTTTAATGCAAATCCTACACGAATATGCAAACATACGCTTGTAGAAAGCCTAACATTAAGGAAATAGTGAAAACATTATCTGCATACATCTAGTGAGTACATATTTTTCACTGTACCCAAAACTTCAAATGTATTAATAATACCAATAATCACCTAACATTATGCAAGACAGTTATCTTTTCCTTTTAATCCACTTACATGTGGCTGAAGTGGTATGGTGGTTTGCTTGGCCAAGAGTGTCACTGTTAGGAGGTATAGCTTTGTTGAAGGAAGTATGTCACTGTGGGGGTGTGCCTTAAGACCCTCCTTCTAGCTACCTGTAATACAGTTTCTTCTGGCTGCAATCAAATCAAGATGCAGAACTCTCAGCTCATTCTGTAGTACCATGTCTACCATCCTACTAATATGATGTCCCATTAAGTCCCACAGAAAATATTCAACTGCTTTCCCAAGTCCCCAAATCCACATTCCTTCAAATAAGAGTATGGTTAGGCCTATGACAGAAATAACTATCTCCAGGAACCAACTTCTATCTTAGGGTTTAATTGTTGTGAAAAGAAATTATAACCAATGTTTAATTCTTATAATGGAAAGCATTTGCAGCAACATAGAAGCATTTTACTTCAGAAAATGGCTAACGTGTATTGTGTGGGTACAATGTGCCAGACAAACCTAATCACTAGGGACATGGTTACTGCCTTAAAATACCAGGAAGAAAATCACAGACATTAATGTCCTTTAGCAGGTGTGGTTTTAGGATGTGATAATTCAGGTCTATAAATGTCATATCTCATACATTTTTCAGGCACATTGTCAATCACGTTTGATTGAATCCAGAGTTAGTGAGCTAGTTAGGATTGTTCACTATGGGCATATATGGAGATCTGATGTGCAAGTGCTTTCAGAGCAAGTAAATCAATCCTGAAAAATCACATAACTTTCCCAGCATGACTGCTGATAACAATGGAGTCGGTAAGAACAAATTGTGTTAAGAGTGTTCACTGTGCCATGCCATTTAAATAGAAACAGTGTTTGTCACTCTTACTTGTTCTTAAAAAAATAAAATAATAAATAAAAAGGCACATGCCTTGAATCCCAGCAGGCACAGATTGATGCATCGCTGAATTTGAGGCTTATCTGATCAGCAGAGTGAGTTCTGAGTTCCAGAACAGCCAGGACTACAGAGAGAAACTATATTTTGAATAATTAATAAATAAATACATGCGTACATAAAGTAGTGCCATGATCATATCAGTCAGAACTGCAAAAACAGAAAATTAGAGGTGGTACTGCTTGAGTATGTTTACAATAAAATGAAAAAAAAATACCTTTGGAAAAGTTTATCCTAAGATATAATTCATCAATAATTTTTATAACATTTTTAAAAATATCACGATTTTATAGTGTCATCATTCTTCTATTGGGTAATTTAAAAAATAAAAGAAAACTCTTTCTTAAATTTTAGGAACAAGGACTCCATATTTTTTACTAAAAATCCTATTGGATTATGTTTGTTTCATCTTATTTCTCATCATTATTTACTAATGAATCTGGCTTTTCAACTAACTTGTGTTCGAAAAGGACTGTATCTAATTTTGATATTTGATACTTTTAATAACTGGTTTTTATTTTCAGTTTTATGCTTAGACTTCATTTTCATACTTTACCATGCTAACATTTTGCTCTACTGTTAACTGATCTCATAGTCTCATGAGTTAGTGTATATGCCAAGCTTAGTTTTCAAATCACTGGATTTAAAATAATCTTTGTAAATAAAACATTTTATATTTATCCTACTATATGTTTTAATAATATCGTGAATAGACTTCACAGTTAACTTTATTATATATTTTTAATTGGATCTAGTTAGACATGCCAGGTTGTTAAGTTGTAAGTTGGAATCCTCCTGCTTCCACAACTCAAGTAGAGCAGACACAAATACAACACTAGCCACCACTTATTTCTTGATATTTAATTAACCATCATTTGGTTGGATGGTGAATATGTTAATTGAATAGATTATTATTAATTATATCCTATAGGTATTTGGAAAATAACCTTATAGATCTTATTTATGATTTCTAACATTATCGTTTTCCCCTACTAACAACTTTTTACACTAGGTAACAAGAAATCCATGTTAATTCTTTGGTTCAACATTGGTAACGTAAGGTACATAGGGCAAGATATAAGTTAGGGTCTGATCCATAGAACTCACCAAATATAAACACTCTTCTTGCTTTCCATTGTTCCAATGTGCACTCACAGTCACACAGGGACATGGAGTCAGAATTAATAAAATCAGCAGAACCTGACACTGAGACTTTCCCATGTTCTGGAGAGGGAAGAGAAATTAAGTCAATGAAGATTTCTAAAATTTTTATTTTTTCTTGGATATTTTATTTATTTACATTTCAAATGTGTAAATGTGTTCCCCTTTCCAGGTTTCCCTCCAGAAACTCCCTATCCCATCCCCCACTGCCTCTATGAGCAAGCTCCCTCACCCACCCACTCCAGTCCTTCCACACTTGCATTCCCCTATACTGGGGCAACTAATACTTTCAGGCTCAAGAGCCGCTCTTCCCACGGATGTCCAACAAGGCCATCCTCTGCCACATACTTAAAGAAAGTAATGTTACCATGGGAAAGACAGTGGCTAATAACACCTTTTAAAACTTAGGTGCAACTATTCAGCCATTAGAAACAAGGAATTCATGAAATTCTTAGGCAAATGGATGGAGCTAGAGAACATCATACTAAGTGAGGTAACCCAGACTCAAAAGGTGACTCATGGTATGCACTCACTAGTAAGTGGATATTAACCTAGAAAACTGGAATACCCAAAACATAATCCACACATCAAATGAGATACAAGAAGAAAGGAGGAGTGGCTCCTGGTTCTGGAAAGACTCAGTGAAGCAGTATTCAGCAAAACCAGAACGGGGACGTGGGAAGGGGTGGGTGGGAGGACAGGGGGAGAGAAGGGAGCTTATGGGACTTTTGGGGAGTGGGGGTCTAGAAAAGGGGAAATCATTTGAAATGTAAATAAAAATATATCGAATAAAAAAAGGAAAAAAAAGTTGTGGTAATCCTCTTATATTCATGTTACTAATAAGACTGTTTCTTCATACGTCACCTCTATGGAAACACATAATACAGTAGCTGCTAAAGTATTAAAAACACTATACATATAGATAGATAGGGAGATGAACAGGCTCTCGTGCATGAGCTGTTGCATTGCTCTCCATTCTGGGGACAAGAAAGGATTTGTATACACTTCATATAGGACAAGTTTCAAAACATTGATATTCTTACCCAAGATAACTTAAATATAAGGATTAAAAATAATCATATTAAATTCACTTAACATGTAAGAATGAGTAAGGCCTTTCTAAAACAGTCTCTGAATATAATATATATTTAAAATTTTATAGCCATTAAAATCTCAACTTTATCATTCTTTCTTTAAGCTTCTTGTCTGTTACAAAAAAAGATGATAAGGGATGATACTGCACATGTTTTATTTTTTTAAGATACTTAATGTTTTGTATGTCTGTGACCTACTAAAGAAAATTTTCTGTTCTCATCATCTGATTCTTGAACTATTTCTAATTTTATGTTTAATTAATTTATAGAAACTTTAATTAGAATGAAATATGCTGTATATTTTTTTCATTCATGATTTGCTTGATTTATGATGCTGTGAGCTTTACATTTCTTCTTTTTGTTATTTTACTGCTTCAACTTTTGAAAAATCACATTCAATTTTTTAGTCTTTACTGAATGCTTACATTCTAAAGATGACATGCAATTTAGTCATAAATATCCTTATTCATAACTGTTTTATTACTTTTGTCATTTTACTTTACCTTATCAATTACAAATTAAAAATAATTAACATAATTATACTGATTACTTATCTATTATCCAAGCTGTGTTGATATATCAAGCTGGGTTGTTAGTTCTTTACTTATGAATCTACATGACTTTCTTGCAATCAATAAAAAGTTTGTGCTCCCTTATCCAACTGGGTAAGAGCTTAAGCCTATTGTGTTATTAGTGCTATTTTAAAGCACTATTATTGGGCCCATCAGAGGGCAGTCATGATAGGTTCCTTTTTGTGAATACTCCATAGCCTCAGTAATAGTGTGAGGTCTTGGGGCCTCCCCTTGGGCTGTAGCCCACTTTTGGCCTCTCTCTCTGGAACACCTTGGTCTCAGGCTCTTTGCTATTTTTGTCCCTACAGTTCTTTCAGAAAGGAATAATTCTGAGTCAGAGTTTTTGACTGTGGGATGGCAACCCCATTACTCCACTTGATGCCCTGTCTTTCTATTGTGGGCTCTACAAGTTCTCTCTCCCCCATTGCAAGGCATTTCACCTAAGGTATGCAATAACTCTTTGAGTCCTGAGCATCTCTCACCTCCCAGGTCTCTGGTACATTTGGAAGGATTCCTAGGTGGCCTGTTTCCATTCATTCTGCTGGCCCTCAGGGCTTCAGTCCTTTTCCCCTACCAAATAACTGATCCTTGTTCCCAAGACCCTGTTGGAAGACCAGCAATTTCAATTAACCCATACCCTGGAGATTTCTCAGACACTGGACCACCAACCAGGCAGCATATACCAGCTGATAAGAGGCCCCCAACACATACAGCAGTGAACTGCCAGGTCTGGGTTCCTAGAGTATGCACCTATCCCTCAAGAGACTGGAGGCCCCAGACAGTAGAGAAGTGTGGTGGGCTGGAGGTATGGGTGTCTCGGGAAATCCTTGTGGAGACAGGGGGGAGAGTAAAAGGTATGGGATATGGAACAGTCAGAGGATGGACCTGGAGGAGGATAAAATCTGGAGTGTAAAAAAAAGATTAAATAAAATTTAAAAAAGAGAAAAATGAAGGACTATTAATTTCAGGCAAATGCCACTACAGATATAAGCCTGCCAACCATAATTCTAATACAGTTTGTGTATTGCTTAGTTTGTTAGTTGTGATTTGGAAGTTCTCAACCACAGAAACTCCATCTCATTTCAACTACTCCAAAGGATGTTAAACAATTTATATATATATATTGGCTTTCATTCAGAAAGAGGATAAGTTATCATCCTGAAATTAAGAAGTTGAACAGAATGCTACTGAACCGTGAAGCAAGCAACAATTATACAGCCAGAATGTTGCTAGTGCCAAGCTTTGAGGATTTAATGCAACTCCAGTCTATTTCAACTTAAATCTAAACTGGTTTTACTGAACATCTAGTGCTAACTATCTTTCATGTTCTTCATCAGTTATTTGTTTGCTTGCTTATTGGTTGTTGATTTCAAGTAGAAGATCAGCTTGGAAAGTGTGTTCAGTGATCCAAGGAGGAGATGTGGGGTCTGTGATGATGTAAATTGGGCACACACACACACACACACACACACACACACACACTTGGTAGATGAAGCAAGCTCCAACAAGCTCTACCAACTTTAACTTTTCTCTTTGCCTTTTTATACCAGCTAAAACAAAAAATTTTTGTGATGGGAAAAAAGATCACCTCATAGCCAGAAGTCATGCATTCACCAAAAACGTTGGCCAAAAAACCATATTCTTCAAAAACAAATTAAAATCATTACATGAAAGGAAATTACCACAGGGATTACTGGTGGTATAATCTTCTTTAGTAACTCATAACTGAGTATTTTTCTATATATCTTTGTCTCCACAAATTTATATCTCCAAAGCAACAATTCTTTTGTCATTAACAAAGTTTAAGCAAGCTAAGTCTATAGTAGCAAGTTTTCCCTTGTGCTTAGCTGACAATTTGAATTTACCGAGAAACAGATCATCAATATTATGTCTTATTTTTGAAGTCAAATTCAGCTAAATGGCAAATCAGCAGTTCTATATTCTTATACTCCTAATAGTTATTTACTTTTTATTTATAACTTTATCTTTTCATGGAGTACACTGACACCTGCAACTATATCCCTACTTAACATCAAAGAGGTCTGACCCAACCTAGAAAGAATGTTTTCTTTATTAACTTGTTCCAAGCCTATTTATTGTATCCTAGTACAATTACATGCTTGAAATGAATGAAAGCTCACCTTTTCTAACCTTTGTAGCCCTCAATACTCTACAAGTATGGGGCACATTATACTCTTAATTCTAACTTTATTTTATCTTCCTGCCAAAAGAGTGTCTAACCCATCTCCTTAAACTTTCTTCCATCAACTACCTTAACTTCCTAAAACTCTGTAAATCAAATTGGAAATTATTGAAAATTATTACTTTATCTAAAAACATTATTCTATGAAAGTTCATCTTCATCTTGATCTGCAGAAATATTTCCCAATACAGTAGGCTGTCTCCCAAGAGGCAATAGTACCAGACTATAGGGAGGAGGTGGCTCCATTCTTATTCACACACTATACTAGATACAGGGGGAATATAGCAATGACAACCACCTACACCTTCCATACACTCCAACTCCCATCCAACCATCTCTAATGTGCAAAACAGTGAACTGTTTCCAAGAAACTCACTTGTCCACATCCATGCCTTCTGCATGATGTCCACGAGTTTCTTTAAAGGTTGAAAGACTATATGATGAGCATGCTACATTACCAACTTACAGCAGGAAATAAATTACATTTTACTTCATCTAGTGAATTTCCTACAACTTTTATCGACATTTTTATCTGTTTTCCAAGGTAAAATTGACTGAAATACATTCATTTTTGCAAAAATTGCATTGAGTCAAACTGACACTTCCATGACAACATTGCAATCGATTCTTTGTAAAACAATGTTATGAAAACCCAGCACATTTTGAAATCATTAGGAATAATTAGCTTATTTTGCAATATGTAGTAAAGGAACACTTTGAAATTCTTAAATATCAAGTAAAGTGAAGTTCTAATATATTCAAATTTACCTTTACCTATAAAATATGCATTAAGAAAATGATAATATTACAAATTAAGTCTATCCTTTAGTTCACAGAAACCATGAAAAAATTATTAAATTAAATTATAAACGAAGTGGTATCTCCTTCAATATTATGTCCACTTTTCATATGACATGGTTAGAGTGGTTTCAGTTGTCCCGCCATGATTTAACCTTCCTTAAAATTAATATAATGATTATGCAGCAGATAGACGGCAGCTGACAGTGGAAGTAATCACGACTCCTGGAGAAAGAGGTTGACCTTCTCAGCTATGTGGCCATATATCATGATGATTCAGGTTTTGCCATTATACAAAAAATGTAGAGGGCAAGATGACTTTGTAACCCCAATTGCCTGGGAACTTTGCCAAAAATTGGATTTTGTGCTACATTAATGTAATGGAGACTCACTTTTGAATTGCACTTAAGTTCTATTGGATCTTTTTAAAAGGAGGATAGAAACTCACATAACCTTGAATGATCATTAAATAGAAACCCTAGCTTATAAGTTAAGGCAAAATTAAAATGTTTTGTGTATTTTTCATATAATATATTATTTAAATATCCATCCTTCAAAAAACTGGTATAATTTTATATTAATAATTCATATGACACCAAATTTATGAGAGGTTTCTTTATGCTATGTTTTGGAAGGACATTAGAGTTAAGAACGAAGAGGAACAATAGAACATAAAGTCAATCCTATTCAGAATTTAATTATATTTAGGAATTGTATTACAAACTAGTAATTAAAATTAGTCAATAAACCTATTACATGAAGATAAGATTTACAGAAAGCATGCAAAAAGGCAATATAAAACTTTGAGCTAGATTCCATCAGAAGATTTCACTGATACCAGAACTCTTTGAGGTTTTAATGTAATATTAGCATGGAAACCCCAATGGAAGAATTAGGGGAAGGATTGAAGGAGCTGAAGGGAATTGCAACTCCATGGGAAGAAAAACAGTATTAAGCAACCAGACCCCCCTCCCAGTGTTCATCCCAGGGACTAAACAACCAACCAAAGAGTACATATGGAGGGAGTCATGGCTCCAGTTGCGTATGTAGCAGAGGATGGCCTTGTCTGGCATCAGTGGGAGGAAAGGTCCTTCGTCCTGTGACCTAACTGCCCTCAATGCTAGGGCATACTAGGGCAGTTAGGTAGGAATGGGTGGCTGGGTGGAGGAGCACCCTCATAGTAGAAAGGGGAGGGGGAATGGGATGGGGGATTTGCGGAGGAGAAACTGGGAAGAGGAATAACATTTGAAATGCAAATACATAAAATAACCAATAAAAATTAAGAATTACACACATTTTAAAAATAAAATATTCCTCATAATAAAAATATGATTATTAGGATCAAACATAACATGATATAACCAATGCACTCTCAAAGAAATGCTGCATTTAATGATTGCATGAACAATCATTAAAATAAAACTTGGAATGGACTATACCTTTGTAAACTTTGTAGCAGCATTGGGGTGAATTGTCTCATAAATGCTCAAAGGAACTCCAACACTGCTGATTCTGTAATTTTAGATTTTTAGTCTTCTGTGTTGTGGGAGAAAAAACTGATTTAAAGGCACCAAATTTGTGGTAACTTGCTGAAGTATCCCTAAGAAATAATACAGATGTTACTCGAGTTGAAGTTTTAAACTCTGTCAAAAATCAATTATGGAAAACTAGAGAAGGTTCCTTCAAAAAGGAGGGTAGCATACTGCAAAACATAAAATCACAATGAGCTGTTTATATGCTGTTTAAATATAAAATGGAAAGGAGGTGTCTGTGTATGAATTTAAAAGTTATCAGGCAAAGGTATTTATAGACAGTAATAATGAACTGGTAAGAAGGTGGACACAAAACTGTGTTGGCTGATAACAGGGTATAAATTTTATTATAAGAACTAGAAATAAAAACATGTTAAATAAATTTAACTATAGTAATTGCAATGATAAAAGAATATAATCACTAAGATAATTACTGTTTCAAAAGATAATTCTGGAAAACTGAGAGCAGGAAGAGTGAGAGAGTGGGGAAGACCAAACCCAAGCCAGTTTACAACTGTTACAGAAGGCAGCTGACCTTCCCTATGTGTGTGCGGATTTATTTAGTTAAAAAGTCCTGGAGGTGGAGAAAGTAAATGACATTAGGTAGGATAACACAAATTCCTGCTGGACACCATCTGTAGAGTGAGAATGAAAAGAAGTCTTCCTCACTCGTACATTTTTGTGTGCATAGACAGTAGATACGAGTACCATCTTCTAACACTTGCAACACTCTAGAGGGAATAGTATTATGTAACAGAAAATCAATTTTAATAGGACAAAAAACAGCCACATTAGCCAAAATAGTAAATTCACTATTAATAGTAAACTTGAAAGTATTATAGATTTTCAGTTTAAGACTGATGTACAGGATTTTGTAGTATTCTTGTTGTGTTCAGTATTACACAGCTGTATATAAAACATAACTCTGGTGATACAACCATACATGCTCAAGAGTTACCCCTGCATTCTTCATTGCTTCAAGACTATTTAGCATGATAATATAAAACTATTAATATCATATATTCAAGCTTCATCACCCCTGACTTTATATATGAAAGGCACAAGTATGCATATACTAGGAACCAGTATAGCCATATTGATTAAATGGTAGCAAAATAAATAATTAACCATTAATTTTCAAGATAAAATATGTTGACAAAATATCATCTTTACAGTATATGATTTTAAGTGTAAAATTATTTTTCAGTATAATGGGTGAAAGTAAAGGTCATTATAGTATGTAAAGTAGAAGAGATCCAGAAAACACATATTCTATGATTCTTATGTCTAGTCTAAAAAAAATGTGATAACATGAGACTATTTTAGAAAGAGAAGAAAATCAAAAGGAGGAAAAACTGGGAGGGTATAATAGAGTGATACACACTACTGAAGAGTATATTACAACGTCATATCTAACAACTACTTTGTGTAGTTACTGCCTAACAATGTCTTATACAGATGGCTTTGGTGGCACACACTTCTAATCCTATCACCTGGCAGTCAGAGGAAGGCCAATCTCTGAGTTTGAGGCCAGTGTAGTCTACAGAGCAAGTTTGTACCCAAAACATAATCCATACATCAAATGAGGTACAAGAAGAAAGGAAGAGTGGCCCCCTGTTCTGGAAAGACTCAGTGAAGCAGTATTCGGCAAAACCTGAACAGGGAGGTGGGAAGGGGTGGGTGGGAGGACAGGGGGAGAGAAGGGGGCTTGCAGGACTTTCAGGGAGTGGGGGGTTAGAAAAGGGGATATCATTTGAAATGTAAATAAAAAATATATCGAATAAAAAAATTACAATTTTTCATTATATAATATATCAATGTGTTATAACTAGACTACAATCGCATCACCATGCAATAACACTTAGTAGACAGAATATGGAAATTTTTCTTATTTCACATATTTTCTGGTGTACACATTATCCATTAACATATTATTAGAGTGAATTTTCAATATTAGAAACATGAACAGTCAAAATTACTCTGAAACCAGGTGCAAATCATAAAATTTCTTTTAATCAAGTAACCTATCAAATTAAAATGTAGATTAAGAGTTATTTGCAAGATGAGTATGTTTTGCAAAATCCAAGGAAACCCAGGTCTAGCTGTAATAGCAAACCCTGTTAAAGATGTTTATTCGGTACTTTTTTTTTTCCTGCCAAACTAGAAAAAATAGTAGTCTAGAATTTCCGTTGTGCATGTAACACCCATTTCTTTCTGCATTTCATCCAGGAACTGAGTTATAAATGTCTATTGAAAATGTCAGCCAGAATTCTCCATATTAAAGGAGAATGTGCAAGAGTATCCTGTGGGGGAAGGTGAATTTAGTTTTAATGAGCCAATCTCTCTCACTTTCTGGTACGCTTTTGCTTCTCTGTTCTGAGTCTTAATGGTTATTACTGGGATGGTCTCACTTGGCACATTGAGCTGAGATGGATTGCCATTTGCTCCCAGGAAAAGTTCTGTGACTGACTCATTATGCAACACACTGCAATATTTCCCTCATTTAAGCAAGCAGAGTCCAGATGAAGATTTCATGTATTGTGCATACTTCTGTTGTATGCATTTCCCATCAATTTGGTTGTGTTGTACTTTGAGAAAAACAGTCACAGATCTAAAGAAGATATCCATATATGCATCCTAAGTAGAAGATATTGATGACAAAAGATTTCATTATAGCATTGGTATTGCTTTAGTCATTCCCAAATCCCACTTTTCAATGAAATAATCAATACTATGGAATAAATCTCTTTTGAAAAACATTAATAGCATTGGTTTTTCTTTTATTTTTTTTCTTTGTAAAAATAACTCTTCTCTCATATAACACATCCATACCACAGCTTCGCCTCCTCCACTACCTCAGTCCTCCCTCCCCTCCCCCCTCTTACCTAGAGCCACTTCTCCATTACTCTTCAGAAAAAAACGAGGGATTCCCAAGGATATCAACTGAACACTGCATAATTAATTACAATAAAACTAGCGGCAAACTGTCAATTCAAGTCTGGATAAAGAAAGATGGTAGGAGAAAAAAGTGTTCAATGGCAGGCAAAAGTGTCAGAGACAATATACACTCCCTCGTTAGGATTCTCCCAAGAAGCTGATAGAAGTCCCACAAGAACACCAATCTATGCTACCTCAACTTATGTGCAAAGGACCAAGCACATGCCCATGCGGGCTCTATGACTACCACTTCATTCTCTGTGTGCCCCTATGAGTCCAGTCCTGCTTAGTTCACATTGTGGGGCATGTTCTCTTCATATCCTCAAGCCCTCTGGCTTTTATAATCTTTCCTCCTCTCTTCTGAAGAGGTCCCAGAGCCCCACCTCATGCTTTGCTATGGGTATTTGCATCATTAGATTTTTTCTTTTAATATCATTTTAGGGTTTTATAGGTCTCTGGGTCATCCAGTCTCTACTTCCTGAACAGCCAGGTAGTGTTACCTCTCATAGAATTGGCCCCAAAGTTAAACTAGCCATTGGTTGGCCACTCCTACAAGTTCAGTCTCACCATTACCCCAGCTCATGTTGAAGGTAGAACAAATTTTGTGTCAAAGGTTTGATGACTGGTTTGGAGTCCCAGTTCCACCAATGGAATTTCCCTTGTTTTAGAAGATTTTTAGTTCAGGTTTGCATCCTACTTTATTAGTATTCTGTGGAGTTTTCATTGTACTAGGTTTCTACATCACTCCGAAAGTGGCCCTCAATTTCTATGTTCTAACCTAAATTCTTTCCTTCCATCCCCCAAACATGATCCCTCCTATTCCAAACCTTATACAGTCTCAGTCCACTTGCAAAATGTATCTTTTATCTTGAAAGATATTTGCAATTCACATCAAAGAAATGGATCTAGAATCACAAATTTGGCTTTTTAAGACCCCTTGTTATTGAATTGTAATATTCTTTCTTAATTCTAAAATTACTTTAATGCCTATTTTTAGAGTTTCACACATGCATGCAATTTTAATATCCAAATTCCATGGTTATAACCCAGCTTTTCCCAGAGACTCCAAATTAATTTTGTTTACTATTGTAAAACTCCGGTCAGTCTTTTAACTGTTCATATATCCATGGATGTTGGTCATTCAGTGGGATATTAGAAACTAAACAAAATTCTTACAACACAAACAAAAATGATGCCACTTGCCCCAGTCATCTTCAATTGCCAATATTCCTCAGAGAGAGTGTGCCCTTCTTCCTTTAAGTTCGCACCTCACAGAACATCCATCAAATGTGACCATATACTTAGCCATAAAGCAAGTCTCAACAGATGCAAGAAAATTGAAGTACCCCCCTGTATCTTATCAGGCTACCATGAATTAATGCTAGATTTCAACAACAGAAACAATAGAAAGCTTAAAATCTCAAAGAAACTGAACAACTCCCTACTTAATAACAACTGTTTTTTTCTGAGAAAATAAAAAATGTAGACAAAACACTTACCCAAACTAATTTAGAAGTAGAGAGTGAAGATCCAAATTAACAACATCTAACATCGTAAGGTAAGCATTAACAACAAACAAACAGAAATCCAAAGACTCATTAAGTCATACTTTATATAAACCTATATTCCAAAAAATTGGAAAAATCAAAAAGAAATGCAAAATTATCTGGATAGATACGTCTTATCAAAGTTATTTCTATTTTAGATAAGCAGTTTAAATAGACCTATAGCTCTTAAGGAAACAGAAGCAGGAAAGTCTCCACGTTTCCCCAAAAAGGCTAGGGCCAAATGGTTCTTACAGACATTCAGATAACAACTGATAAAAATACTTCTCAGATTATTCTACAAAATAGAAACAGAAATTATACCAAGGAACTTGTTCAGCTGATAAACATTCAACACAGTGGCAGGATACAAGATTAACTCAAAAAAAAAAAAAAAAAAAAAAAAGGTCCTCCTATATACAAACATTAAATGGACCGAAATAGGGAAACAATACTTTTGAAAAAAGCCACAAATAATCTAAAATCTTTTGGTGTAACTTTAACCATGTCACTTAAAGACATGTATATCAAAAACTTTGAAGAATAAATTGGAGTGTATATTAGAGAATAGAAAGGTCTCAGATGCCTGTGCATGGTAGGATTAATATAGTAAAAATGACCATCTTCAAAGTAGTCTATAGATTCAATACAATTCACATAAAAATTGCAACATCTTTAAATATCTTAAAAAACAATACTCAACTTTATATGAAAAAATTATAGCTAAAACAATCCTGTACAATCAGAGAATTTACACTGGTATCATCATGACTTATTTTAAGCTACATTACAGAGCAATAGTAAAAAATATCAGGTAGTATTGGCATAAAAACAGATCATTTGAATCAAATCAAAGACCCAGTAAACACATACATCTATGAACACCTAACTTTTTATAAATAACATACAAATATACAATGGAAAAATCATCTTCAATAAATGGTACTATTCTAACAAGGTATCATGGAAAGACTCAGTGAAGCAGTATTCGACAAAACCAGAATGGGGAAGTGGGAAGGGGTGGGTGGGAGGACAGGGGAAGAGAAGGGGGCTTACGGGACTTTCAGGGAGTGGGGGGCTAGAAAAGGGGAAGTCATTTGAAATGTAAATAAATTATATCGAATAAAAAAAATTAAAAAAAAGAATGCAAATAGGTCCATATCTATCACCCCATACAAAACTCAAGTCCAATTGGTTCAAAATTCTCAATACATATCCAGATACAATGAATGTGATAAAAGAGAAAGTAGGGGTTAGTCTTGGATGCCTTGTAGTTGTAGAAAATTTCCCGAACCAATAGTGTATACACTAAGATTCAGAAGTAATAAATGGGACCTATGAAACTGAAAACTTTCTGTAAAGTAAAAGTCACTGTCAAAATCACAAAGAGTAGCCTATAGAATGGGAAATGATCTTTACAACCCTAAATCAGACAGAAGGTTGATAAAGAAAACATGTAAAAACATCAAGAAATTAGACATCAATAAACCAAACAATACTATTAAAAAGTAGACTACAGATCTAAACAGAAAATCTCAACAGAGAATCCTCAAATGGTTGACGAAACCAATGATAGCTCTTCCTGGAGAGAGTGTGCAAACAAATTACTCCTCCATTGTTGGTGGGAGAGCAAACTTGTACAACCACTTTGGAAATCAATCTGTGGGTTTCTCCGCAAATTGACAATCGATCTTCCTCAAGATCCTCTATACTTCTACTGGCCATATACACATAGGATATTCCACCATACTGCATGGGTCCTCGCTCACCTATGTTCATAGCAGCTTTATTTGTAAGAGCCAGAAACTCTAAACAACCAAAACACTGTATGAAAATTGGTACATTCAGATCATCCTGAATAAGAGAACCAAGATAAACAAAGACAACGATGGGATGTACTCACTTATAAGTGGATAATAGACACAAGTAAAGGATAACTATACTTTAATCCACAGACCGAGAGAAAGTAGTAATAAGGCAGGCTCAAGTGGAGATTCCTGGATGTCACTATGAAATGAAAATAGAAATAGAATAGAATAGAATAGAATAGAATAGAATAGAATAGAATAGAATAGAATGGAATGGAATGGAATGGAATGGAATGGAATGGAATGGAATGGAATGGAGTGGAGTGGAGTGGAGTGGAGTGGAGTGGAGTGGAGTGGAGGGGAGGGGAGTGGAGAGTGGAGTGGAGTGGGGTGGAGTTGGGTGGAGTGGAATGGAGTGGAGTGCAGTGGAATGGAATGAAATGGGATGGGATGGGATGGCATAGGATAGGATAGGATAGGATAGGATAGGATAGGATAGGATAGGATAGGATAGGATAGGATAGGATAGGATAGGATAGGATAGAATAGAATAGAATAGAATAGAATAGAATAGAATAGAATAGAATAGAAGAATAGAATAGCATAGTAAGGAGGTTGGGTTGGGGGTGGAGGGGATGGAAACAAGAAGATTCAGGCAGAGAAAGGATACACAAGAGTACTTGGAGAGTCATCTGGAATGAGAAGCATCTCCTGTAAGGTCTAGGAACCTAATGCAATGGAAATTCTGAGCAAACTATCATGGTGCCCTAGCTAAGACATCTAGCAATGGGTGATAGGGAGCCTGAAATGGACATCTCCTATAAACAGATGAGATTTCCAGTGGCAGGAATGGGGACATCAACCCAATCACCATAACTTCAATCCTACAATTTGTCTGCCTACGAGGTGCTCTGGGGGTCAACCATTGACTGAGCTTGAGACACATGTAAGGTAAAAGGACCCATCTCTCTTATTGACTGCAGGGACAGGACCAAGTGGCAGGATATCCCAGAGACCAGGGATTGAACCAAACACGAAGAGGGGGAAGGCAACGAAATTATTTCTAACAATGTTCAGTTATATTCAGAGATTAGTGCCTACCCCAGTTGTCATCAGAGAAGCTTCACAACGTAACTGATGGAAAAAGATGCAGAGACTCACAGTCAAACACTAGAGAAGGAAGTATTTTAGGAACCAGAGGGATAAAGGACTCCACAAGATTATCCACAGAAATAAGTAGCCTGGGCCCATAGGGGCTCACAGAGACTGAACCTCCAACTAGGTCCTCTAGGCATATGGTAGAGTTGTGTACAGTGGTCTCCTTGTGGGACTCCTAACAGTGGGAGCAGAGTGATCTCTAACTCTTTTCCCAGGTTTTCTGACCATTTTCTAGTACTAGGTTGCCTCATTCAGCATGAATAGGAGAGGGGTTCCTAGTCTTACTGCAAGCTGATATGCCTTATTTGGTTGATATCCAAGCGAGGCCTGGCCTCTTCTGTGCGAAATGAAGGAGGGAAGAGGAGAGGAGTTGGAAGGAGTAACAGAAAGGAAAGAGTGAGGGAAAACGGAGCTCAGGATGTAGTAAGAGTGAATGAATGAATGAATACATAGATAGAAAGAGAGACATTATTGCCTGGTTAGATGGTGTGCAAGTCTTATGTAGGTAAGGACAGCTGCTGTGTGTTCAGGAGGACAAAAGCAATGCTATTTCCAGAAGATATTATTTCACAGTATCATTCCCAGCCTCGATTTCTTACACATTTCTAGCCTTTCTTTAATCGTTTCTCTTAACTTTTTTGAGGCTGAGGTGAAGGCTTAATGAATATTTTGGGAAAATTTGAAAAAGTACAAAGATATGAATGTAGAACAACTTGCAACCCCACCAGTAGTGGAGTGTTCCTCTTTCTCCACATCCGTGCCAACACCTGCTGTCTCCTGAGATTTTAATCTTAGCCATTCTGACTAGTGTAAGGTGAAATCTCAGGGTTGTTTTGATTTGCATTTCCCTAATGACTAATGAAGTTGAACATTTTTTAAGATGCTTCTCAGCCATCTGAAGTTCTTCAGGTGAAAATTCTTTGTTTAGCTCTGTACCCCATTTTTAATAAGGTTATTTGGTTTTCTGGGGTCTAACTTCTTCAGTTCTTTGTATATACTGGAAATTTGCCTCTGTCAGTGTAGGGTTGGTGAAGATCTTTTCCCAATTTGTTAGTTGCCAATTTGTTCTTTTGATGGTGTCCTTTGCCTTATAGAACCTTTATAATTTTATGAGGTCCTATTTGTCAATTCTTGATCTTAGAGCTTATGCTATTGGTGTTCTGTTCAGGAACTTTCCCCCTTTACAGATGTCCTCAAGGGTCTTCCCCAGTTTCTTTTCTATTAGTTTCAGTGTGTCTGGCTTTATGTGGAAGTCCTTGATTCACTTGGAGTTGAGCTTAGTACAAGGAGATAAGAATGGATCAATTTACATTCTTCTGCATGCTGACCTCCTTCCTGAGGACCCTGCTATACCACTCCTGGGCATATACTCAGAGGATTCCCCAGCATGTAATAAGGATACATACTCCACTATGTTCATATCAGCCTTGTTTATAATAGCCAGAAGCTGGAAAGAACCCAGATATCCCTCAACGGAGGAATGGATACAAAAACTGTGGTATATATACACAATGGAACTATTCAGCCATTAGAAACAATGAATTCATGAAATTCTCAGACAAATGGATGGAGCTGGAGAATATCATCCTAAGTGAGGTAACCAAGTCTCAAAAGATCAATCATGGTATGCACTCACCGATAAGCAGGTATTAGCCTAGAAACTTGGAATACCCAAGGCATAATCCACACATCAAATGATGTCCAAGAAGAACGGAGGAGCGGCCCCTGGTTCTGGAAATGCTCAGTTCAGGGCTATACCAGAACGGGAAGTGGGAAGAGGTAGATGGGAGAACAGGGAGAGGGAAAAGGGCTTATGGGACTTTCGGGAAGTAGGGAGCCAGGAAAGAGGAAATCACCTGAAATGTATTTAAAAAATATATCGAATAAAAAAATGAATGTAGAACAAGTTTCTTATCTCCATAAAATTGTTCAAATTTCATCTTGATACATTAAATGTGGTACTTTAAAATCAGTATACAGTGTATTAGATACTATTATTTTTTTAAAATGTGTATTTTATTGGTTTACCTTCTTCACTCATCTCCTACCTTCCCTGCTCTCCTTTGTAACCCAACCCTAAAATTCTTTTCTTTTTTTCATGACTCATGGAAAAAGGCACCTATTTCTTTATATTTTTCTTCAATATTTTACTTCAATATGTTTTCTTTAGTATATGGTGATTTGGCGCCATTTCATATTAGATATTTCCTTTATTTACATTTCAAATAATATTCCCTTTGCTGGTTTCCCCTCCCGAAACCCCCTATCCAATCCCCTTTCCCCCTGCTCACCTACCCACCCACCACTGCTTCCCTGTTCTAGCATCAACCCTTCTCAGGACCAAGGGCCTCCCTTCACTTGGATATGGCCATTTTTGCTGTGATAAAACACGCTAATAGAATTTAGTAAAGACAGGGGTGGTTTTAGTGTCTACTTCTAGGGAGATGGAATGTATTATTGAGGGGAATACCTATAAACAGACAGAGATGTCATGGCAGCAGGGCAGAAATGGATAGGAACTCATTGAATCTTTTTGCAATGTTCTAGTTTGTTTTCTGTGTGTTCTTTATATATTTTGGATGCTATCCCTTTATTAAATATAAGATTACTGAAGTTTTTTCTCAATCTGTAGGTTGCTGTTTTGTCTTTCTGACAGAGTCCTTTGCCTAGCAGAAGACTTTTAATTTTGTGAGGTCCCATTTATCAATTGTTGGTCTTAAAGCCTGAGATACTAGTATTCTTTGCAAGAACTTTTCTCCTGTGCCAAAGCACTCAAGGCTATTTCCCACTTTCTCTTTTATTATATGGAGCGTATATGGTTTTATATAGAGGTTTTTGATCCACTTGGGCTTGGGCTGTGCACAAGGTAATAGATATGGATCAATTTTAACTTTTCTGCAAGCAGACTGCCACTTAGACCAGCCTCATTTGTTCGAAGATGCTTTCTTTTTTCCACTATAGGATTTTGGCTTCAAGTGTCTGTAGGTGTGTGAGTTTGTTTCTGTGTCTTCAATTCTGTTCCATTGATGGACCTGTCTCTGTACCAGGAATGGTTTTGTTGTTGCTGCTGTTGTTGTTATTGTTGTTTGTTTGATTGGTTTGGTTTGGTTTTTGATTTGTTTTGTTGTGCTTAGCAAGGCTGTCCTGGCAGAGAGGCTCTACCAGTAGCTGACTAAGATAAATGCAGATACAGTCAACCATTGGACTGAGGCCAGGGGCCTCTATGGAAGAGTTAGGGGAAGGATTGAAGGAGCTGAGGGGATGGCAACTCCATTGGAAGACAGACAGTGTCAACTAGCCTGGATCCCTGCAAGCTCCCAGAGATTAAGCCACCAACCAAAGAGCATATAGTGGCTGGCCTGTGGCCACTGGCCTCAGTGGAAGAGTATACACCTAATCCTGTAGAGACTTAATACCTCAGCAAAGGGGGGATGCATCCTTTCAGACACAAAGCAAAAGGGGTATTGGGTGTAGAACTCTGGGAGGGGAGGGAGGTCCAATAGATGGAAGCATTTGGGATTTTATATTTAATTGAAAAATTATTTCTTGAATGAAATATGTTGTTAATTAACATTATTACTAAATATTAATGTTTAAATATTAAAATATGACTATGAGGCTTTGAAAAATACTTACAACTGTTATGATGAATTAAACCCAGTGTCTGAATACATTTATTTCTTATTGCTTAAATAAAATATTTCTCCTATATTTGCTTTCAGAAGTTTTTTTAAACCCTTGTCACATTGATATTATGTTTCAAGGAATGCCCAATTAATGAAATATTCACAAATACTTCTCACAAAAATAGTTATTTCACAAATAAATTTATTGAGCTAACAAAAATCTCACCACAAATTTTAATCTGCTTTAAAAGTATAGCTGCCTCTAGTCAACAACAAAGATGTGAAGAATGAAAATTAGGTCTATGAATGGCTTAGATATCATAAAATTATAGGTCCCAATATTTCATAGTGAATGAACCTACAATAACCCTGAAGAAATCTCTTACCAGTGAGTACTAGGATTTTAATTTATGGATTTTATAGCATCTATTAGGAACTCACAGAAATATTTTTTAAAAATCATTTCCCCATAATTATCAGTGTTCCAGCTGTGTAGTGTGTTATCAGGTTATTTTTACACTACTGAAATATTGCTTATTGCTTCAATCGACACAAGATTGAAGCCACAGATAATTTTTTCTCTCTTTTCCTCAAGTGTGATTATAAAACTTGCATGCTGTTATTTTCTTCAAAGTTTTATATATTCCCAGAAGGAAACACCCATTAGTAAGCTTTTGTGATGAACAGTTTAGTACATTGTATGTTTTTTATTACAAGCCATGGATGAGAAATAAAATATAAATAAACAAATAAATAAACAAACTACATGGCAGAAAAAATGTGAAAGAAGGAGGAAGAGAAGAATAAAGGAATGAAGGAATAGAAACAGGGCTGGGAAAAAGAGTATTTTGTACTGCAGTGTCCTACAAACATGTGATCATGCTGATAAAGAATTACCTTAGGATGCTTACAGCATCTTTCAGACTTTCAATTTAAAAAACATATTCTTCTAAAATACTGATATTAAAGCACAAAGTACATTTTCATCTGGATCCCCAGTGCTAACCAAATGGATTAATAAATATGAAACCTTAACCCTAATCTCTTTGACAGAAGACACAACTTTATTGATATTTAGTTGAAACTATTTTACAAAAAATATGCATGGGGACAGAGATGACATCATGTTGTACTTCTGCTATATAAAGCTGTCACTACACTTAGCATATAAAAACAGGTTAGAGTAATACAAAAGGGAATATTGATTTTATGCAGTATAAATCTTTTTAATAAGTGTTAATCCAAATGGGAAAATATTGATTAAAAAGACTATATTTTACCTTGATAGAAACAAAAATTGTAATTAATCCTGTTAAAATTCTGTGATCTGTATATAAGGGAGATCTCTGAAAACACAGAAGGAAAAGGCTTATATCAGCCGACTTGTTAGAGTTACTATTGCTATGGTAACACTTATCCAAGAATCATTTTCTCCATTTAGTGTCCCTCATTTCAGATAATTCTAGCCAATTTCTAGTTGGCATAGAAAATTCTGGCATATTAATCCATTTAGTTAGTATTTGACTTCTGAGATAGTTTTTCTGTAGAGATAGATTTGGTTTCATAGACTTCTACAAAGATAAACAGAGAACCATTATAAAGATAAATCAACAATTCCAAATCAGAATCTGTTGTTATATATCTAAGTATATTAAAAAGAAAAAAAGGCCACTTCCACTTAATGAAAATGAGTATAAGACTCAAAGTAAGAGATACGGACTACAGTAAAAGTAATTTGCACCTAAGTATTTTACTTCTGTGAAGTAGTAATTCTGGTTAATAGTTTCTATATTTTAGTGAAGGCAACTTCTCTGACATTGAATACATAGTTACTCTGCATACTTTTAATTAAATCGTCATTATAAATAATGAAAACAAAAAAGCATGACCAAAAATTATTTGGATACAATGTCTGCATCTCAACAAATTTCTAGACAGAATAGCCACTCTAAAGCTGTTGAAATTATCTTGGATTTAACGATTTCATTGTTGAATATATTTTATATACTATTGAACACCAGAAAAGTGAAAATTATGACAGGGGTGTAACTAGAAAAACAATTTTATAACCATTTTCACAACTCAAGTGTCCATTACTTGAATTAATTCCTTCCTCATCAGGTAAGGACCACATGAAGTATTTTACCCATGGGCGTATACCAGGAGAACATATTTATTTAAATAAATATCAACACTCATATTTACTGCTTACTACTACTCTATCCCAATAGTTTCTGACATAATTTTTGCTTATTATTATTGTTTATTATTATTTCACTCTATTACATGGAAGGGTATATGTATTCTATCTTATGCAGTATTCCATTAACTATTTTATTTACTATATTGTCAATAGCTATTTACTATAAAACTGCAACCATATTTCACAAATATCAATACAATAGCCTTAAAGCAAGATTAACATGAAATACACATAACTAGCTGACTTTTACTATACATACTATGGTTTTATCAAAAATAATTTTTCATATAATGTATTATTACAGATTCTACCCAACCTACACCCTTTCTCTTAGAAAACAAAAAGACATCTAAAAATAACAAGCTAGCATAATATTTTGACAAGGAAGCAAATTGAAACAGGATAAAACAAATGAAAAGAAGAAAAACAGCCCAAGAAAAGGCACAAGAAATGTACAGGTGCAGAGACACACACTGGTTTGCACAGATACTCATAAAACACAGAACAAGAAATCTTATCAGATACTCAATAGACCTATAAAGTTTGTTGCTGCTGCTGTTGCTGTTGTTGTTGTCATCACTATTTTAAAAGACCTGACAAAGCACTGCGAATCCACTTCAAAAATTCCCATTGGGTTCATTTTGTGTTGGCAGTTTACTGATCTTCTCCTGGGAATGGGGAGAAGTCTTAAAAGCATGGCTTGCATCCCTACTGAGACTTGACTGGGGAAAATTAATATCCCATCCACAACCGTTTTTCTATTGGAGAGAGTTTCTGGGTTAGGGATTAGGGATGGGGGCTTGTGTCTACCCTGTATCTCAGAGCCCGGGCCCCATTAATCCCATGCCTGCAAAGGCACTGTGAATGCTGCTATGTTCTCTTGGATCTATGTGTTCATTGAGCCTGCTGTTTTTATAATGCTTAAGTTTAATTTGTGTATGTTTTGCTGTGATATATATATGTGTATATATATATATATATATATATATATATATACACATGTGAGATGCACATGCTGTGAATGTTATTGCATTCACAAAATAGAGGCCAGAGAAGGATGACAGACAACCTGCTTTAATACTCATTCCCCTGAGATGGGATTTTTCATTGTCACCATGCTAAGCTGATAACCAGCATCAGCATCCTGTATCCATCACGTGACCCTCTTATTTAAACCTCATCACACACTTAGGTAGTAGAATTGAAGTCATCATGCCTACATGTTTATTGGGCTCATGTTTGTTCAACACTCCATCTTACTGTCTGATTATTCCCTCTTGCACCTATTTGTATGCTTTTGATTAAAATCATGTCTTTACTAGGTATTTCATTGTGAAGAAATAAAATGGAGTTTAACTAATTAAACTAGTATAAATAATTAGATTCTGAATTGCAAAGAAAGTTCAATAGCACAAACTTGCCCTTTAATTTGCTTTCTCCTCCATCTGTGCTGGTGTTGGTGATTCAGTCCCCCATTTTCATTGACATGTACAAATTACTGAATAAAAGTGCCCTTAAAGTTTTATGATACTGCAACAAGGCAATCTATTTTAAAATGAAGCTATTCTGAATGACAGCAAGCACATACTAATTAATCGCTCACAGTAGTTGAAGGTAAAACTACGTAATAAGTTATCCACTTATTTCACAAAGAAACATTACAGCTTTTCAAAAGAACCATGTAAATACTGTCAACTCTCCCCAGCTCTCTCTCCCAACAATTGAGGGATTTTGGTAACAAATCTTGTAGAGAGCAATAAATTCTTCTCCTTGCAGGGGACATTTATCTGCATGTAAGTAGTTGTTTCTGACACAATGACTAATAAAAATACATTTTCTGTTATTCATTACTGAAAGGACTAAACATGGTCTGTGTGTTAATAAGTTACCTGATTAAGAAAAGAAATTTAATGTAATGAGACTTGTTTGTAGTCTATTTGACTGGTTATAAGCAAAGACAATAGATTTTGATATGAATTAGGAAGACTTTGAAATGTAACATATGACAAAAGAGAAAATATATTCCTATGTATAATTTATAAATTTCTTGTTTGTAAGCACATCTACATATATCTTTCCCTCACAGAATTTCCTTGTATTATTTTTGTGTGAAGCCACAAATGAATATAAAGTCCATGTGATCTCCAGAGACACTTCACAGAAGGAAAGAAGCTAAGAGCTCATTAATAAAAGTGCTGTGGCTCTTTTTACTTGTTACAATTTGCTTAACTTCTGATGTCTTTATTTGTTTGATTTTCCTGTATGTGTATACATATACATATACATATACATATATATATATATATACATATACATATATATATATACATATATATATATATATGTATATATATATGATTTACTGTATTATTATATATCGGATTGCTTGTAAAACAAGTTATATCTTTTTGTTGAAGCTAATCTGAAACTCTTGGTCCTTCTGACTCAGCCTTCCACTTCCATGATCCTGGGTTTGCTCAGACTATTTGCTTGGGGATATTTTTTTGTTTGATTGACTTTTATTATATGTTTCTCATTTAGTAATCAGTGAGTTTATCATCTCAAAATAAATCATTCTCTACGTTTACATTTTTTAAAATATTATTTTCTTGGATATTCAGAAACTAAAAGAATTTACATTTTCAAATTGCAAAGCACATTAAACATACATGTATTGGTTTATTTTATCCCATTCTTCACAATCAAGTATATCATCTTCAATGTATATTCTGTACATAAAGGTACAAGTGAATTTTTTTTATATTGAAAATACTTTATTCTCTCATACAGTGCATCCCACCCATAGTATTTTCCCCTCTCTCCACTTTTTCCACTTCCCCTCACCTTTCTATTCTTCCACACCTGCTTCCCCTCTGTTTCTTTTTAGAAAAGAGCCGACTGCCCAGAGATAACAAACAAAAACAAGCAAACTACAAAACAGGTCAAGAGCCTCTATATAGAGCCTGGACAAGGCAATCCAATGGGAGGGAATAAGTACCAGGAGCAGGCAAAGTGTCAGAAACACACGTGTTCTCATCATTAGGAATTCCTCAAACGCTTGAAGCTGACAATCACTGCATATTCACAGAGAATCCGGTACAGTTTCATGCATGTGCCATGCTGGCCACCTTAGTTGCTGTGAGACCAATAAAAAACTGGGAACTGTAAAAAAATATTTATAAAATTAGTATAGATTTTATAAGTTTTACCAGATAGATCAATAATGAAAGGATTTATATAAGTACTATCAACACAGGCAGGTAAAAAATAACAGGAAAGAATATTCAAAACATTGAGAGTTTGTCAACTCATATGGAATAAAGCCATGGCTTATAGTTATCCAAATGTCTGACAAAAGGGAAACCTCAAAATAGCTATTATCTATAAGTTATGTGGTACTCCTGTCTCTCTGTTAAGAGCAGAGAACCGAACTTAACAACCACCCAAGTGGTAGCAGTAAGAACAGCTAAAAAACAAGCAAACTAACAAAAATAATGAGCTTCATGCCACACATGTTTACCCTCAGAACTTAGGAAGCTGAGAAAGGTGAATAGAAATTTCCAGATCAGGCTGGTCTACAGAATTAAGAAGTATCTCAAAAAAGGAAATGAATGCAGTAAAGAAAAGTTGCTCATTTCTACATATATCTAGGAGTATCACAGTTATTTAAGGTATATTTTTTGTAGGTGATCAAAATGTTTGATGGTTTGCAAACTCAGAAGTTGTGATCTACCAAAAACTATTTCGATGACAGTACAAGAATATTAAATTGGAAAAGTATTTGAGTAACTTGAGCTATAAGCTCACCTGGTTTCCACACTAAAAGTCATACACTTCCATTTCATGAGAAACACTCCAAAATATAGATGAGTTAAAGTTAGATTAAAATCTAATAAATGAACCTTCAAATATGTAGAATTACTCCTGAAAGAGCCTGGTACTTGGTAAAGTATTCAGTAAGTCAAGTATGAAAAAACCATTAGTTTCTAAGAGAAAACTTCCAATTAAAATAGCTGTGACACTAAACTCTAACTTGAAAAATACTTCATCTGTATTCCCAAAGTTATTTGATCATCTCTAAAAATATAAGACATCTAAGATATTAATTTCTCAAATGTTGTTGTTTGAGGAATGCTGAATATTTGATGCACCTGTCAAGTTTTCAGTCTGTATTTGCAGACTAGCTGAAGAAAAGTAGTTCAGGATATATGAGGAATAATGCTCCATATTTTAATTTTAATTTCTGAAATTCTAAATCTTCTGACTCATTCTTTGTAATTTAGTGAAGAGGAGTGTCTCATGAATCTTTGAAGTCTAATTCAAGCTCTGAAATTTCAGGGTATAAACATCCATATTAATTAAAATTCAGTCACAACAGTCGGGCTTAATTGGGACCAAAATGCTCCTGAGAAAATTAAAGTACATTATTTCAAGTCTGAGCATTTGAAGGACTTCTTTGTTTTGCCAAGATTCAGTTATTAACATTTCTCTTGTCCTTTCCTGATTTCTTCTCAATAAATCTCCCTTTCTAGGCAGTTTCATAAATGAGTAACTGGAATATCACTTCTACTTCTCCAAAGAACTTACTCATGATGAGTAAAATTGCTATGATTTATGTCCTGTCATGTAGACTATGAACAGAAAAAAAAGGCCTGAAGACTGTGTCAGAATCATAAGCAGCAGGGGCAGCCCACACTTACAGGAAGATGAGGGCAAAAAGGTTTCTGACAGCTTTACTCTGTCAGCACAATGTCCTCATTTAAATATTTTGCAGTAATCAATGTTAGCTCCATTGGTGAGCACATCTTCATGTGTAAATTACCATTAGGAAAAAATGGAAATCAATTAAATATTTAAGAATATTTGTAAATTTATAATTTTATTTGAAATTAAGTGTAAGAATATCTGATCATAGGAAATAATGATGGGTATTAATTAACAGTGTTTTTGGACCACTATACACTAATAAAACTATGACAAAATATCACCTCTTCAAATGCAGTAGAAACTTTTCTTCAGTCATGTGATAGTTTGATGTAGCTACCAAGTCAACAGAAGCTTTTCTTCATGCAGTATATAAGATAATGCATTCCTTTATAACACCTGGCTCTCAGGTCACACGCCCCTTTAATTATTCAACAACAGTCAAATGTTGCACTTCAAATGAACCCTTTGTTCAGCAAAAAGCTATTGAGAGTTTAATCAAAGTCCCAGAAAAGACTCACCTAAAGAACAATATCATAAATTAGGAGAAGTTTCAGGAGAAAGAATAATAACCTTGCTTTCATAATGAAAAGGTTTTGCTGACAAGCAGCTAATTTCAAAAGGGGGAAAAATACTAATTGGTTCCCTCAATATGAACATTTAGGCTGATGTAGTGGCTATTCCTGGTTGTCAATTGACTATATCTGGAACCAACTACAATCCAGAATTTGAAGGCTCACCTGTAATCCTAATCTGGAGGCTGGGAGATACAAGTTTCTGACCTGGATCTTGGCATGGAGATCTTGAGGCAGAGTGACTATGAATCAAAAAAGATTAAGACAGGGAGATCTCTGAGTTCAAGGTCATCTGGGACAAATCAAATCCCAGATCCAGGTGTGGGGGCACACACCTTTAATTTGGGCCACACCTTCTGCTGGAGACCTACATAAGGACATTGGAAAAAGGAAGATTCACTCTCCTCTTTGCCTGCTCGCCTTTGGGACTGAACGACTACTAGATCCTTGGACTTCTATCTACAGCTGCTGCTGACCATTGTTGGGGAGTCATCAATAAAATTCCCTTACTATATAGAGACTACACACAAGTTCTGTGTCTCTAGAGGACCCTAATACACCCGATTACAGAAACAAGCTTTCATAAATACAGGTAGTTAAGGGAGGGAAATTCTGAAGGTTAGACTTGAAATAGCAACATGTCTTTAATTTTCCTCTAATTAGAAAGCTGTCAAATGATTTTCTTTTCAATGCAAGAGTGGATGGGAGACGTAAAATAGCTGTGTTGAAGACGAGAAGAGTGTATCAGGAAGAACTGTGCAGTACGTGCTGTGGTTAGTTGTGAGGAATAAAAAGCTGCACTTATTTAACACCTTTTGAAAAATTTAAGCTCATCTATAATTAAATATAGTTTAAAGATCATGCATAGTATAAATGTTGAGACACCCTAGATGACACTAAAGAGATGTCATAGGAGAACACCTAAAACAAAACACCACACAGTGGGTTCTCTGTGCTCAAAAGTGATATTGATGGACTTAATACACTGGGCCAAGCCAAGTGCTTCTGTAGTTTTACATATAGGTAACTCATATTTACCAATGTGCTGTTATCTGATACTATTACTTCAATATTCTTTCTGAAATAAATCTAAATATGTTATACTCACAAAGAGTATTCTCTACATTCCAACATTCAAAAATGTAATCATGTTCATTGGCTTACTAATTTTACAGCTTATTAATTATGTGACTCTGGATTAAGTTTCTTAATCCTTTTCAGATTTAATCTCATCCTTAAAAGGGCAATTTTTGTACTTTGATGATGACCTGAGATAATACATGATAATCTTCTGACATACATATTTGCAATCTAAATAGAAGCTCATATTTTCAGGAATAATGATGTCTTCAATTGTCATCTGTCTGTTGCATTAATGTCCTACCTTCTCAAGTTCTTACTAGAAATTTCCATGATTATTTCTATTCTTATCTGCAAGTAAAGACATAGCTTCCAATTCACTCAAGAAAAGATGAATCAATCCTTTAAGAAAATCTTGAATTTACCAGATTTCTCACTATTATGTCAATAGTAGAACTTCAGTGTATCTCATGCAAAACTTTGGAAGAGAATGATACTGTCAATATTCTTACCCTGCTATCATCACAGGTGTATTTCTAAGATACCTAATTAAAAGAGCTTTCAGTGGAAACCCATAATTTAAGAAAATTCCTAACCTGTTACTTTCAGGACCCTTAACAGTTTTATCCTATCAATTCTTTCAACGTTTTCCCACATGTTATCTAGAATTACATATAATCCCAAATTCTGCCATCAGCTTCATTCCAAAAAATCATCTATCCCCTTCAGATTATGTATCTGATCTGTTTGCATCATGTGCTTCCTAATTGTTTACTTTCTTTCAATTTGCTGAATGCATTTATTTATACAAATTTTCCCATTAAACCTTAGATAAAATATTAAATAACAACTAACCTTTAGAAGATGCCAAAACAAAAGTGAGTCGACCAAATGTGAGTCACAAATTAAGGGCACCATTCAAGTGAGGATAGAAATGTGCTCCTTAATTCTAAATGCTGCCTCCAATTTTATAAAGAAGTCAGAATATTGGTAATAATTCATAATCTCCAGATACTCAACTTACATCTTTCTTTGTTATTATTTCTATACCTATATGGGACAGTGTAATAGATTAGCTTTGGATTCTTCAAAGCAGTGGAAACAATAAATCTTCCCCAGAACATGCATCAACAAGTCCAAGTCAACAAGTCAAAACAATCTCAGCAACATTGTTTCTTCTCTTGAGTTGTAGGATAGCATGCCATTACTCCCAGCCGTATTTCTGTAATAACTTTACTTAAATCCTGAATGCTCAAATTACATTATACCACATATCTCATCAGTGCTAAACATTTGGAAATTGAAGTATCTCCTTTGAACAGGCTATATTTTTATAGCCATCCTTTGATTTTTTTTTCAGTTATCACACTACTTAAAATGAAGACCAAATTGAGTCTATATGAATGGTCTCTCTGTTTCTCTATCTCTGTGTCTTTCTGTGTCTAGATGTCCCTGTCTCTGTGTTTGTATCCATCTTCATCCCTTTTTTTCTTTCTACCCTTCCCTTCTTCACCCCCCCTCTCTCTCTTTCTCTCTCTCTCTCTGTCTCTCTGTCTCTCTCTCTCTCTCTAACACACACACACACACACACACACACAAACACCACCATCAACAACAACTCCACAAAATTGAAATAAATTAAAATCCTTCTTATATTATTATCCTAACACCCCCCCACACAATGATTAAAGTCTTGGAAAGATCAGGAACTCAAGGCCCAGACCTAAACATAGTAAGATAATATACAGCAAGCCAGTAGCCAACATCAAATAGAGAGAAATTTGAAGCAATCCCACTAAAATCAGGGACTAGACAAGGCTGCCCAGTCTCTCCCTACCTATTCGATATATATAGTACTCAAAGTGCTAGCCAGAGCAATTAGAAATCAAAAGGAGGTCAAAGGGATACAAATTGGAAAGGAAGAAGTCAAAATATTACTGTTTGTAGATGTTAGTATACTTATGTGGACCCAAAAATTCTACCAGAGAACTCCTGAACTTGATAAACAACTTCAGCAAAGTGGCTGGATATAAAATTAACTGAAACAAATCAGTGGCCATTTCTACTCAAAGGATAAACTGCATCAGAAATAAATCAGGAAACAACACCCTTCCAATAGAAAACAACACCCTATCACAAATAATATAAAATATCTTGCAGTAACTCTAACTAAACAAGTGAAAGATCTGTATGACATAAACTTCAAGACCCTGAAGAAAGAAATCAAAGATCTCAGAAGATGGAAAGATCTCCCATGCTCATTGATTGGCAGGATTAATTTAGCAAAAATGACCCTCTTGTCGAAAGCAATGTATAAATTCAATGCAATCCCCATCAAAATTCCATCTCAGTTCTTCACAGAGTTAGAAAGAGAAATTTGCAAATTCATCTAGAATAACAAAAAAACCCCAGGATAGTGAAAATTTATTCTAAACAATAAAAGAACTTATGGCAGAATCACTTTCCCAGACCTTAAGCTGTACTACAGAATAGTAGTGATTAAAAACTGTATGGTACTGGTACTGTGGCAGGCAGGTAGATCAATGGAAAAGAATTGAAGACCCAGAAATGAAACAACACACCTATGGATACTTGATCTTTGACAAAGGAGCTAAAACCATCCAGTAGAAAAAAGACAGCATTTTCAACAAATGATGCTGGAACAACTGGTGGTTACCATGTAGAAGAATGCAAGTCAATTCATTCTTATCTCCTTATACAAAGCTCAAGACCAAGTGGATCAAGGACCTCCACATAAAATCAGATACACTGAAACTAAAGAAAAGAGAGTGGGCAAGAGCCTTGAACACATGGGGACAGGGGAAAATTTTCTGAACAGAACACCAATAGCTTATGCTCTAAGATCAAGAATTTACGAATGGGACCTCATAAAATTGCAAAGCTTCTATAAAGCAAAGGACACTGTCAATAGGACAAAAAGACAACCAACAGATTTGGAAAAGATTTTTACCATCCCTACATACAATAGAGGGCTAATATCCAATATATACAAAGAACTCAAGAAGTTTGACTCCAGAGAACCAAATAACCCTATTGAAAATGGGGTAGAGATCTAAACAAAGAATTCTCAACTGAGGAATATCAAATGACTGAAAAGCACATAAAGAAATGTTCAACATCCTTAGTCATCAGGGAAATGCAAATCAAAACAACCCTGAGATTCTACCTCACTCCAGTCAGAATGGCTAAGATCAAAAACTCAGGTGACAGTAGAATCTAGCAAGGATGTGGAGAAAGAGCAACACTCCTTCATTATTAGTAAGAATCTGAGCTAGTACATTCACTTGGAAACTAGTTGTGTGGTTCCTCAGAAAACTGAACATAGTACTACCTGAGGACCCAGCTATACCACTCCAGGGCATATTCCCAGAAGATGATGTAACATGTAATAAGGACACATTCTCCACTATGTTCACAGCAGCCTTATTTATAACAGCCAGAAGCTGGAAAGAACAAAGATGTCCCTCAGCAGAGGAATGGATACAGAAACTATCATATAAATACACAATGGAGTACTATTCAGCTATTAAAAGCAATGAATTCATGAAATACTTGGATAAATGGATGGAACTAGAAAATATCACCCAGAGTGAGGTAACCTAGTCACAATAAACACTCATGGTATGTACTCACTGATAGGTGGCTATTAGTCCAGAAGCTCAGAATACCCAAGATACAATTCACAGACCACATGAAGCTCTTGAAGAAGGAAGACCAAAGTATGCATACTTTGGTACTTCTTAGAAGAGGAACAGAATACCCATGGGAGGAGATACAGATAAAAAATGTGGAGCAGAGACTGAAGTAAAATCCACCCAGAGATTGCCCCACGTGGAGATCCATTCCACATACAGTTACCAAACCCAGATACTATTGTGGATGCTAACAAATACTTGCTGACAGGAGCCTGATGTAGCTGTCGCCTGAGAGGCTCTGTCTCTGTCTCACAAGTACAGAGGTAGATGCTCACAGCCAACCACTTGACTGAGGACAGAGTCCCCAATGGGGGAGTTAGAGAAAGGACTGAAGGAGCTGAAGGGGTTTTCAGCTCCATAGAAGGAGCAACAATATGAACCAAGCAGTACCCCCAGAGCTCCCAGGGACTAAACTACCAACCAAAGAGTACACATGGAGAGACCCATGGCTCCAGCCACATATGTAGCAGAATATAGCCTTCTAGGACATCAATATAAGGAGAGGACTTTGGTCCTGTGAAGGTTTGATGACCCAGTATAGGGGAATGCCAGGACAGGAAGGCAGGAGTGCGTGGGTTGGTGAGCAGAGGGAAGGGGGATGGGGTAGAGAGTTTTTGGAGTGGAAATGAGGAAAGGGGATAGCATTTGAAATGTAAATAAAGAAAATATCTAATAATAAAAGTAAAAAGGAAGAATGATTCCACTCAATAATGATTAGATTTTCAATAAAACTCAAAAAGGTTATAGTAAGTTCAGCACCACTCTTCTGAATGTGAATAAAATACACCATTCAAAACATTATGTTTATGAAATAATGATGCAAATATTTTCTTTGTGTACTCCAAATATATAAGCATGGCCTATTACAAGGGAAATCTGCAATTAATAGATTTATTTGAGGTTAGTTTTTCAATCTTTTTCCATTTAGCCATAAATAGAGTGATGGATTTTTCAAACATTATACTAAAACAAATCAAAATTTAAAATTTATCTTCATTGGTCCTGACTACACACAAAGCATATCAAATTATGGTGTCATTTTATAGCAGCCAGACCTTTCCTTCCTTTGTATCATTACCTTCTATTTTTCTCCCTAGGTGTCCTTCACCTCACCCCTTGATCACATATTAATTTTCTAACCTATTATTCTGCCGTTTGGGAAATGATATGAATTCTGCAGATAAATATTTGAATTCAGAAACATTATGCATAAGGTAACCCAGACCCAGAGAAGAAGGTGCTGCATGCTTTCTCTCATTTATGGGTGTTAGCTTTGAAGTTTTAGTTGCATGTATATTGTGCCATTGCTAATAAGTACAATTATTCTTCCCTACTGGTTTACATGGTACGTAGAGTCATAGATAGACAATTAGGACAAGTGAAAGAGATAATGAGGGTCCAAATAAAGGAGGAAGAATCAAAAACATCTGTATTTGGCTGTTGCTCCTCCATAAGAGAGGCTTTACTTGAATTCAAGCCTTTGTTTGCCACGTTTATGTTTTGTTGTTGCTGCTGTCATGTAACCACTGTGTCTGAATAGGATGTAACTTACACTTGCTCCAGCCAACATGGACCAACATCATATGTTTGGATGAGGTGAGAAACTGAGTAATTTCTTTTATGTATTTTAATGATTCCTCTTATGATGCTAAAGCAATGTACTGTTCATCAAAATATCATATGTGAGGAGGCCAGCTTGACATCTGCCTCTGATCCAGTGATGTGTTCATTTCCATAAATTTGTGACCTTCAATAACATGGCCATTTCCTTTTGTTAACAGTCTGTCCCTTCCTGTTCTTTCTTCCAGATGTATTTTCATAACATGGTTCCTTCCTTCCTTTCTTTTTTTCTTTCTTTCTTTCCTACTTTCTTCTGTCTTTCTTTCTCTTTACTAAATCTGATACTTTATATTACTTATGCATAAATACACACTTACAATTTTTTACATACATCTACTTTAATACATTTCCTAATGTAATGCTTTCTAAATGGACTCCACATCTGTATCTGCCACTTCGCAGTGTTTATTTTACAAGAAAGATACAAATTTAATATCATAAAATATCATAGTCGTTTTTACAAATCTTTATTAATATTACTGAAATATGTGTAAGTTACTTGAAATCTAAAGTTATCAATAATCACATGTAGAGCAAGATCTATCAGTCCAATAAATAGAAAACATTTTAGAGTCAAAGATGTTAAAATATAATTTCTGGCCAATTGTTTTTATGAACTCTACATATAATTCAATAAGTATATCTGCATATATATATAATTTAGTATTTTAATATATAAAACAAATTGCATTATTAAATCAAGGGAGCATAAGAAGAATAATGTTCTTCCTGAGAATTGGTGTTTCTTGGTGTTTCTGCTGAAATTTATTGAGAAATTGTATATTTACACAATGATCAAAGAAATTCATTGTAATGATACACATATTTTTTCAATATTAAGGGAAGAAACTTTTGTTTCTTAAAAGTATTAGGTAATTGGCTGAAGAGATTGCTAAGTGGTAAAGAACACTGGCTACTGGTCCATAGGACGGAGGTTCATTTCTCAGCCTTCATTCTGCAGCTCACAACTCTCTGTCACACCAGTCCCAAGAGATCTAATTTTTTTCTGTCATCCATGGGTACTATATGTGCACATTGTATACAGCCAGACCTAGTTAATCAGACTGGATCAAAACTTCCAGAGTCTTTCATCCTATGGCTAAAATCAAACACAATAAAACATTTGGGGGAATGTTTGCACATGACAAATCACATAACAAAGCTTTGGAGATGGTTACATCAAAAATTTCTGGCAAAATAGACTGCTAAAGCAAAGAACCTGAGACCTTTATTATAAGAATAATTTGTATTGTCTGGGAAATAGTGCTCAGTGATAGGGCCCTGAAAAGGGTTGTAATAACCATAAGGATGAATTTTATGGAGGGAGGATATGAAGTACAAGGAGGAGTTCTATCCACTGGGAGCTGAAGCCCAGGATTTGGGTGATATTCTGGGAGACATTCAAGGGGAGGCTGACTGTAAGAGGATGGCAAAGGATGACCAGCTTATTTGATCACTTTCAGTCCAGCATTCCACGTGACCAGTTGTTATTTTTGTTCATTTTGCAGAAAGCAGAGCAGTATGCTTAACAAGCCTGGTTCCTCCAATGGTTTCTTTAAGTTATGCCTCCTAGAGGAAGCTGCTAAACATGACTGTGGTCTAAACATAACTATGTGTTTCACTCATACTTCAGAGCCTTTAGGGAACATAGCTTTACAGTCTGCTATATAGGAGTTTCTTACCAAAAGCCTCATCAAGGTCTATTCACATAACAACACTGCCCACGCCTGTGTCAAAGTAAGCAAAAAGGAAAACTATAAAAATGACCATTGAAATTCTTCACTTCTATATTTCACTAGATGTAAGAAATTTAATTTACCAAGTTGTGAATGTGTTTCACATTTCATAAAAGGAGAATGTAGGTAATCTTTGTAAGAGTGATTTGTAATTTTTCACTTTTACCAGATTGTTTTTTATTTATTGAAAAGGGAAGTAAATGTAACTAAAAACACTTTATGATAAAATTAAAGATTTACATGGAAAATATTTTAGATAAACACATTAAAATTGACAGTTTTCATGAAAACTTAGAGAGTAAAGTGGTAGACATGTAAAACATTGTTAAATTAATTGAAATATGAGATTAAAACATTTTATGAGAGAATTGAAGATTTACATGGAAAATATTTCGTATAAAATTATAGAAAAATGTAAAAAAATATGTTAGAATCGAAGATTATCATGGAAAATTTATATAGGTATAAAAGTAATCCTAAGTTGACTGAAAGTGGAATTAGAAACATTTTCTGATAAACTGGAGATTTACATGGAAATATTTCTGATAAAATAGAAGAAATACATAGAAAAACATGATAAAATTAAAGATTATTATGGAAATTATACAGATAAAATGACAGGTATAAAGATAATTCTAAGTTGATTGAAGGTGGAATTATAAACTTTTTCAGATAACATTGAAAATTTACTCAGAAAATATTTCTGGTAAAATTCAAGAAATAAATAAACAAACATGTTAAAATCAACTATTTCATGGAAAATTTTACATATAAAATGGTAGATATAAAAACTCTTTCTAAATTAATTGAATGTAGAATTAGAAGCATTTGTGATAAAATCAAAGATTTACATTGAAAACATTTCTGATAAAATAGAGTAAGTATATAGAAAGACATTAAAATTTAAGGTTATCATGAAAAATAATGCAGATAAAATGGTAGACATAAAAATATTACTAAATTAATTAAAAGGGGAATTACAAACATTTTCTGATAAAATTTAAGATTTACATTAGAAACATTTCATTGTCTATTTCTTTTTATTGGGGAGTTGAGTCCATTGTTGTTAAGAGATATTAGGGAATAGTGATAGTTGCTTCCTATTATTTTTTATGTTATTTTTATATTTGTGTGGGTATCTTCTTTTGGGTTTGTTGGAAGATTACTTTTTTGCTTTTTCTAGGGTGTACTTTCCCTCCTTGTGTTGGCATTTTCCATCAATTATCATTTGTAGGGCTGGATTTGTGGACAGATATTGTATAAATTTGGTTTGATCATGGGATATCTTGGTTTCTCCATCTATGATAATTGAGAGTTTTGCTGGGTATAATAACCTGGGCTGGCATTTGTGTTCTCTTAGGGTCTGTATGAGGTCTGCCCAGGATCTTCTCTCTTTCATTGTCTCTGGTGAGCAGTCTGGTGTAATTCTGATAGGTCTGCCATTATAAGTTACTTGTCCCTTTTCCCTTACTGTTTTTAATATTCTTTCTTTGTTTAGGGAATTTGGTGCTTTGATTTTTATGTGCCAGGAAGACTTTCTGTTCTGGTCCAGTCTGTTTGGAGTTCTGAAGGCTTGTGCATGTTCATAGGCATCTTTCTCTGGTTTAGAGAGGTTTTCTTCTACAGTTTTGTTGAAGATATTTACTGGGCCTTTAAGATGTAAATCCTCGCTCTCATCTATACCTATAATCGTTAGGATTGTGTCTTCTTATTGTGTCCTGGAGTTCCTGGATGTTTTGGGTTATCAGCTTTATGTGTTTTGCATTTTCTTTGACGGTTGAGTAAATGTTTTCTATGGTATCTTCAGCAACTGAGGTTCTTTCTTCTATTTCTTGTATTCTGTTGTTAATGCTTGCATCTATGACTCCTTAATTCTTTCCCAGGTTTTGTAGCTCCAGAGATGACTCACTTTGTGATTTCTTTATTGTTTCTACTTCCACTTTTAGATCCTGGATGGTCTTGGTCAGTTCCTTAACTTGAGTGTTTGTGTTTTCCTGTATATCTTTAAGGGACTTTTGTGTTTCTTCTTTAAGGTCTTCTGCCTGTTGACCCATGATCTCCTGTATTTCTTTAAGGGATTTTTCTGTTTCCTCTTTAAGGACTTTTATCTGTTCACTGATGTTCTCCTGTATATCTTTAAGGGAGTTATTGAAGTCTTTCTTGAAGCCCTCTATCAGCATCATGAGATAGGATTTTAAATCCAACTCTTGCCTTTCCAGTGTGTTGGGGTATCTGGAATATCCTGTGGTTTGAGAACTGGGTTCTGATGTTGCCATGTGGCCTTGGTTTCTGTTGGCAGGGTTCTTGTGCTTGCCTTTCGCCATCTGGTGCTAGCTGGTATTCTTGTCTCTGGCTGGAGTTTATTGCTCCTGTGGCCCTGTAAGCCTGTGTCCTTACTCCTCAGAGCTCAAAAGTGAAAGCACTGCTGGGAGATTGCTCTCTCCTGGCAGGTTGTGCACAGAAAGCTGTGGAGTCTGCTAGCTCCCTGGTGCCAATGGTGGCAGGAAGACTTCAGCCCCAGCTGCTCCACTGATCTTAGGCCCTGTGTGCTCCCAGCAGGTCCCCTCCAGAGAGAAGGTTGAGATCTCATCTCTGTGCTCAAAAGGGGAAGCAATTCTGGGAGATCATGCTCTCCTGGTGGGCTATGCACAGAAGGTTTGTGGAGTTTCCCTGCTCCCTAGTGCATGGTGGTGGGAAGACTCAGGAATATACACTTCTAATCCAGGGCAATGAGGACACCCTTTTACCAGATTTTATTTAACAACATAATGGAATCAGAGGACATGAGAGTGAGCTTGTATTGGTTTAAGTTTCGACTAATTTGTAAAAAGGAAAAGAACTTTTGCACTTAGCAAAGACAGAAAAAAATGAAATCATAATGTCCAGCAATGAGAATGGGGAGCAGGCCAATATTTGTGTAAATTGAAAGAGTTCTCCATCAATGATCTATTTATTCTATGAAAAAAATTAAAAGTGTTATCAAAGCAATTAAAAAGATTCAGCAATAGGAGTCAAATCAGTTTTCTAAAATTATATTCATTAAAATTTCAGTCCTAAGACATATCCTTTTGAGTTATCAAAACAAAACAAAATAATTACGTAGGCAGTCCTGTCTACAAAGTAATAAAATTGGACTCTCTCACTTATTATCACATAGAATTAGAAATTTAAGCAACTGTTCAGGAAGCAAACTGTGATCACAACTGGTACAGTCAGGGAAAAGTATAGGGCATCTGCACAAAGTACAGGAATAAGAAATTATAATTGATGATCATAGGCCACACAGTTTCACATTCCCTTCACAACACTACTTCAAGTACAAACAGTGGAGAGCAGAGATAGATGTCTTCTCTGTGTAGAAAGACAAGTAAAGCAAGACAGCCTCACCACTGGCAGCAGTAGCAGTCTCTCCTCGATGAGCCATGGCACAAGATGGAGTCCATGGACCAGTTTCAGAGACAGGAGTCAGCCTTGACCTATATAGCATTGCTGTTAGTGTCAGTGTTGAATTTGAGTTACTTTAAGATAATGTGAACAGTCACTTCGTGCAGTATAAAAATACTTTGAAATTTTTATTTTGTTCTATGCTGAGCTAATAGTATAGGGCATCTGCACAAAGTACAGGAATAAGAAATTATAATTGATGATCATAGGCCACACAGTTTCACATTCCCTTCACAACACTACTTCCCTTCACAACACTACAAGAAGATGTACTTGTGCAGCTACATCTTCTCCCACAATAGAGCAGCAACTTGTCTTGTCAGAAAATGATGAAATTGAACATAATACAGCCAATTTTAAGCTGTATGGTCAGGCTACAGTGTTCCAAGGTTAGGCATAAACCACTGTCTTTTTTCTTAGCACATTTTCTATTTATATTTTCTATTTCCATAACCTTACTATAACATATACATATATCTACATGTTATACATGCATAATATTGTTTGGATTTTTTTATGGAAACCTTGCAACAAAATGAAAGCTATAAGATTATGTTTCTATAGTGATAGCATATTCCTGTAAGAAATTTAAAAACCCATAACCTTATAGGATTAACATTTTAGCATATTCTTTTTCTATAAAACATAATTTTGAATAAGAAAATTTTAGCAGCAATTGGATGACATTTAGTTCAAGATATCCTCCTGTAAATGCTATACACATTGTTTCAGATCCAATTATAAAGAGAGAACTTGTTTTTTCTTTTAATATATTTTTTGATTTAAAGAAACCAATACTCTGTCTCATTCAGAACTTGAGCATGAGGCAACATATGACCCATATGATAATTGTAAGACTAAATTGTGGTAACTTTTCTTATTAAACTAGAAATGCAGTGAATTGAAGAAAATGTACATCTAGAATTATTACATCAACAAAAGCCTATAATTGAAAGGCCATGGGTCTAAGCAGGGAAGCATACTACAGTGATTCCCTCAATGAACATGTTTTGAAACTGCTTTCTGACATTTTTTTTATATCCATAACCTAGTGTCACTACCAGCTGAGAATAGAGAAATTCCTTTTGTGTAGGAGATGATGGCTATTCCACAGTCTGTCTCTGATAATAGCGTGAGAATAAGTGACTGCTGAACTCTCATCCCTTCCCTAGGGACTTTCCTAGAACAGTTAAAAAACTTAATGTAAGATTTAGAAGAAGGTACAGCAACCCAGGAACAATGCAATCATTCGATCGCAAACAGAAGAATAAACAACTGATCAAGAGTGGTTTCTTCTACTCCTCATCAGAGGTACAGATGGAGCCCATGAATCCACCACACTATCCAGAAGAGATGTTAAGAATTGTTTGCTTTGAGAAAGGTGTCATTTTCATTTTTATAGCTTTTCTTTTATTGAAAATAGATTTTATTCATACCATATATGGTGATTATGGTTTTCCCTACACCACTTCTGTGGAGTTTATCCCCATTACCCATCTTATTTAAGTCCAAACTCCTTAAAAATAAAAAGGCATCTAAATAATAATAATAAAATAAGGTAGAAAAAAACTAATCAGTGTAGGACAAAGCAAACAAACAAACATACAAGAAAAGGTTACAAAGGAAAATCAGAAGACATGCATATACAAACAAACACACTTTCTCATACTCAATAATCCCATAAAAGCACAAAACCTGAAGGCATTATATATACACAAAAGACCGTTGTGCACCAGTAAAACAATTTTAGACTAAGAATCTACAAAGATGACATTGATTCTGTTTCATGTTGGCCACCTGCTGTTGGGCATGGCCTATCTTTAAACAATTTCGGCCACCCAGATGCTCCAGGAGTCCCAGGGACTAAACCATCAGCCAAGGGGTACACATGGTTACAGCCAAAAATGTGGCAGAAGAATACCTTATTGGGTATCAGTGAGAGGAGTGGCCCTTGGTCAGGTGAAGGTTCAATAGATACCCCAATAAGGGGAAACTGATGGGGGAGGTGGGAGTGGGTCAGGTAGAGGGGCATATATGTGGAGGCAGGGGTTGGGAAGAGGGGTTAGGAGGACTTTGCGGGGGAATCAGGAAAGGTTTTACCATTGGCAATGTAAATGAAGATGATATCCAATAAATAAAAAAAGAGTAAATTGAATACTCATTTGGAAAAATAATTTTTCATTCATGAGTACTTATCAATTGGAGAAAGCTTCTGGGTTAGGGATGGTGGCTTGTGTCCATCGTTTGTTTGCTGCACCAGGAACATCAGCTGGAACGTATCGATGCATGCCCTTTGCATGAAGCCACAGTCGCTGTGAGTTTGTATGTGCATCCAGGTTATGTTTTAGAAGACCTTCATTCACTGGTGTCCTTAATCCCCTCTGGTTCTTAACTCTTTCTACATTCTTATCCATAAGGTTCCCTGACCTCAAGGGGAGCAATTTTAGGGAAATATTCTGTTTACAACTAAATGTTCAAAGGTCTCTTGTTACGTTCTCATTTATTGACTGTGGTTCCCTGTAATTGTTTTCCTGCAATGCAAGGGGGCTTCTCTGATGATTTCTGAGCAAGTCAGTGACCTATGAATATAGCAGAATATAATTAGGAATCATTAATTTATGATATTCCTTTAATATAACCTGAATGTTGGGTTTTTGCCATAAGTTCCTTGGCTTATCTAGTCTCATGTTCCTGGCCCCTTTGTTAGTGTTGGTGATCCATCTCATGGAGTAGGTCTTAACTCTATTCAGATAGAGTTGTTAACTCCCACAAGCTTTGTACTACCATTGCACTAGGATATAATGAAGACAGCTTGCCCTAGTAGCTCAAAGGTATTTACTTTTCTCATTTAGAAGCATACAGAATACCTACCAGTACTATGAACACTAGTCAGTGGGAGTAAAGTCTCTAGATAGGCACCAATTAAACTTAATTGTGTTCAATGAGTTGTATAGGTGTTGACTTCAGCAATAATCCTTTCCATCAGTTCGTTGAGAGAAAACAATACCCTTAAAAATAGTTTTTTTTTTTTTTTAAGGGTTCACATGAGTCCTCTTTGGCTAAAATCTAGATTATTTATAACCCATTCTCAATACTGAAAGCTTCATTTGATGAGTTGAGATATCCAACATTGTTTCCATTTCCCAGATTAATTGGTGATTTTTTTAAATCCTCTTCATATATCTATATATTTTATGAAGCTTCAAAAATGTTAATTTTCCATATTACCCCTCAAATGGATTTTGGTTTTAGCTGATCCTCCTTATATTTTCTCCCAGGTGCCTCTTCTATCCCCTCCCACATTTGACCTTCCAGTTCAGAGGCTACTTTTCCTGCCCTCATTCATCCATAGCTATGTATTATATTTTTCCTTCATAGAGAGATTTATCCCACCCAAGACCCTCACCCTATACCTGTCTTCTGTGCTTATATGGATTGTAGCTTGATTCTCATTGACAGCAGTTAGCATTTACATATAAGAGAACACACACCTTATTTGTATTTCTGGGTCCGGATTACCTAAGGATGGTTTTCCTACCTCTAACCATTATCCTGCAAATTTCATGATGTCATTGTTAGGATTACACAGAAAAAGAACCTTGACATAACTGGATGAAGTAATGTATCCTTCATAGCTCATATCATACATGCAATGGATCTAAAATAAGAGGTTCATTGGGGAAAGGGGGAACAAAAGGCTCTCTCAGAGGTGGACATGAGAGAGAGATAAAGACAGATAGACTGACAGACAGACAGACACGAAGACATAGAGAACAAGACAGCTGTGACATCCAGAGGAACATTTAAAGGATGTCTGTGTCAAGTAAGAAAAGACAACTTGTAACCATACCTAGTACCAGTAGTCAATGAAGTAACTGCTTGCTGATGCTGAGTCACTGAAAGGCAAGTTCACACAACAAACATTTTTTTTAAATAGATGAGTAATTCCCCATTATTTAAATGAACCACATTTCATTTAACCATACTTTTCTTGATAGGCATAAAGGTTGTTTCCAATTTCAGACAATTTTGAGAAAAGCAGTAAAAAACATGTTTGAACAAGTGTCTTTGTAGTAGCATGATGTGTATTTTGGGTATATGTCAGGGGTATAATATATCTTGAGATAAATTAATTCCCAGTTTCTGGAGGAACTATCACATTAATTCAAGAGTGGATGTACAAGTTTGCATTCCCACCAGCAAATGGATGAATATTCTGAGAAGAATGCTATGTTATATAGCACTTTGGGAGATAGGCTGAAAAACTTTAAACATAAAAGGGAGATGGGTAGTAAGGGGCAGTGGGCAATGAATATAAACAAGATAAAATGTTTAATATTAGCAGAACTTTTAAAACAAAATGGGTAAATAAAACCCAGACAACACACTTTATATACAAAGGAACCCCAAAAATATAATACCTGACTTTTCCATATAAGTGTGGATGCTAAAAGAAAACTTTCAATTTATTAAACAGGATGAAAAAGAAAAAGCCAACATCAAGTAAGAATCTTAGATACATTAAAATATGAAATACAAATATGAAGGTTAAATAAAAACATTCAGAGATAATTGGTGAGACAGAAACTGACACTTAGACAATACTTCAATTAGACAATACTTTACTTGACAGTACTTCAACAGACAATCCGGTGCTGAGGTTTGTATATACAAGTATCCTCGAGTTCAACTTCATGACATCAAGTATTTTCCCAACTTTACAAATGCTTAAGTTAAATAATATATCTAGCTTTTTGTATAATACTTTGTAGGAAATGTTTGCATGGAAATATTATGATGTAAAATGCCAATGGATTCTTCTAAATGAATATATCATACAAGAATTTTATTTTCAATTCTCATGAACATATATTTTATATGCCTTGGTACAATCTGTTGTTTTTTAATATCTCTGTTCCTACAAATATTTGTTCTCTTATATAAGAAGTCCAACTTGAGAAATAACCATGTTTTAATTTACAAATAGGAGTTATGTCTGGTAAGTCATTTTGCAATTCTTGTGGTCAGATTGCCTGACTAAAATAAGAAAGAGATCTATAAATAATCATAAATATCATGCACAATATTAAATCTAAATTTTCTCTGGAAGGCAATATTTTGCCAGGCATCTCACCTCATTCTTTGGATTTTCTGGGATTATTTACTTTATTCTCCAACTTTTCTTTCTCTTATTGCTTATTTTTCCTCACTGATTTCAGAAAACATTTACCCTTTCAATTTGAAAAAACAAAAACCAAAATCCAGAAGTTATTATAGAAACTATTGTTACTATAAAACACAAGTTATTATAGAAACTAGTGGCTTAAATTTAAGAAAACAAAGAATCCAAATAAAGTCATGATCAGTGTATTTCTTAGTTTTTATTACCATGCTTCGTCTTCTAAAAATACACATCTCTTTCTTTTTCCTTATCATAGAAAATGTAAAACCTTCAGTCTGCTTGACGTTCAAATCAAAACATTTCTAAGCATTTGATTGTGAAGCCTCGGTGACGAGCCAGCACTCAGTGTTTCATGATGCAGTATGAACGTTTGGATGAAGCAAGTCTCCCTGATGCCTGAAATGAAGAGATAACACATGTGTCGAATATTTGGCCTTCTGGCATATAGGAGAAGTTGATCCACAGTAAATGAATGAAAATACAAGCAACCCTTCCTCAGTGGGTTTTTAAAATCATTGTTTTCCTTACTTTTGATAATTATAGCCAATACAAGGGAATTTTCATGTGTTAACACCAGTGCACTTTTTCTGTCTCCACTGAGAAAGAAGGAAGGTAGATTGGGAATGAACTCAAAGGCAAACAATGCCCTCAGCGAGGGGATAGCGTATGATCAAAACTGTCTCTAGATTATGCTATTTACTTGTGACCTATTATGGCACTTACCCCTAGAACTATGTATATGCAATTGTTCAACATCTTTATAAAAAAGGCAGTTTGCTTTATGTACAGAGCCATATTGGGGCAGTCATGCACATGGTTTGAGTTTGACTTTGGTCAAGGACAATCCCTGGCTTTGGGCAGGAATTTGCAACCCCACCAGCAATGGAGGAGTGTTCCTCTTTCTCCACACCCTCTCCAACACCTGCTGTCTCCTGAATTTTTAATCTTAGCCATTCTGACTGGTGTAAGATGAAATCTTAGGGTTGTTTTGATTTGCATTTCCCTAATGACTAATGAAGTTGAGCATTTTTTAAGATGCTTCACCGCCATCCGAAGTTCTTCAGGTGAGAATTCTTTGTTTAGCTCTGTACCCCATTTTTAATAGGGTTGTTTGGTTTTCTGGAGTCTAACTTCTTGAGTTCTTTATATATATTGGATATTAGCCCCCTATCTGATGTAGGGTTGGTGAAGATCTTTTCCCAATTTGTTGGTTGCCGAATTGCCCTTTTGATGGTATCCTTTGCCTTACAGAAACTTTGTAATTTTATGAGGTCCCATTTGTCAATTCTAGATCTTAGAGCATAAGCTATTGATGTTCTGTTCAGGAACTTTCCCCCTGTACCAATGTCCTCAAGGGTCTTCCCCAGTTTCTTTTCTATTAGCTTCAGAGTGTATGGCTTTATGTCGAGGCCCTTGATCCATTTGGAGTTGAGCTTAGTACAAGGAGACAAGGATGGATCAATTCGCATTCTTCTGCATGCTGACCTCCAGTTGAACCAGCACCATTTGGTGAAAAGGCTATCTTTTTTCCATTGGATGATTTCCGCCCCTTTGTTGAGGATCAAGTGGCCATAGGTGTGTGGGTTCATTTCTGGATCTTCAATCCTGTTCCATTGATCTGCCTGCCTGTCACTGTACCAGCACCATGCAGTTTTTAACACTATTGCTCTGTAGTATTGCTTGAGGTCAGGGATACTGATACCCCCAGAATTTCTTTTATTGTTGAGAATAGTTTTAGCTATCCTGGGGTTTTTGTTATTCCAGATGAATTTGAGTATTGCTCTTTCTAATTCTGTGAAGAATTGAGTTGGGATTTTGATGGGTATTGAGTTGAATCTGTAGATTGCTTTTGGCAAAATGGCCATTTTAACTATATTAATCCTGCCAATCCATGAGCATGGGTGGTTTTTCCATTTTTTGAGGTCTTCTTCCATTTCCTTCTTCATAGTCTTGAAGTTCTTGTCATACAGATCTTTCACATGTTTGGTAAGAGTCACCCCAAGGTACTTTATACTGTTTGTGGCTATTGTGAAGGGGGTCATTTCCCTAATTTCTTTCTCAGCCTGCTTATCCTTTTAGTATAGGAAGGCCACTGATTTGCTTGAGTTGATTTTATAACCTGCCACTTTGCTGAAGTTGTTCATCAGCTGTAGGAGTTCTCTAGTGGATTTTTTTTTTGGGGGGTCACTTAAATAGACTATCATATCATCTGCAAATAATGATAGTTTGACTTCTTCCTTTCCAATTTGTATCCCTTTGACCTCTTTATGTTGTTTAATTGCCCGAGCTAGTACCTCAAGTACTATATTGAAAAGATAAGGAGAAAGGGGGCAGCCCTGTCTAGTCCCTGATTTTAGTGGGATTGCTTCAAGTTTCTCTCCATTTAGTTTGATGCTGGCTACCGGTTTGCTGTATATTGCTTTTACTATGTTTAGGTATGGGCCTTGAATTCCTGTTCTTTCCAAGACTTTAAGCATGAAAGGATGCTGAATTTTGTCAAAAGCTTTTTCAGTATCCAATGAAATGACCATGTGGTTTTTTTCTTTGAGTTTGTTTATGTAGTGGATTGCATTGATGGATTTCCATATATTGAACCAACCCTGCATCCCTGGGATAAAGCCTACTTGATCATGGTGGATGATCGTTTTGATGTGTTCTTGGATTCGGTTGGCAAGAATTTTATTGAGTATTTTTGCATCAATGTTCATAAGGGAAATTGTTCTAAAGTTCTCTTTCTTTGTTGGATCTTTGTGTGGTTTTGGTATCAGTGTAATTGTGGTTTCGTAGAAGGAATTGGGTAGTGTTCCTTCGGTTTATATTTTGTGGAATAGTTTGAAGAGGATTGGTGTTAGGTCTTCTTTGAAGGTCTGATAGAATTCTGCACTGAAACCATCTGGTCCTGTGCTTTTTTTTGGTTGGAAGACTTTCTATGACCCCTTCTATTTCTTTAGGGGTTATGGGACTGTTTAGATAATCTATTTGGTCCTGATTTAATTTTGGTATTTGGTATCTGTCAAGGAAATTGTCCATTTCCTCCAGATTCTCCAGTTGTGTAGAGTATAGGCTTTTGTAGTAGGATCTGAAGTTTTTTGGATTTCCTCAGTTTCTGTTGTTATATCCCCCTTTTTATTTCTAAGTTTGTTAATTTGGATACTTTCTCTGTGCCCTTTGGTCAGTCTGGCTAAGGGTTTATCTATCTTGTTGATTTTCTCAAAGAACCAGCTCCTGGATTCATTGATTCTTTGTATGGTTCTCTTTGTTTCCACTTGATTGATTTCAGCCCTGTGTTTGATGATTTCCTGTCTTCTACTTCTCTTGGGGGAATTGGCTTCTTTTTGTTCCAGGGCTTTCAGGTGTGTCATTAAGCTGCTAGTGTATGCTCTCTCCATTTTCTTTTTGGAGGTACTCAGGGCTATGAGTTTTCCTCTTAGCACTGCTTTCATTGTGTCCCAAAGAATGTTGTGTCTTCATTTTCATTAAATTCTAAAAAGTCTCTGATTTCTTTTTTTATTTCTTCTTTGGCCAAGGTGTCACTGAGTAGAGTATTGTTCAGTCTCCATGTGTATGTTGGCTTTCTGTTGTTTTTGTTGCTATTGAAAACCACTGGCAGTTCCTCCGAAAACTAGGCATTTCATTTCCAGAAGATCCTGCTATACCACTCTTGGGCATATACCCAAAAGATTCCCCAGCATGTAATAAGGATACATGTTCCACTATGTTCATAGCAGCCCTATTTATAATAGCCAGAAGCTGGAAAGAACCCAGGTATCCCTCAACAGAAGAGTGGATGCAAAAATGTGGTATATATACACAATGGAGCACTATTCAGCCATTAGAAACAATGAATTCATGAAATTCTTAGGCAAATGGATGGAGCTGGAGAACATCATACTAAGTGATGTAACCCAGACTCAAAAGATGAATCATGGTGTGCACTCACTAATAAGTGGATATTAACCTAGAAAACTAGAATACCCAAAACATAATCCACACATCAAATGAGGTACAAGAAGAACGGAGGAGTGGCCCCTTGTTCTGGAAAGACTCAGTGAAGCAGTATAGGGCAAAACCAGAACAGGGAAGTGGGAAGGTTTGGGTGGGAAAACAGGGGGAGGGAAGGGAGCTGATGGGACTTTCGGGGAGTGGGTGTCTAGAAAAGGGGAAATCATTTGAAATGTAAATAAAAAATTTATCCAATAAAAAAAAAAGAAAAAAAAGAATATGTTTCAATATATGAGTTCCCTTGTTTCCAGTCTTTATCATGGAATTTTAGTAAATAAATTATGTCAAATGTTAAGTTACTCCTGAATGGCAGCACTGTAGAGATTGACAATTGTCCTTTGCTAGAAAGCAAAAATGTCTGACTAATCCACTGTCCCATACTTTAAACAGAAGTGGCATGAAAGTCCACTTGATTGAGTATAATCCAAATTATACTCAACAATGGTGTCATTGTTGAGTATAATTTGATTTCTATGTATATTTAACATAAGTATCTTAAGAGAACAATATTCTACCCCATTTAACTTTTTAAAGCTTCTTATTGATTGGTTATACCCTCTTAACACATTCTTAATTCTCATTTGGTTTGAAGATGAAAAACCTCTTTTTCTTGTAAATAATAGAAATGGTAATATGAAAAGCTACTTTATGTTACTTAGATTGCTAAATGTCTTAGCTTGCAATTTCATTTATGTCCCATTAACCATTATCTTTATGTCTATGTTGTAACTCAACTCAAGGTTTCTACTTTATGCATGCACTGTAATCATGTCTGATTAACATTGTTGAATCTTACAAATATATTATTTGATATGCACAGCACAGATCTTGCCAGTTAGGCTCCTTAGAACTTAATCATTCTGAGGTTATTCAGTATTTTAAGGAATTAAAAGTAACAACATACACAGTTCTCTGACTCTCTTTAAAGCCTTAAAGTATTTTACTTTAAAATATGTAGTCTGTTGTAAGCAAAACTGCATTGAATTTTTTCTTACAATTACATTTTTTAATAAATTGAAGTAGCATATGCATGTAACAATAGCTGACTTCAGGAAGGGCCTTTTAAGGAACATAAAAACCTGGAAATGTATAACAATTGTTTATTTATGGATTGCTGACGGAAATCCGTGGTTACCATGCCATTAACTGAATGTATGTATTATAGTATTTCAGAGCTTAGTAATACCACATTGTATGTCTCATTGATCTTCCTTATAAATATTAAAGTAAAGGAACTCTTTCCAGTTTGTTAACATAAATAATTTATCTCTGAAGCCTGGAAACTTACTGGAAATTCCCTGCATCTTAAGTAAGGAATTTCTATACTTTCACACTCAAAGAGATGACAGAAGTACAATGTGCAGAAGGAAAGCCTTATTTCCACAATTAACCTAAGGTTAATAAATTCAACAACTTAGCACAAAAAACATTTCTTCATTCATGCTTTCTCTTTCTGATAAAAATTAATTCACATATATAGTTCTCTATTATAGAAAATAGAATGTACTAGTCATAAAGTTTAGATCACTTTATTATATAAATTGATCATATATGTATATATATATAATGACATACCACATGTTAAAATGTGTAAATAATATATAGTGTATTAGAGTTGATGAATTAAATATGGTTGAGATTTAATGTATATAGAGCTATTTATATTATGTGATTTTGTGTGTATAAACTCACAAACATATCTTAAATATATCTTATTATACAACTATAGGAATTAGTTCGGTTTCATACCTTGTCAAATTTAAACCTGCTATGGTGTTTCTCAAACTGTAAGGAATCAACAGATTAATGATTGTCACAAGTTTTGATCGTTACATGAATTTGTTTGATCATGGATTAGAAAAAAAATAAGAGGCTGATGAGATAGTCAGCTAGTTAAGTGATTTGATTCCTTGTATGTATAGAGCCAGTTTTCGATTTCAGAATGCAGAAAAAATGGCTGAAGATGATGAAAGCATACCCTTGGTGTCATAGCATCTGTAGTGAAAGGAAGGTCATGGTAGAGACAGCTGGATCCTTGAATCTCATAGTGTCACCTGACCTTGTCTACTGGATAAATTCAACACCATTGATAAACTCTGTTTCAAACACAAGTGTAGACAGATTAGCACCCAAGGAGCAACATTCAAGACTCCTCTCTCCTCCATGCTTGCACATACCACCACACTTTTATACATAGCAAGAATGCACACACACACACACACACACACAAACACATTTGTGCATAAGCACATGTGTGTATGTAAAATTGTTTATATTCTTATGAAAGCAAAAAAATTATAAATGTTAATGAAAATAATCAGAAAGCAGTGGTCATCTATTCAAAACAGTTAAAAGTGGAAAGCCCTTGACATTTTAAGAAGCTTAGAAGTAGGAAAGAAAGGGGGAAGGGGTATCATTGATGGGAGGGACTGTTAAATTAGGAGGACAGAATGAATGAGAGAGAATCTACTTTTCATGTCTGAGCTAAGGGGGCAGCAGCAGAAGCTAGGAATCATGGCTAAAAACAAAGTGAGAGATTCTGATTCCACATAGTAATTTTCAGTAGCACTAAATTTGAAAAGTAGAAGACAGAAAGGAAAGGGGAGGAAGTAGTACACACGCGTGCATGCACACACACATACACACAGAGAGACAGAGACAGACAGACAGACAGACACACACACACACACACACACAGAGAGAGAGAGAGAGAGAGAGAGAGAGAGAGAGAGAGAGAGAGAGAGAGAGAGAGAAAGAGAGAGAGAACAGAGAGCATCTGGAGCACACAGTGAACATAGCAGACAGTGAAGGAGAAAAGCATTAATAGAGACAGAGTTAAAACAATAAATTCAAAAGTGAATTTATCTGTAATACTAGATCAGCCTTGGCATCCACACAATATATATCATGGGAAAAATAATTAACTCACCCTTTTCACCATTTAGCCATTTCACCTGCAGAGATTTGAAAATCACAAAACTAAGTACTGAGCCCTGGGTTGTGCCCTGGGCAAGTTTCATGAACACATGGTTGGTTGGCAGAATTCTTCTTATCAAGGTGTGCATGGAAGATATAAAATCAGGTAACAGTGATACTCACCATGTGAGTGCAAGGAGAGAAACTTTCCCTGAAGGATGAGCAGTAAAAAGAAAACAGGAGAGTTTCACTAACAGAACCTTCATTGCCTTTCCATCAACAGAGCCTGAAGATGTGAAGGACTCCAGCTTGCCTGTGGAAGCTTGACACAAGTCACCTCCTGATTCTGGACTGAAGAAAAGCACCAAGAGTCATACTAACTGCTAATAAACTGCAGGGTGTGCTGTGAGAAAATATCATAAAGATCAAAGAGAAAATCAAATAACAATCTCTGCTCCCATCACTTGGTGTAAGCCCAAGGAGCAGGAGAAGGCTTGGGCCAGACACTGTACTCCTGCTCATGTGAGTGGCTTCCTGAACAAGCAGGAAATAAGATTTATAAGTTTACTTGTTTAGATGATTATTATTAAGGTGAATCTTTATTCCTATATTTATGTTATCATCATTATAGTTTTCCATTTTAAAATAATTATAATATTTATGTTATCATCATTATAGTTTTCCATTTTAAAATAATTATAATATTTATATACAGATGGTAAAATCTCACTGGTCAATACAAACGCGTGCATTGTTTCCCATTAAATTCCTGTCATCTGTTCTTTCTTATCTGCTCATTCTTCAGTTGTAAAGACAAGGTTTGCTCTATTTCTTTCTTTCTCTCGCTGATCTGTTTCAACAGTTTTTAGATACAGTGAAGAGGCTGATAGGAGAGCCATCTTAGCCCACTGAAGTTTGACACTGCAGGCATGAGATTCTTATTCGTTATTTGTATTTTAACTTGTCTCTTTTCATTTCAATGTCTTTTATTTTTCTTTATAGCATTTTTCTCTACTTTCCTTCCTTTTATTTATCATATTTCTTTTTCCTAAAACCTTAATTTCTTGTTTGTGATCTTTGCATTTCCCACCTCTAAATGTTGTTGGATAAGCCTTATTCTTCTTAGCCCCTTTTAAATTTGCACCACCTTTCCTTGCTGTTGTCTCTTTTTTCTGCATTTTTCTATTGTTCTATGACTCGTGAGAATCTTTCTTTCCATTCTTACCATTAGGAACTAATACCTTAGAAATCATAGTTATGATTTCAAAACACTTTATTCTTCTATTACTAAAGGTATGTTTGTGAAAGGTTTTAACTGCTTACTTGTAGTTTCTTCTGATGTTAGTCTTCTGCTACCAGAATGACACTAAGCCATGGTGATATAACTTACTCTACTGTTTAGTTAGGGTTTAGGTACTATACTACCTTTCTGGTGCGATGATGAAAACAAAAAAACAACACTAACTGAAGCATTCCCAGCAGAACATTGCAAATACTGAAACTAGAAAGATATAAAGAACTAAAAATCTCAAGTAGTGACATAACCCTGAATGTGCAAGTCCCAGAATAGAAGAAAAAAAATTTCAAATAAAAAACAAAGCAAAACAAATACATAAATTAAAGAATTAAATATAATATACTCTCATTAGAGTAGATGAAATCCAAGACAAAGTTTCTAAAGAATGAGTATTAGAATGATAATTATTGACAAAATGTATTACAATAAAATATTGACATGCAGAGGAGTGTAATAATAAAAAACCATGGGTAATGAAATGGAGTTTAATAAAGAGATTAAATTATTTATAAGTGCTCTGTGAATATGTTTCTAATTATACTAAGAAAAGGAAATGAGCTAGCAGGAAGGGGTAATAAACAGTAAATATGGACAATGTGCATATATCCCTTTATAAAAATATGCTATGAAACCCATTACTTTATGTAACAAATATGAGCTAAGAAGTTTAAGTTATTACTACAAAATATATTTGAAAATATAAAATATGCATGCACTAAGTATAAAGTAGAAACAATTTCCAACCTTGGCACTCAAAAGTTGAGCTTCAGTTTTGATTTTGGGAACAAAACAATATATTTGGTGTTTCCAAGTCATCCTCTATAAATTCTCAATTGTAAGTAACAGCCTTTCTAATTTGCTAAGCCAGAAACCCATTACAACCTCCCTTTCAACTCATTCTTTTTTCATATTTATCTAATTAGCATTTAGAAAATTCATAACATCTCTTATAGGCCTGATTCACATTAGAGAGAGATGAAGTGGTTATAACTACACAATAAAAATCATTCTTGATAATTACAGTATTCAGCCTAGATCCATGGGTATTCATGCATAGGTGGTGAATAACTGTGGACAATTAAAGAGTTTATAAAATTTACAAAGACTTACAAATGGAAAAAAGTATCTGCAGGCGATAGGAAGACCTGAGTTATTTGAATGATTCTATCTCTATAATCTTTCAAACACAGATCATTTTTTAGTGAGATTAGAACCCTAGGAATGCATGCATGCTTTAGTTTCTTTCCTTTAGGCATAGACTGTACATCAAAGCATGAAAAGAACTGATAATCACTCATATTCTATTCAACAAAGAGCTTTACCAAATGATCTGTAGGGAAAAAGAATTTTAATGTAGAGTAAGCAGTGCAATTATTAACAACAATGTTGAGATATTTATGAAAATCCATGATACATTTCCATGTGGTTTGATTAGTCATTTTAAAGAGTTCTCATTATTTAAATGATTTGTGTAGGGTGATATTATCTTAATATCAAGCATTCTTTCCATTTTGTATATAAACCCAAAGACTGGAAGCTACAGAACTGGTCACAAATACAAAACCATGGCTAGTAATGCCCATCAATGACTTGTTTGTTAAGATATCAGCATATTCCATTCACTGCATTTGACCAGCATGTCAATGCTAAAAACAAAGCATGAAGATTTCAAAATGAATAGCTAAGTATTCCCCACATAATAGAAATATAAAGCATTTTAAAATGTAGTAAGTAATATATACCAGGTTAACATACATGGAAAATGTTGTCTAAGGAAAAACGGGTCTCTCAGAGCATTTGTGAAACTCTGATTGTATCATACCCTCTCATTTGGACTTAGGGAGTCCAGTAGAGGTGGAAACTAATCTTAGCCATTCTGACAGGTGTAAGATGGAATTTCAAAGTAGTTTTGATTTGCATTTCCCTGATGGCTAAGGATGTTGAACACTTCTTTAAGTGTATCTCAGTAATTTGATATTTCTCTGCTGAGAATTCTCTCTTTAGATCTGCATACCATTTTTAATTGGATTAGTTTACTGATGTCTACTTTCTAGAGTTTGTTATATACTTTGGGTATGAGTCCTCTGCCAGAAGTAAAGCTGATAAAAATTGTTTCCCATTCTGCAGGTTGCCTTTCTGTTCTATCAACAATGTCGTTTGCTTTATAACTTTTGGGTTTCATTAAGTCTCATGTATTGATTGTGGGTTTTAGTGCATGTGCTATTAGTGTTCTAATTAGAAAGTTGTCTTTTAAACCAATGTGTTTAAAACAATTCTCTACTTTTCCTTCTGTCAAGTTCAGCGTGTCTGGTTTTACTTTGAAGTGTTTGATCCATGTGAACTTGAGTTTTGTGAAGGGTGATAAATATGAATGTATTTGCATTATTCAAAATGCAAGCACCAAGTTTTATCAGCATAATTTGTTGATGATGTTTTCCTTTTTTGATTATTTTTTTCTGGCTTCTTTGTCAATAATCAAATGTTCATAGGTATATGGATTTATGGTTGGGTCTTCATTTTGATTCCATTGATCAATGGGTATCTGTTTTTTATGTCAATACCATTCAGCTTTCAATACTATAGCTCAGTAACACAAGTGACAGTTCATGCTGGCCAGAATGTGGAGGAAGAGGAGCACTCCTCCATTGCTGGTGAGGTTGCAAACTTGTATTGCAACTTTGTAAGTGCCTTAGTTAGGGTTTTACTGCTATGAACAGATAGCATGACCAAGGCAAGCCTCATAAAAGACAGCATTTAATTGGGACTGACTTACAAGTTCAAAGGTTCAGTCCATTCTCATCAAGGTGAGAGCATGACAGCGCCTAGGCAGGCATGGCACAGGAGGGGCTGAGAGTTCTACATCTTCATCTGAATGCTTTTAGTAGAAGACTGGCTTTCAGGAAGCTAGGAAAAGGGTCTTAAAGCCCAACCCTACAGTGACACACCTTCTCCAACAAGGCCACACCTCCAAATAGTGCCACTCTCTGGGCTAAGCCTAGACAAATTATCACAGCAAATCAATAAGGCAGTTCTTCAGAAAATTTAGAATTGATGTACTTTAAGACCCAACTATTCTAGTCTTTGGTATATACAAAAAAGACACTCTGCCCTAGACAAGGGCACTTGCTCAACTTGTAGGGGCACCATCACTCCAGACCTCTGCACCACACCTTCCAAGTACCTGGCAAAGCCTGACTCTTAAACATGAATAGTTATCCAAATATATTTATGTATATAAAACTCCTAATTACATAATGCCAATTTACAATGATAAAGTCTTATCCCAATATTTCTAACCTCTCCAAAGCACCAGAAATACATCTGAAGCCATCTGGATATCCGCGTCTCCCTCTCTCTTCACACATGTAGTGCATTCCCAGAGCCTCTTTCTCTCTCTCCTCCCCTAACCTCTCTTAGCTCCTCCTCCTCTCTCCCCTCCAATCACTGGCCTCTAGGAAATATCTTGCAACATCAACTAAGTTCATTACAGTTTTATTCATAATAGCAAGAAACTAGAGAGAACTAGATGTCCTTCAACCAAAGAATGATTTTTAAAAAAGTGTTGGATTTACACAACAGAAAATTATGTTTAAAAAAATGGCATCATCAAATATGCAGGCAAATGTCTCAAGTAGAAAATTCATCCTGAGTAAGATAACCGAGACTCAGAAAGACAAATATAATCTGTACTTACTTCTAAGTCAAGGATAGCTGTTAAGTAAAGGATAATCAAAACCAATTCAGAGACCAAGAGAGGCTAAGTAACAAGGATGCCTCTAGGGTAGAACACATGGTTCTCATTGTGAAGGGGAAATTTAACTGATTTGAGGGTGGACTAGATGGGGATGGAAACAGGAGAGGTCAGGAGGTTGAGGGAGGGATATGAGAGGCAATCTAGAAAGAGTGAAGTACAAACTTTCCATAATCTATGTAGGTGTCCCTAGTTGATATCTTCCTAGAATTAGAAGATATGGAGTCTGAACTATCCACCTGTTGTAGCCGGGTAAGGCATCAAGTGATGGGCCTGGGTCACCAACCTAGAAGCATAATTTTCTACTACAACCTGTCATGCTTGCAAGATTTTCTGGGGCAGTAGTGGCTAAGAATTTGAGGAGGTGAACAACTGTTTTATGGTCTAATTTGAGTCTCAGGCCATGAGAAAATGCACATTACTGACAGTGTTTAGATGGCCAGGAACCAGAGTTGGATAGCCTGGAGACCTATGTTAGAACCAATCAGGACTGTAAAAAATGTCAATGAAATGATTCCTAATGATAGATCATTGCCTAGCACAGTCATCATTAGAGGAGCTTCATTTGCTTGCTGATGGGTGTGGATACAGAGAGCCTCAGCCAAGCATTAGGTGGACCTCAGAGAACTTCATGGACGATGAAGAATTGTAGGAGCCAGAGGTGTCAATGTGACCAGGAAAACATAGCACACAGAATCAACACAGAGCTTACAGAAGCTCACAGTGTCTGAAGTGGCAATCACGGGGCCCACGTGTGTATGCTATGAATATGTTATGAATGTGTTGGGTTGCCTTGTCCAGCCTTGTTATGAGAGTTTGTGGGTGTTCCTTCTATTATTCTATTATGTTATTGTTTGAAATCCATAAATGATCCTGGAATCTATTTTTTGAACTGGTTTCCTAATTTTTCATGAATATAATGAGATGTAGACTGTCCTATCCTTTAAATACCAAAGCCAAGGAAGATGTTAGGGTTTCCATAGTTGAGAATAAAATCAGAAATATGATCCAAACAGTATCTGCCACAATGGATTAAACCTGGCTTAATCAGTCCAAGCATCTCTACATGAAATATGTAAAAGGTCTACCAATATTTGAGTTATGTATACATAGCTCAAATTTATATGCACTTAGCTATTATTTGTTTCCTTCTACCTCCATATATTTGTATCCAATGTTTTGTTATTTTTCAAAGGTGAACTATCAGTTTAAATATATAACAGATTAAAAAGTTGAGGGCTTATGGGACTCATATATCTTTGACTCAGGAATCTAAAATGTCTATTTTATTTTTCCCCATTCAGGTTAATGTTATACTGAACTCAAGTGAGCAGAGGAATTTTGACTACAGTCTATTTCACAAAGCAGTGACTGGATCAAACAACATACTTTGTAGTTATTTTGTGTAACTAGATTACTCAGAATAGCAATATTAGAATTACCTAATGACTTTGGGTGCCTCCATTTTAAGAAACACCAAGTAAAAAATATTAAAAATGGCTCTATATATTAGTATAATTAAGCCAATAAAGAGAGATATAAAGTATAAGATAGTGATGAATGCTACATTCTTTAGGATATGTCTTAATGACATGTGATATATTATTTCAAATCAATCATGTTGATGCCAATAGAAGCTTCATTTAAAGACAGAAAGGTTGAAAAATTACATAGATTCTTCAGATAGTTACTGGTCTATATGCACTGATCTTTAAAATAGCTACCTTCATTCTTTTCATAGACACACACGGGTCAATGTATCCTCATCACAGGATTGTATATTGTATACTGCATCCTCATCACAGGATTTCCTTTTGTTAAAAACGATTTATTAAAAACATTCAATAAGAAAATAGAAATCTCTAAAATAATCTCAGATCATTTATAAGTCTTTGTCCAAGAGATTTGCGTATAACAACAACAAGGAGTTGCTGCAAATTATTTTCATGTTTAGATGTGGAACTTGGAGCTTATTTATGAGACTTCTGTAGATAACCTACTGAGGAGATGCCTTGTGCTTTAAAAAAAAATCTCACTGTGAATTAATTTACACTAAATAACTCATTGTGCTTGCCAAATTACAACCTACCAAAAAACATGTTCTTGTTAAATATTTACAGAATTTCTAGCAGGTTGAACTGCATGGAACTGCTTCAACACCCTTTGGGTATAATTTTTAGGTTTTAGTATAGTTTACTTTTAAATTTAATTTGCCTTTCAAAATGTAGGCCTTTAATAAATTCTTGAGAGTTAAATTTTAAGATAAGTGGGCTGTCCTACCAGACCAGCCTAAGAACTGGTGAGGTTGAGTGAGCGCAAACTCTGGAATCTGAGATTTGATAAGGGCAGGAAAAAACAGCTTCCTCCTGCTCTCTGTACCTGCTCTGGAGCACGTAACCATGACATCCAACGAAGGTGACCATGACAGTCAGTCACATAATGTACTAAGCACCTGGAGTCCTCCTCATGTTGAATGGAGCATCACTAAGATCTTAAACCCAGCCAACAGAAAGCCTTTAACACTCTGCCCCATCCACTCCCCCAGGTGCACATAGACCCTGAGTACATGGAATAAATAACACAAGATATTTCACTGAGAGTGGCTGTCTTTACTGAGCGGTAACACTTGAGGAAGAACTCTTTCTTGGAGTGTTCATCTTTGGATCTTGGACCCGTATGACTAGCCTGGCTCTCCTTGACTGCAGAGGCTCACTTAAGAGCTGTGGCAGCTCAAGTCACCATCACTTTCTCTGCAGCCACTATCACTGTCACTACAGCTGTCTAGAAATGAGGGATTCCTGCTCTTTGGCCCATGCAGACCTCCTATACTTTATTTCTCTTCTAAGAGCTAAAACATTCTTGGCATTCCTGGTTGGACCAGAGTCCTGTAGAACCTATTCATTCCAGGCTTCTGGTCACTCTCTATCTGCTATACAGAGACATCTGAAGCCCCGAAAGAAGTGGGCCAAATGTGAACCACATTAAATGATTTTAGTGTGTGTTGTATGGTGTGTTTGTATTGTGCATTTGTATTTGTCTCTGTGAATGTGTTTACATTTCAATCGGGAAGCAAGCTAGATTTCGCAACATGTATAAAACACATGTGTAAGTGAATCGCTATCTTTTCTAAATAAGACTTAAATAGAATGGAATTCCTTACTTATGAAAATAGCTGTTATTCAGTTACCAAAATACATAAAAATATATTTTCAAATGTTATAATTCCCAATATAGGTAAATTTAGAGTAGACCACACTTTATCAAACATATATGTGTTACTATAAAACAAATTGAAGTAAATAAAAGATAAAAATAAAAATTAATTAACTTTGCAGTGGTGAAAATGCCATCTAAAACTCAAAAAGGAATATTAAGAATTCCATGTCACTATCCTCTACATCTTGTAAGTTTGTAAGTGATTAAATTCATAGTCAAAATAAGAAAAATAAATTTAATACTCTTCCTACTTATAAACAATGAAATGCAGCTTTTTAAAGTATATTTGTAGTTTTCTTTTATCCCCAAATCCTATTGCTATTTTCCATGGAAGATGGTTTATCCTCCAAGGAAATACACCTTCATATTGCTCATGTATTGTAGATATTAGGGCAGCATTTCACTGTCTAAAGGAACACATGATTTACAAATTCACATTTGGCTTCCCAGGACAACATCCAAGTATCTGTAGTTTGATCAGTTTGATGAACCTCATGATCTCTGTTGGATTATTAAAATATATTATGATTAGAAGAAAAGTAAAAAATGGAAGACAACATCATTTCTGCAAATATCCACACTCCCCCCCAAAAAGTCAGCTTAGAATTTTGTGTTTTATGATTTTTCAAGCATTCCTGAATAAAGAGATACTTCTTTTTCATTTAAGCTTATGATTGGAATTCTACAATTCAATCTTAAATGTTCCCCCAGCATTTCATTGATTCCCAGCCCCAGATGAAGAGCAACAAAGGAATGGTCAGGGGGAAAAGGAGTCTTTCCCCAGGAGGAGAATGTTAAATGGGTTTCTGGTTCCTCAGACATATGCAGTGGTATACTCTGTCACTAATACCCCCAAAGAGAAATGCCTTGTAGCCACAGAAGCAAGAGAGGAGATGAATATGATGGATAATACTAACAATGCTTCACTGAAGACTTGAGCTTGGTATGATGGCCTTGATGTGAACTGAAGAACAGCAGGTACCTGTGTGACCCTGTCCTCCCTCAAGATGTTCACTAGAATTATCTTCATTTTAAAGTGTATTTATTCCAAATGATAATATACTGTCTTCTGAGAACAGAAAGTTACAAAGAAAGCTATTTTTCATATTTTTTTCATAGCTAACAGCACTCAACAATTGTGTGGGCTTGATTATTTTATGCTATTGGTCCAGAATTAGCTATACTCATGTTTTCATGTCTTTATGTTCATTTCCAGATCCTCTTGATATCCATGCATTTGTCGCATAGAAGATACTATACCCATTTTATAAATTTATGAAAATTTACCTCCACAAGTCAAACCTAGTGTCTATTAATATTGTTGTTGTTGATGATGGTGGTGATGGTGGTGTTGATGGTGGTGTATGGCATGTGTGTGCACGTGTCTGTGTGCATGCACACATGTGTGTGTTCGTGTGTGTGTGTGTGTGTGTGCAGAACCAGATGTGCCACAGGAGAAGTTCATTCTCTTCTACCATTTGTGTTGGGTATTGAACTCAGGCTTTCAGGATTGAATTGTAAAACCTTTAACCTCTGAGACTTCTCTCCAGGTCCTATTCTTTTTAATATTAGACTTATACATTTATTCTGACAAGGCAGATCAGGACACCTCAATCGATTTTTAATATTCATTAAATTAATCATGCATGATTGATATCACACAGAGCTTAGGAACCCTTACTGATTGGCTGAGTAGCATGGTTCTGAATCTCCATAATTCAAAGTTTAAAAATGTAAGTTCAGTGTTCTGGACTTCTATTCAAACACATGTGTCATTGGAATTTGCTTGTTTCTACAAGACAATAATTTTTCTAGAAAGTGTAATTTTTCTGTAGTAATATCACTTAAGATTTATGGTCCTTGAATTAAACAATTTCTTGGGGGTTTTTAAATATTTTTATTTTCTATATTCTTTGTTTACATTACAAATGATTTCCCCCTTCCCGGATCTCCCCTCCCCATATGTCGCATAAACCTTCTTCTCTCCATCCATTCCATGTGAGGATGAGAGGCTTGTGTCCTAAAAGCCAGTGGTGATCTTACAGAGTATCTGAGATTAGCTCTCAGCATCCTTGTCAGTTATCCATAAACACCTGTAACTCCAGCTCCAGGGATACCCAATGCATATGGACTGCACTTCAAAAGTTGTCTTCAGACATACACACACACACACACACACAAAAATTAATTAAAATAATTATTTTTTGAAGACCACCAAATAACACTTTTTTTTGCCAAGAAAAGGCACTGTTTCCAAAATGTCACCTTTGTGTCTCCATTACTCTGAACAAGTTGTAGCCCTATTCCTGTATAATCTTATACAGAGATAATTGGAACAGTGGCAAGAATCCTGGCATTAACAGTATATCAAGAATGCACTCAAATGAAAACAGCATTTGATGAGTAAAAAATACATCTTTTTATTTTATATAAAAATATATCTTTTATATTCTCATGAAGGTAGAGACAAGAAGGTAGTATTTGTTGATTCAGAAGTAAGTACATGGCCCAACCATTCCCGAAGAGTTTGAGAAAAGATCTGCCACTGGTGCACTGTCAGTTCTTACAAGATGTCACTACAAACAAAATTAATAATGAAACATTCAAAGAAGAATTAAATACTTTAGAAGAATATAAAAGTAAAATAAATGACAATTATCTTAACAATATGTTTGTGGCTACAAAAATCTTTACATCACTACTACTGTGAGTGAGGATTCAAATGGCAAAATGAGGGTAGTTTGCAGACAATAATAGTATCATAAAGAAAATAGAAATAATTGAGTGTCCATACAAATAAAAAAAATATGTCTTGGTTAAAACTAATAAATGTATGAAAAGTATAAAAATTAAAGAGTCATTGTTTAAAATTGTATCATGGTCTTGAGGTCGCAAAATGGATTATTACAAATAATCTTGGAGACAATACTTGTAAAATTGGAGGAGGAAGATAAAATAATAAAATATTAATGTCTTATTAATAAATTTTATTAAAAATCTCATGCACATCACAAAATAATTTGCATTATATGAAGTGATTTTTTTTAAAATAATGTTTTTAGGAATGTATTCACATTTTTTAGAGATAAAAATTTTGTTTGGGAGGTACTCCCTAAGATATGTGTGTGCAAAGTGGCTAATCATTTGGAAAAAAACTAGTTAAACAACCACATCTTAATGCAAAAAGCCTCCTAGATTAAAAGCAATCTAGTCCCTCCATAGGTCATGTTTGAAGCACAGATGTAAGAGAAATTGAAGGCAAGATATTTGACACATTTCTTGCAACAACAAAGAAGGCCACAATAAGTTTCACCAGCATAAAAGTACCTTGAGGACAGAACCCTGGAGGCATTGAAACACAATAAATTATTTAAATTTATTTTAATGGTACTTAAAATACAAGTGCTTAATATTTCTTAGTATTTCCTCATATAAGTTTTATTTTTAAAGGGTATCTTTATTTGCCAAATGAGACAATTAGAATTTACAACTATAAATGCTTTCTTATTATTCTTCTAATTCTCATATGATACAAATTCGGTGAGGCATGTCCCTAGGCAAATAATATTATCTACAGACAAAACATCTAAAATCATAAAAGTATCCATATAAGTTATTGCATTTGGAATAGATAATTAAGTAATAGTTATGTTTCTGTATCCCAAATGGACATATATAAATATATAAAATGATATACATGTATCATACAATGATGAGATGCATATCATCATTGTAACTCTTAATTATTTTGTGGCTATAACAGAAGAACAAAGAGTGATTTGATGTCTATTTTAACTTAATTTTGTCAGTGTGTTTGGTGTTTGTATACATGTGCTTTCACGTTTATGTGGTGGATATGTCCAGTTTATTTGCACATGAACATAAACAATTCTGAAGGCATGAGCTTGACCCCAATGTCTTTCTCCATCATTCTCATTCTTATATACTAATGCAGGACATCTCTCTGCTTGAATAAAGGGTTTATTATTTTTAGCAGTTTAGGTAGACAACTTACTGCAGAGATTCTCTGTGTCTGCTGTCCATGCTCTGGAAGATACATGGGCTGCCAAGTATATCTTGCTTTTTTACACAGGTACTAGAAACCCATACTCTGAATACCTAGACCCCCAGCACTTGCACCTACACAACAAGTCTTTTCCCTGACTTTTCCCATCATCTCAACATATATTTTACATTCTTTGCTAAGTAACTGTGTAAATTCACATTTTATTAAAATTTTCTTGTTCTGATTTCTTTAAAGTCACATTCCATTTAAGGATTTTCTTTAGGGTTCAAGATCACACTTTTTAAAAAAAAGCAGGTCCCTGTGTTATTGTTAATCAGACAAATGTAACTTTTCAGAAGCCTAATGTGTTCCTATGAAAAACTGATAGCGTTTTGGAAGCTGTATTTAAATCTACTGGGTGTAGGTTATGGACATTACTAGTATTCTGTATATCACAGAACAGACCCATAAAGCTCACAGTTATTAAGATAAAAATGAAAACAGGGTTGAGGGAGAAATATAACTTCTGGGCAGTCTTTATATTATTAGTATTGAATTGACAGACATAAATAATTAGTTGATACTTTATCCTTAATAGAGAAAAACCAAATGTGAGAATGCAATAATTAACACTTGCCTAATTGGCCTTTAATTACTTTGCTTCTGTCAGTCAAATTTTAAAACTCAAGTTGCAGATGCTTTATTGAATACAGTCAGACACTTTTACTGGTAGAAAGTAATATTAATTGAATATTGTGTTAAAATTTTATAGACCCAAAGAAAACATGGAGTCTAATATATTTATATGCTCATAAAATTGATCAGCAAGCTGTAAGTTCCTGTTCTATGTACAAGTAAATGACATTGAAAGCTAACTGGCTCAACCTCAGATACACACAATGCTTTTCTTTAATGTTGTTCAAGTCAGGGAATCTAAAAGATAAAAGGTTTATTTATTTATATAATGCAGTTTCATTACTTCACCTGCAGTTTCTGGCCTTCACTCTTCAGGCCTATCTCTCTTTGTCATGCCTGAGACTTTGGTCTGCCAGGTCTCTTGTCTAGATAGCCTTCTACCCAGGCCTTCTCAGACTGTAAGCATGGATTTTAATTGCTGCAGTTTGAGTGTCATTTACAAAACTATTAATAATTTTTCTATAATAATTAATAATATGATAATAATAAAGGTTGGAAAATAATATGGTAGCAGTTATTCCTTAACCAGCTAGTTTCCCTAATAATCAAACAAAAACCTTTCACTATTTCAAAGCTTAAGATTTAGTTGCTCATCTAGCTCACTTATGTTAAAAAGACCACCAGCCCTACCAAGTCACATAGCTAGCTATAACTTCCAAGCCTTTAAGTCTGTCTCCTCTCAGGTCTCCTGGCAAATGGACCCTCCACTTTATTGTTCCTAGAGTTGCTTTTTCCCTCCCATCAAGTGCCACTTTTCACTATCTGCCCAGCTAATTGGCCAGCAATTTTTTATTAAAGCCAATCAGAGAATGCCTTAGGTAGATTAGGAAGGACTGAGACACGACTTCACACAATGTGCCCCAACAATGCTTCCTTGCTCATGCAGTCCCAGAGCAAGGAAGAAGCAGTCCTGCTCTTGCAGGTTTCAGGATGAGATTTTCAATGTTTGGACAGATATTGACCCCATTCTTGCTTTCCCCGCCTCACAAAGTGCTTATATAAATACTTCTCTTAAACCCATTCCATTATACATCAGAAAATGAATATGTTTTTTGAGTTTCTGAAAGAAGTGTGGCACCTCAAAATGATTTTTAGGTAACAATGTTGCTTAATTCCTACAGTGAAGAGAATGTTCACATTATACAAAAACTTGAAAGAGGCTTTTCTCATATGTCATAATAATTTTCTAGATGAAAATAAAACATACCAATCAATTTCTTTAGGAAATTTTATTGTATTGTGCTGTCTATTTTTCAACATATAGCATATCAATAGTTTGATTGAATGTTTTATGAGACTATTAAGAAGGTTGGGGGCTAAATGATATTAGCTTCAATTTACATTCATGTTTTATAAATACCATTAGGCCAGAAACTAATTGAGTAAAATAGGTATAAGTTCTCTGTAAATATATTTAGAAATAACTATATAACAAACTCTTAAATCTTCTTGTTTTGAAACTGTATTTTGTGCTTGAAACCATTATATTGTTTACCCTACATTAAATGAAATTTATAGGTCCTCAGAACTAAGAACTATCTTTATTGTTCAAAGAAAAAACAGCAGTCAGTAAAAATATGTAGACATAGTTCTGAATGTCAATTTTTGGATGCAATAGAAAAATAACTAAGCAAACTGGCATATATATATATATATATATATATATATATATATATATATATGCCTGAAAGATAGTGATTATAAAATACTATCAAATAAGTAAAGATAACCAAGGTAGTTTAAAGGATAAAGGCACTTTCTTATAAGTCTGAGTTTAATCCCCAGTAAATACATGGTTGAAAGTGGAAACTGAATTCCACAGGTTCTTCTCTGACTTGCACACGTGCCTTGGTATGTAGAAGTCATCCTATGTACACCCTATGCACACACATGTTTATTTACTTTCATATATATATATACACTAAACAAGACCATAATACAATTTTTAAAAATAAAAAAATGAAGAAAAAAGTGAAGATAGTTTCTTGAAGAACAAATTTGAAGAATACAGAATCGTCATATTGCCTATATTGCAATTCTCAAAATCTATTATTCTTCAAAGTGCTATGTGACTACTTAAAGGTTGTTAACCTAAAATAAACATGTACAATATTTAGAAGGACAAGTGTTGTGGCTAAGGCTACTGTGAAAATGAGGGATCTTCTGATATATTTCTGTCATGTTCAGTTGTTCCAATACCTTGAGTCTCTCCAGAGGCTCATGAGAACTAGAGATATCTTACCACAGAGACCCTTAAAATGAAAGCACGGCCAGCCATCCTTCAGTATGACCCATACATTTATCTCTTTCATGACTTTCAACCAAACATATTTTCATTAAATAACATGTGATTTGTTGTGAACGTAATCCCATCTATCATCAATCTATTCTTAGAGAATTCCCTCCAGTTTCACGCTAGGAAAGACAGTGAGCCTCAGTTGGTACCTGTACCCTAGGCATACAGAATTAGAAGGACTCCAAACTAACACCACAGACACAAAGGGAATTGATAAGTGCCAACTTTATAGAAAGATAGTATAATTATAGTTTTTAGTGATGAAATCTGTGAGATAATATAGTAAAAAATCATAAAGATTTTTCAAAAGCAGAAATTCAGAAAGATAATTCAAGAATAATTACTTTCTATTGTGGTCACATCTGTTATTAATAAGGTAATATGCATTCAATTGTTTTCTATTGTATTTCTAAAATAAATGCATATTCATGATTTATATTAATTATATAGTAATATTATTATAGTCCTAGCCTATTTAGTTTCTTAACAATGTATGAATATTATAAAACATAATTCAATTGTTCATTTTAATATTTTCCTTCTAATATTTTATCAGACATCTAAACCTCTAAAATATGAAAAAATATATATCCTGTGTTCATGTTTATTTTACAGCAATATATAATTGTTTAGTTGCATTAAAAAAGAAATATATCATACTTTTTTAAATATTCTTTATGAATTTATTTCTTAATTTTCACCAGAGATTTTATAATTAAATATTTTCACCTATCCTCAAAGGTAAAAACCATTTTTTTAGCATGGAATAGGTCAGATTTTTCACGTATGCAGCTTTTTTAATCTGGCAATAGCATACACTGTACATTACGTAGCTATCACCAGATCTCTTTGCTTAGTAAGAATGAACAAACTAGCATATGCTATGGGAATATCAGCATGTCTTTGAGAATGATAGAGCTTTTGTTCACCTCACAAATTTAAAGAATAAAATTCATAGACACAGAGAAAGAGTTTTAAGATGATTATTTTGGATTCATATGTAGGATCTTAAGGGAGAAAAATAGATAGGGAGAAAGGAACTGGACAGAGGAGCGGTAGGGAGTGAGACAAGGCATGAACACACACAGACCCTGTGCAGCAGAACAGGTCAGAGGAAATGTGACACCGCCAAGATGCTAATCTGGGGTGTTTTAAAGAATTATGGCTGGTATTGGGCAAAACAGAACTCAAGGAGCTGGTCAATCGTGTTGACCCAGCCAGTAGCTATCCCTGTGGCTCCTGTTAGTATCACTGCTTTGCTGGTACAGCCTCCAGGAAGAGGCACTTGTTTAGGAGACAACAGAGGAATAGGAAGCAGAAGTCTCTAGCCTCCAGGAAAATATTCTGGGGAACACTATTGCTGTCACTAGCACTACCACGTCAGGTTCAATGTTCTTTTTCATCACACAAAATAATTTTAGATAAAATCAGCAAAGATTCTTCGATACAGTATATTGTTTTAGGCTTACATTTACTTTTGGCTTTTTACTTTTTAACCAAAGATTTAAGTGTCCTTAATTTCATTCTTGTAACAATACTAAATGATTTAGGCAAAGTTCCAAAGAAAAGATAGAGGAATAATTGTGAGGAAAACTCTGGTCACTAAATCAGAAAATCTAAGAGCACTTCTCAATTTTCAAATATAATGCCAACAGAAAAACATATTTCCAAAATAAATCATCCTTTAATCTGAGTTACTTTTGTCATAGTGCAGTACTATAGCATTTATTCTGCCTCCATCCTGGTGCATAAGTTGGGCTGGTGATAAGCATCCTAGATAAACTACTTGGTAGAAAGTAGTCAACAGGAATAGAAAAGAACAAAGCAATGTTTCTATTTCTCGGTTAGAATCAAGAGAGCCAGTACCAGGTTTTAGCATTCCAGCATAATCTGATCATGGCAGAGTGTCTGTTGGCCGGTTCCCAAATCACATTATACTGAAAGAGTTTGGCACTTAGCTTGTTACAAAAGGAAAACTATTATGCTTAGTTTTTGCTGTGCTGTGCCCTCTTTATTTAGGATTTTTTTGTTTGTTTGTTTTTTTGTTTTTTTGTTTTTTAGTTTTTCATTTCCTTACTGTATATTAAAGAAACATCTTCCCAAAAGAAAACATCTATTTTTGTTTAATATTGAAAATCACATAATTGATAAATTAAATATTCATGTACCATATAACATATACAACTTAACATAAAGAAGTTATATTAGTAATTAAAACTTAGTTAAATGAAGTTAATGATCAATTGCTGTTTACAGACTAACACAACTCATCATTAGACTATTTGTGGTAATAGAATTTGAAATTGTTGATTAACAAATGCTTTAGCACATATGAATTTTACATTCCAGAAGGAAGTAGCGAAAACATACAACAAAAGGGAGAAGAGTCTAACCAGATGATATCTAAAAATGATAATAGAAAGTTAATAGATTAAAAAGACTGTAGCTTAGAAAAAAAGTTACAGTGGTATGTGTGTATACATGTGTGTACACGTGCATGTGTGTATGTGTGTGTGTGTGTGTGTGTGTGTGTGTGTGTGGTATGGTGTTATTAATATGTATTACTTTACCCATTCAGTGAAATACAAATAATGTCTCTATGGTATAAATTTAAAGGGTAGAGTATATTATATTATATTATATTATATTATATTATATTTATTATATTACATTCTTTATATTATATTATATTATATTATATTTATTATATTTATTATATTTATTATATTTATTATATTTATTATATTTATTATATTTATTATATTTATTATATTTATTATATTTATTATATTTATTATATTTTAGCCAGGGCAAAGGAGAGAGGTGGACAATTATAGATCCTATAAGGAAGGGATTTGTATTGTTATTTTAATGATGTTGACAAGTATCTCTCTAGTGGGGAATCTATTAGTATGACACTTATTTTAATAAAAATCATTGCAGCTACAGAGGAAAGACAGAGGTAATGAGGATATAAATCTGGTTATACTAGTTGTCCTACTAAGAATTGAACTGTGTTGGGAAGAAATATATATATATATATATATATATATATATATATATATATATATATATATATATTCAATGAAACAGGGTAATTTGTATATATGCATATAATTGATAATATATTATATAATTTATATATAATATTAATGAAATTAACATTTATTTTTGGTTTTATTTGAGGTTTTGTTTCCTTTTGTTTCCTGCAGGGAGTTTGAAAGATACATTGTTGGACAGATACTTAGTATACCATCATAGAATGTTTAGCGATACACATTTCTTCCAAGAGTAAAAGTTTTAAAACCAATTACAAATATAAAAATTTTTCTAATGATTCATTTTTGAGAAGCTTTGTTTGGTAACATCCACACTGAATTCTCCTTTTGCCTTTAGCACCTCTAATGAAGTATATCTGTTGACTTTTCAGAAGACCTGTACAAAAATTGACTGCTGGCCTGGGGTCTGAGGACTTGAGAGAATGGGGCACACTACAGTCTAAAGCTGTAGGCAAACTTACCTCAGTTTCAGCATCCTTTTATATACAAAGGTGGCAAAGAAAATGAAGATCCAAGGGAGGTTATGGATATCAATGACTGAATGAGTTCATCTATGGTATATATAGAAAACCAAGCACTGAAGGGGTGGGGAGCATTTACCTCTGTTCAGAACACCAGCTTCACTTATTTCTCCTCTGTTACAAATACTTCTTTGCTTCTGATCTACCTGTATTTCTAAATAAAGGGGACTTGTGATTAGGTTGGTCCCCTCTCCAAGCCAATCCAGAGTAATTTGCTCATCTCCAAAGCACCATTGACCGTACAATATGAAACATATCCACATGGTCCAAAAACAAGCAATGCAGGGGAGAAGGAACAGAAGAATTATCTGTGTCATGGTATCAAAGTTACTCAGCATCTTGCGCCATTCACCATGGATTTTTTCTTTCTTACCACTATTCACTATGAACCACATTCCAATTATCTTTTTGTTTGTTTTGTTTTGTATTGTGTCCTTTGTCTTTCTGTTTGCTTATGTTGACAAAGGAGGCCTCTCTTTGTGTAGCCCTGACTGTCCTGGAATGTGCTCTGTTAGGGAGGCTGCCTCAAACTTACAGATATTCGCCTGTCTCTGCACTTAGAGTGCTGAGCTTAAGTCATGTACCACTGCTGTTGAATACCTCATCTTTAAATGGCTATTTATTTATTTATTGGCCATGTTCACTTCTTTGTTTGCTCAATTATTGTAGATTCCTCCTGAGGTATTTACTGCAAATTTCTAAACTTGGATTATGAATCAAACACAATCTGATTTACTTTTCTTTTCTTTATACCAACAAAACAAAACAAAAAACATAAAAAACAAAAGCAAGAAAACAAACAAAAAACAAAACAAAATAACTATTTGATTTCTACTCTGTGTATTAGGTATTAAACAAGATCATTATATTTTTCTAATAATTTGCTTTCAAAACCTCTTTATCTATTTTTCCCCAAAATTCCAGTTTTCTTTTAAAATCAGTTTTCTTTCTAAACAAAGAGGATCTACTTTGTTTAATTTGTGACTTTCCCACAACACCATGACCTTGTGTGATGGTAAATTTGTTATCTTCTCTTTGAATGCATATCACCTTGTTATTCTTTAATCTCTCCTTCCCAGGACCTCAACTTTTCATTCTGAGTTAATTGCTATTAATATTTAAATGTGTCTGCCAGAACTGCATTATCAACTCCCACTAGATGTGATCCTTGCTGTAGAAAAAAAAAACCACAAATCCTAGCTCTAGCGATCTTATGACTTGCATTAGAATCTCTCCAGAAGCATTCTCTAACCTTGGGAAAATCAATAGACCTTCAAGGCCTACTTTTCCTTTGATGTAAGATAAAGTTGGAAGACTAATACTGCTAAGTGAAAAGTTGGTTTTGTGTGTGTGTGTGTGTGTGTGTGTGTGTGTTGTCTGTGGTTGTGTATGTCCTAGTCTGTGAAAACTGCTTTTCTAATAATCCCTAAGTATATGTAACTTACAATATTATGAAGAAGCTGAGAAACTTTGAGTTGTGTCATAGAAACCCAGACTTAGGCACCAATTAAAATCAGTAAGACAGATTCTTACTGAGAAACAATTGCAAATGAGGAGACTTCCATGTAGTACAGAGCTGAGTTTTAAATGGAAAAAGTGAGAATTTGTAGTTCCTAACTGGGAATGGTGGCATATAGAACATTATTAAATAGAAACAACATAGAAATTCTTGTTAGATTTATTTAAATGGTACCTATGTTGCAAATGGGCAAGAAAGGTTTAAGGTCTATGGCAAAGATCACACAGAGGACTCTGTCTGAATTCTGGTTAAGAGCTATAGATATACTGTTGATAAAACAGCTTCAGAATATAATAATAATAATAATAATAATAATAATAATAATAATAATAATAATAATGCTTATATGTGAGTTGAAATGTTTTTAATATTTTCAAATTTTAAATAATTGCATTAGAGGCCAAATATAAATATGTAACAGGACAAATGCTCATAAAATGTACCTAACTGATATATTCAGGAGAGAGATTTAGTAGAGTTTCAGTTCCTTGACCTCAATACTTCGGACCAGCCCTTGTATTATCTTGGTTAGTGGTTCAGTCTCTGGGTACTATCTGGGGTTTGGGTTAGTTGAGACTGTTGTTCTTCCTGTGGGGACAATATCTTCTTCAACTTCTTCAATCCTTCCCCTACTTCAATCCAAAGGTTGGGTATAAGTATCTACCTCTGTTTCAGTCAACTGATGGTAGGCCCTCTCAGAGGACAGCCATGCCAGGCTCTGGTCTGTAAGCACATTATAGCATCAGTAATAGTGCCAGGCCTTGGTGCGCCCCCATGAGATGGATCCCAATTTGGCCAGTCATTGGACTGCCTTTCCTTTCCCTCAGTCTCTTCTCCATTTTTTTGTCCCTGCAGTTCTTTTAGACAGGAACTGAGTCAGAAATTTTGACTATGGGTTAGTAAAACTGTCCCTCTACTTGAGTCCCTGTCTATCTAATGAAAGTGGAATCTTCACGTTCACATTACTCAATGTTGGACATTTTGGCTAAGGTCACCCCACTGAGTCCTGAGAGTCTCCCATCATGCAGGTGTCTTGTATGTTCTAGAGGTTCCCCACTCTTCCCTCTCTCTGGGCTTATCTCCTACCCCCTCCCCCATTTCTGATCCTGTTCACCTTTCTTCTTCCTTGTGCCCTCTCACACCCAGATTCCTCTCTATCTCTGTCTCCCTTGAATATTTCCTTCCCACTTCTATGTGGGATTGAAACATCCTCACTTGGGCTTTGTTGCTTGTTACTATTCTTACAGTCTGTGGGTTGTATCCTAGGTATTTTTTACTTTTTGGCTAATATCCATTTATCAGTGAGTACATATTATGCATGTCCTTTTATGGGTCTGAGTTACCTCACTCAGGATATTTTATAGTTCCATCTGTTTGCCTGAAAAATTCAGGATGCTCTTGTTTGTAATAGCTGAATAGTATTCCATTGTATAAATGAACTGTATTTTCTGTATCCATTCTTCAGTTGAGGGAGAGCTGGATTGTTTCAAGCTTCTGGCTATTACAAATAAGGCTGCTACGAATGTGGTGGAGCATCTGTCCTTGTGGTATTGTGGGACATGTTTTGGGTATGTGCCCAGGAAGAGCATAGCTGGGTGTTCAGGTAGAACTATTTACAATTTTCTGAGAAACTACAGATTGATTTCCATAATCATTGTATCAATTTGTAATCCCACATGCAATGGAGGAGTTTTCTTCTTTCTCTATATCCTCACTAACATGTGATGTCACCTGAGCTTTTGTTATTTTTTTTATTTTAGCCATTCTGAGTGGTGTAAGGTGAAACCTCAAGGTCATTTTTATTTGCATATTCCTGATGACTAAGGACTTTGAACATTTCTTTAAGTATTTCTTGGCCATTAGAGATTCCTCTATTGTGAATTCTGTTTAGCTCTGTATCCCATTTTTAGTTGAGTTATTTCACTTTTTTGAAGGTTAATTTCTTGAGTTCTTTATATATTTTAGATATTAGCCCTCTGTCAGATGTAGGGTGAATGAACATTTTTTTCCCATTCTGTAGGTTTCTGATTTGTCCTATTAACAGTGTCCTTTGCCTTGCATTTCAGTTTCATGATGTCACATTTATCAATTTTTGATCTTAGAGCCTGAGCCATTGGTGTTCTATTTAGGAAATTCCTCCCTGTTCCAATGAGTTCAAATCTCTTTCCCACTTTCTCTTCTATTAGATTCAATATAGCTAGTTTATGTTGAGGTTCTTGATTCTCTCAAGGTCTGTAAAGTATTGTGCTAGAGTTTCAATAAGGATTTTTTTGAATTTCAATATTGCTTTTGGAAAGATTGACTACCAATCCATTAGTATGGGAGATCATTTCATCTTCTATTGTCTTCTACCATTTTATTCTTCAAAAACTTGAAGTTGTTGACATACAAGCCTTTCACTTGCTAAGTTAGAGTTATCCCACGATATTTCTAATTATTTGTGGCTATTGCAAAAAATGTTATTTAGCTGCTTACTTTTTCAGTACATTAGTCATTAAAATAAAGAGGGTTACTGACTTTTTTATTTAATCTTATATGCATATGTAAGATATAAATGGTGCTGGGTTTTCTCAAAGGTTTTTCTGAATATTCCACTTGGATGATCTTGTCTTTTATATTGTTCATTCTTTCTTTCAGCTTATTTATATGATGGATTCTATTGACAGGTTTCTATATGTTGAATTATCCCTTCATCTATGGTATAAAGCCTACTGTATCATGGTGGATGGTTTTTCTGATATGGTCTTGGATTCAGTTTGTGAGTATTTCATTTTCTATTTTTACATCAATGTTTGTCAGAGAAATTGGTCTGTAATTCTCCTTTTTTATTGCTGAGTCTTTTGTGGTTTATGTATCAGGGAGGTGGTGGCATCATAACATGAATTGGGTAATATTCCTTCTGTTTCTGTTTTGTGCAATAATTTGAGGAGTATTTGGTATTAGCTCTTCTTTGAAAATCTGGAGTAACTCTTGGCTTAACCACCTGACCCTTTGAGTTTTTTGTAGGATATTTTAAATGACTGATTGTATTTTGTTAACAGTCTATGTAGGTAGTTTTGCTGATCTTGATTCAACTTTGGCAATGGTATCTATCCAGAAAATTATCCATTTTCTATAGATTTTCCAATTTTGTGAATGCAGGTTTTTCAACCTAATTCAACCTAATTAAGACCTAATGATCCCTTGTGTTTCCTGTGTGTCTGTTGTTATACTTCCTTTTCATTTCTTTTTTTTAATTTATTTTTTAATTTACATTGCAAATGATTTCCCCTTTTCTGGTTCCCCACTCCCCACAAGTCCCATAAGCCCTCTTCCGTCCCCCTATTCTTCCATCCACCCCTTCCCACTTCCCTGTTCTGGAATTCCCCTATACTCTTGCACTGAGTCTTTCCAGAACCAGGGACCATTCCTCCATTCTTTTGGGACATCATTTAATTTGTGGATTATGTCTTGGGTATTCAAAGTTTCTAGGCTAATATCCACTTATCAGTGAGTGCATACCATGATTGATCTTTTGAGACTGGGTCACCTCACTTAATAAGATGTTCTCCAGCTCCATCCATTTGTCTAAGAATTTTATGAATTCATTGTTTCTAATTCTTCCTGTCTTTTAGGTTGGCTAACAGTTTTCCTATCTGGTTTTATTGTTGTTGTTGTTGTTTTTATTTGTTGGGATTTTTGTTTTGTTTTGTTTTTCTCAAAAAACCAACTCTTTGTTTCACTGTTTTTCTCTATTTTTCTTTTTGTATATATTTTATTAATTTCAGCAGTGAGTGTGATTATTTCATACTATCTACTACTTACTTCTCTTGGGTATGTTTTTTTATCTAGGATATTCAGATGTGCTCTTCAGTTGCTAGTGTGATATTTGTCCAATTTCCTTGTGAAGGTACTTGGTGCTATGAACTACTTTTTATCATTGCATTCATAGAATCCATAAGTTTGGGTATGCTGTGCATTTATTTTCATTAAATTCTAGGAACTCTTTGGTTTTCTCTCTCCCTCCCTCTCTCTCTCTCCTTCCCTCCCTCCCTCCTTCCCCTTTCTCTCTCTGTCTCTCTCTTTCTTTCCTTCCTTTTTCCTGCCTTGACCCAGTAGTCATTCAGTATAGAGGTGTTAAATTTCAATGAATTTGTATATTTTTCTGTCTTTCTGTTACTTTTGCAGTCAAGGTGTAATCTGTGGTGGTTTGATAAAATACAGGGGTTATTTCACTTTTTTGTATCTGTTGAGATGTGCATTTTAACTGAGGATGAGATCAATTTTGTAAAATGTTCCACAAGGTGCTAAGAAAAAGATTTATTTATTTTTTTTGTATTAGGGTTAAATGTTCTCTAGATAACTTTTAGGTCCATTTGATTAATTATATCTGTTAGCTCCATGATTTTTCTGTTTAGTTATATCTGTGTGATTAGTCCGTTGGTGAGAATAGGGTATTGAAGTCTCCCACTATCAACATGTGAAAGTCAATGTGTGATTTAAGCTTTAGTAATATTTCTTTTACAAATGTAATATTTGTTGTTTGTTTGTTTGCTTGTTTGTTTTTGCATTTAGTGTACAGATATTGAGTGTAGAACCATCATTTAAGTAGATATTTTTCCTTGATGAGTATGAAATGTCTTTTTGCTCTTAAATTAATATTGGTTTGAAATCTATTTTGTTAGAATAGTTACATTAGCTTGCTTCTTGGAGTCATTTGATTGGAAAATGTTCTTGCAATGTTTTACTCTGAAATCTGTCTTTGAGATTTGCATCTTGTATGCAGAAGAATGGGTCTTTTTATTGTGGGAATTGAGTCCATTGATATTGAGAGATACCAATAAACAGTAATTGCAAATTTGTTATATATAGTTGATGGTGGTTTTGTGTGTGTGTGTGTGTGTGTGTGTGTGTGTGTATGTGTGTGTGTGCGTGCGTGCATGTGTGTGTGTGTGTGTGTGTGTGTGTGAGTGTATTTCTTTTCCTTTTTTGGTTATGCTACTGTGAGATAATTTATTGCCTGTGTTTTTGTAGTTGTACTTAATCTCCTTGAGTTGGAGGTTTTTTCCCTAGTACCTTTAGTACGATTAGATTTATGGATAGTGTTTAAATTTGACTTTGTCATAGATTATCTTCTTTTCTACATGTATGTTAATTGAAAGTTTTTCTGGGTATAATACTCTGGCTTGGCATCTGTGGTGTCTTAAAATCTGAATCACATCTGTTTAGTTCTTTCTAGCTTTTAGAGTGTCCATTGAGAAGTTGTGTGTAATTCTAATATGTTAGCCTTAATATGTTAACTTGCTCCCTTAAAGATTTTAATAAGCTTTTATTGTTTTGTGTTTGTATAGTGTTTTGATTATTTTGTGGTAGGAAGCTTTCTTTTCTGGACCAATTTATTTGATTTTCTTTAAACTTCTTCTATGTTTATGGGAACATCCTTCTTTAGATTAGGAATATTTTTTGGATATTTTATGTATTTAAATTTCAAATGTTATCCCCTTTCCTTGTTTCCCCTCGGGACCCCCCCCCCCATGACATCCCCCCTCCTCCTGTTACTATGAGGATGCTCACCCTCCCATTCACCCCTTCCCATCTCACTATCCTGGCATTCACCTACACTAAGGCATTGAGCCTTGACAGGACCAAGGGCCTCTCCTTTTATAGATGCCAGACATTCTCTGCTACTTGCAGCTGGAGCCATGGGTCCCTCCATGTGTACTCTTTGGATGCTGTTTTAGTCCCTGGCAGCTCTGGGGGGGTCTGGTTGGTTGATATTATTGTTCTTCCTATGGGGTTGCAAATCCCTTCAGCTCCTTCAGTCTTTCCCCTAACTCCTCTATTTGGGTTCCTGTGCTCAGTCAGATGGTTGACTGTAAGCATCATCTACTGTATTTTTAAGGGTCTTGCAGAGCCTCTCAGGAGACAGCCATATCATGCTCCTGTCAGCAGGCACTTCTTGGCATCCACAATAGTGTCTGGGTTTGGAGTTTGTATAATGGATGGATCCATAGGTGGGGCACTCTCTGGAGGGCCTTACCTTTAGTCTCTGCTCTGCACTTTGTTCCTGTATTTCTTTTAGATAGGAGCCATTCTGGGTTAAAAATTTGGAGATGAGTGAGTGGCCCCATTCCCCAACCAGGGACCTTGCCTAACCTCTAGATATGGTCTCTACAGGTTCACCCTCCCCTTTGTTGGGTATTTCCACTAATTTCATCCCTGTTGGGACTTGGGAAACTCTTGCTTTCCTGGCATCTGGTATTTGCTGGTGGCTACCCCCAGTACTCCATGCCCCATTGCTACACACCTCTGTCAAATTCCTGACCCTCTGTATATCATCTCCTTCTCCTCCGATACATGATCCTTCCACCCTTTCCCCCTCCTCCTCCTCTGTTTTTCCAAATTCCATCTCACCTTCTACCTCTCCATATTTTTCCCCTTCTAAGAAGGAGTGAAGTATCCACATTTTGATCTTTCTTCTTCTGAGCTTCATATGGTCTGTGAATCGTATCTTGCATATTCCCAAATTTTGGGCTAATATCCACTTATCAGTGACTGCAAACAATGTGTGTTCTTTGGTGACTGGGTTACCTGACTCGGGATGATATTTTCTAGTTCCATCCTTTTGCATCAATGTCAGGATGTCATTGTTTTAATAGCTGAGTAGTATTATGTACATGTACCACATTATCTGTATCTTTTCATCTGCTGAAGGACATCTGGGTTCTTTCCAGCTTATAGCTATTATATACAAGGTTGCTATGAAAATAGTAGAGCACATGTCCTTGTTATGTGTTGGTGCATCTTTTGGGTATATGCACAGGAGTGATATAGCTGGGTCCACAGGTAGTTGTATGTCCAATATTCTAAGGAACTGACAGACTGATTTCCACAGTGGTTGTACCAGTTTGCAAACCCACCAAATATGGAGGAGTGTTCTTTCTCCATATCCTCCCCTCCATCTGCTGTCCCCTGAGATTTTGATCGTGTCCAATCTGACTGGTATGAGGTGAAATCTCAAGATTGTTTTAATTGGCATTTGTCTGATGACTAAAGATGTTGAACATTTCTTTAGGTGCTTGTAGGCCTTTTGATATTCTTCAGTTGAAAATTCTTTGTTTAGCTCTGTACCCCATTTTTTAATATGGTTATTTGGTTCTCTGGAGTCTAACTTCTTGAGTTCTTAGTATATATTGGATATTAGCCCTCTATCAGTTGTAAGCTTGGTAAAGATCTCTTCCAAATCTGTCAGTTGCCATTTTGCCCTAATGACAGTGTCCTTTGCTTTACAGAAGCTTTGCAATTTTATAAGGTCCCATTTGTCAATTGTTGATCTTAGAACATAGGCCATTAGTGTTCTATTCAGGAAATTTTTCCCTGTGCCCATGTGTTTGAGACTCTTCCCCACTTTCTCTTCTATTAGTTTCACTGTATTTGGTTTTATACTGAGGTCTTTGATCCACTTGGACTTGATCTTTGTACAAGGAGATAAGAATGGATCAATTTACATTCTTCTACATGCTAAACTCCAGTTAAACCAGCACCATTTTTTGACATTTCTTTTTGTTTTATCACTTGGTGGTTTTAGCTACTTTTTCAAAGATCAAGTGACCATAGGTGTGTGGGTTCATTTCTGGATCTTCAATTCTATTCCATTGATCTTCTTTTCTGTCTTGTACCAATACTATGCAGTTTTTAATCATGATTGCTCTGTAATACAGCTTGATGACAGAATTGGTGAGTCTCTCAGAAGTTCTTTTATTGTTGAAAATAGTTTTCTATTATTTTGTTGAAAATAATTTCAGGGGCTTTGAGCTGGGAATCTTCTTCTATCCAATTATTCTTAGGTGTAATCTTTTCATAGTGTCCCAAATTTCTTGGATGTCCTGTGTTAGGAGATTTTTAGATTTAACATTTTCCTTGACTGATTTATCTATTTCTTTTATCTTGTCTTCAGCACCTCAGATTCTCTTTTCTATCGCACATAGTCTCTTGTTGATACTTGTGTCTGTAGTTCCTGGTCACTAACCTACATTTTCCATTATCAGAATTCCCTCAGTTTCTGTTTTCTATTTTCTAGTTTATGTTTGCTTTTTTCTCCCATTTTCAGATATTAAACAATTTTATTCAGTTTCTTCAACTCTGGATTTGTTTGTTTGTTTGTTTTTTCTTGGCTGATAAGGTTGGTTTTTTGAAATTCTGTCTTGTACTTCAGTTGTGTTGGAATATTCAGGACTTGAAATAGTGGGATGAGTGAGTTCTAGTGATGATATATTACCGTAGTTGTTGTTGACTATGTTCTTACACTGATACCCAGACATCTGAATATGGAGAGATTATAGGTCTAGGTTCTGACCTCTGGGTTTATGTTTGTTGGATAGTTGTTTTCATTCATGGGTTCTATTTCCAAATTTGGTCTTCTGGCTAGAGTTACATGTGGTTGAGTAGAAGATTTCTGCCTAAGTTGGGGGCTGTACTTCTGATATCATGGATGGTTTCTGGTCCAGAAGGGGTTTGCTACCCAAATTGAGGGCTGGGTTCTGGTCATGTGAATAGCCCCCTGTTCTAACCCTGAATCTTCTGGGGTTCATGATGCTGGAATGACCTCTGGTGGAGTGGCTTTTGCCAGAGATGTTGATTGGAATATGGTTATTTTTATGTCTTGTGCCAAAACAATTATCTTAGTGGCAAGACAGGTGGCTTACTAGGTTGAGACACCTGTTGCAAAGCACAACTCCAATTCAATCTCTAGCACACACTTGGTTGACTGTGAGAGTTCACTGACCTCCACTCATTGTGATGGTATATATACACATATGCACACATAAACAAAAAACATGTACAATATGATAAATGATTAGAGAGATAAATACATAAATATAAAAATGTAGTAAGAAACATTGCTCAAGAGGAACCTCAATCTAGGCAGAGTATTTGAAAACAATTAAGAAATAGTCATATCAAAAATTAATAAAATGGAAACTATAAGCATTTTCAAGTGAAAGTCTAATAGTTAACCAAGCATTAGATTTAAATTGCTTCAATAAATTTATTATAGAGACTGGAATTATTTAAATAGCTAAAGAGAATATGACTATAATTTTGTTTTTTCAACTACAGCTCCAGCTAAGATTCCTTTGTATATATAAATAACAATAATGTCCCACCAGCCAGTTATAGAGAGGTTCTAGAAAGAATATACAAATGATTCTTTTCCTGTGGTTTACCGGAGAGAAAACTAACATCTGCCTCAACAGATATGTGAGAATCCTTTGAACGAAACCTCCGAGAGATTCTCCAAGTGACAATTTCTTCTACTTACCATATTTACATCTGTCACTTTCATTTAGAATGTTTAAAGAAAGCCAATGTCTATCATCATGATTACAGTGATACTCCAAGCATTTTTTGATGTGCAAAAGTGTATGTCGACTGATACAGTAACATTCTCTAGTTTTTGAAATTCTGAATTACATATTAAAATTCACAGTTTGCTGTCACCATGTGCTATGTGAGACTGCATGAGGGCAATATAATGTGCCATACCTGTGTGATATAAAATCGTTTCCATGTCAAAGTGAAAAGTAAACCTTTTTACAAGTTAAATGATTTCCTTTCTGTTTAAGTTCTCAAACTGTGATACCAAGGGAAGCTTCTTGGCAGGCAAATTTCTTCCACCTGTTCTTAGATGAAACAACATAAATTTGAGCCCTAGGCGATGTGATTTTCATCACTAAACAAAAAAAGCATTTAGTTTATAATCGTGCAAAGGCAAACTATCAGGGTGTTCAATTGGATAGTAAATAGTTTAAATGTTTCTCTTTACAAGTCTGAAATTCTTGCCTAAAATATTTATATTCATTATTTTGATGGAATAATCAATAATGAATTTACTTATTCAAAGTAAATAAGCAAAAAATAAATAAATAAAATAAACCTGAGGTATTCAGAGAAGAAACAGGTTAAAAAAAACATTTAAGTAAGTATAACTTCTTCTCTTGTGCATCTTGACTGATTTATAATTAGACCAATTAGGAAAGTTGGCAATTTCAGATAGTTAACAGAGAGTAAAGCCATAGTAACTTGCTCAAGTTTCTTTCATGTATTAGTTATAAGTAAGGCTATTATGAACCTTGGTAAATATGAGTTGTATGATTTCCTAAATCAAGTCAAAGCTGGAGCAGTCAGTATTGAGTACCATTTCTTGAACTCCTCTGATTGAAATCTATCTTATGAATAAAATAGGTGGAACCAGGGAGAAGACAATTGCATTTGGAAGTTGGGAGCAGAGTGATATTAACAGTTACACTTTTATTACTTTAAAGAATAAACTAAAACTTAAATATGGAATTTTGTATACCCTTGTCAGGAGATCATTAAACACCTGCCTATGCAATACCAGTGAAAAAACAATTCCAATGGGAAGAGAAAGTCTCTGTTAATGGCCATGATAGCACACTAGTCATGATTATTCTGCCCTCCCTCATGTAGCTCACACACACACACACACACACACACACACACACACACTGATTTCATTGTATACGATGTTCTTGGTTTCTGAATTTCTATTATGGTGCCTTAGTAGCAAATCCAGTTGTTCTCTGGATTCAGAGGCAACCAGCCACCATAAAGCAGGTCTCTGATGCCAACACGGGGGCTTATTGAATGCCAGGAAAACACTCTATGTGACCTGATTCTCAGGCTTCTTTAATGAAGTGCTTGTGAATCAGAGGTGATAATTTATTTTCCTTAAGATTAAATAAGAATATTTCCTACTGTTTAAATAGGAAATAACATTAAGCTTTAAAATTTGTTTTCAAAATAGGAAATGTATAATATATGCACAGATAACTAACTCTCTTTAAATATATATTTAAAATACTAACATTTTCTAAGTTAAAAATTTATTTTATGTACAGAAGTGTTTTGCATGCATATATATATATATATATATATATATATATATATATATGCATCAAGTAAATATCTGATGCCTATCAAAGTAAGAAACGGATATCAGATCTCTTGGTCCTAAAGATATAGATAGTTGTAAGCTACCCTGTGGTGCTAAGAACCAAAGCACAGTTTTCTGCAAGAACATCATATACTCCTGACTGTTAAACCATCTCCTCAGCTCAAAAAAATACTAACATACTTAGCTAAGATGGACTTCTAATATTTAAACTGACAATAAGAGCCCAAAAGCACCAGCATTAAACAACAAAGAAAATAATTCCTTTTAAATAAAATAAATATAAATCAACTCATTAAAATATTTACTTCATTCATTCATTCATTCATTCATTCATTTATCAGTTATTTTCTTTATGTACACTTTAAATGTTATCCCCTTTCCTGGTTTCCCTTCTGAAACCCCCTATTCAATCCCTCATCCCACTGCTCACCAATCTACCCAGCCCAGCTTCCCTGTCATGGCATTCCCCAATACGGGGGCATTGAGCCTTCTCAGGACAAAGGGCCTCTCCTCCCTTTGATGCTTGACAAGGCCATCCTCTGCTACATATGCAGCTGGAGCCATGGGTCTCTCCATGTGTATTCTTTGGATGATGGTTTAGTCCCTGGGAGTTCTGGGTTCACTGGGTGATTCATATTGTTGTTCCTCCTATGGGGCTGCAAGCTTCTTCAGCACCTTCAGTGGAGATACAGAGACAAAGTATGGAGTAGAGACTGAAGGAAAGCCCACCCAGAGACTGCCCCACCTGGGGATCCATCCCATATTCAGCCACCAAACCCAGACACTATTGTGGATGCCAACAAGTCCTGGCTGACAGGAGCCTGATATAGCTGTCTCCTGAGATGCTCTGCCAGTACCTGACAAATACAGAGGCGGATGCTCTCAGACAACCACTGGACTGAGCAAAAAGTCCCCAATGGAGGAACTAGAGAAAATGTTTACTTTTTAAAATTTACATGACTTAAAAATAACAAAAGTATGCTAAACTATTTAAGTATGTAATGCAAAAATACTGCTTAAGAGTATATTTTTATTATTATGGTAATTTTATTTATTTACATTTCAAATGTTATCCCTCTTTTTGTTTTCCCTCTCTAAATCCTCTACCCATTTCCCCACTCCCCTACTTCTATGAGCATGTTCCCCACCCACCCACTCACCCACCCACTCTTGCCACACAGCCCTAGCATTCCCCTGCACTGGAGCATAGAGCCTTCATAGGACCAATGGCCTTTACTCCCATTGATGCCAGATAAGGCCATCCTCTGCTACATACTCAGCCGGAGTCATGGGTCCCTCCATGTGTACTCCTTGGTTGGTGGTTTAGTCTCTGGGAGCTCTGGGGAGTCTGATTGGTTGATATTGTTGTTCTTCCTATGGGGAAACACCTTCAGCTCCTTCAATCCTTTTTCTAACTTTTCCATTAGAGTCCCCATGCATAGTTCAATGTTTGGCTTTGAGCTTCCGCCTCTGTATTTGTCAGATACTGGCAGAGCCTCTCAGGAGACAGCTATATCAGGCTCCTTTCAGTAAGCACTTCTTGGTATCAGCAATAGTGTCTGGAATAGTGGCTACATATGGAATAGATCCCCAGATGGGGTAGTCTTGGGTGCCCTTTCCGTCAGTCTCTGGTCCACTCTTTTCCCTGTATTTCCTTTAGACAGGAGCAATTCTGGGTTAAAATTTTTGAGAAAGGTTGGTAGCCTTATCCCCCAACAGGGGACATGCCTATTGATATGGTTTCTACAGGTTCTTTCTCCTCTTTGTTGGGTATTTCAACTAATGTCATCCCTATCGGGTCCTGGGAACCTCTTGCTTTCCTGGTATCTGGGATATTTCATTGGCTACCCCCAGTTTTCCATCCCCATTGCTATACACCTCTGTTCAATTTCCTAACCCTCTGTACATCTCCCACATCTCCGACACCTGATCCGACCACCTTTTATTCCCTCCCCCCCCCCTTTCTCCTAAGAACCTCCACCCTCTATCTCCTGTGATACATTTATTATTCTTTCTTGGAATTTTTAATCATTAACTATAAACAATTGGCAATTGTTAGAATCAAATATTTACACTTTACCAATTCAGAAACAAAATGAATTGTTAAAATATGAAAGTTTAGATTTTAAGAACATTGAGAAAAGGAAAAGTAGACGTGTCTGCTAACTATTTTATTAATAAGGGGTGCTTTGATGGTATCCTCTCCAAAACCTTTTAAAATCCCGTTACTACATACATTATGAGATTTTATGACTCAGTACAATGCTCAGTTTGATGACTGAAAATATCTCCAACTCTGCAATTCCTGAAACAAAAACTCTAGTCATATTTTTGCATTTTCTGTCTTTTCTTTGGAACCCCAATTTACTGTCATTTCCTATTTTACCCCAATTATCTTTATATACTTTTCAAGTGCTATCTATTCCACACTTTCAGAAACAGGAGTGGGACCAGGTATTGACATTCAGAATATGCACACACCAAATAGATCATATTTAGAGAGATCAGCGAATACATGGCTCAAAGTTAAATTCGTGCAGCTGTTTCTACTTGTGTTTTTGCCAGAAACTGGAAAGCAATGTCTGACTGTTTCACAGAGCTGCAGATGATCAGCCTCACCCTCTGCACTTCTTCTATCAGAGTCTAAGCAGCCCATCTTCCTTCTTCCTTAGCTCTGTGTATAACAAGGCAGTTTTGCTGCAAATTCCACAGGAAGAAACCAGAAACCACAGGACATAGATGCTTCAAATTCAATGATTCTACCTTCCTAGATAATTCTTCTCCTTTTCCTTTGCTTTCTTCCCTTAGACATCTCTCCCTGCTGTGTTTACTCTGCAAGTTTCCCGGAGCATCAGAGGGAGTTAGATACAGATAAAAATTTTATAGTGTAGTAATTAGAGTAACAGGTAGTAAGATCAGCGAATACATGGCTCAGAGTTAAATTCTTGCAGCTGTTTCTGCCTGTGTCTTTGCCAGGAATTGGAAAGCAATGTCTCACTGTTTCACAGAGCTGCAATGATCAGCTCTCACTGTCTGCACTTGCAAGTTCAACTTCTTTGCAAGGAAAATAGCAAAACAATTAACATATCTCTAGTTTTAAAATCCGAGACAGTGTTCAGCAATGTGATTTTTTTATATCTCATTTTAAAACTGTTTATTAGAAAGCATGATTGGGTTATATGATGAACAAAAGTATATTTAAATCATAATTGTCTGAGTTAAAAACATCTGTTGATATTTAGTGTTCTCATTCATATGAAGTTATTCTTAGTTCAGAATTGTCTCAATTGATTTCATCATGAGATTATCTGAGGATGCTTACAAAAGTATGAATGTCCTTGGATTTACCCCAGTACTAATTCATCAGAATCTACAATAGAGGATCTCAGCTCCACATTTTGAAAGATCTTAAATGCAATTATTCTACTCAGGAAACAATACGAATCACTGCTTTTGTCTTAACCAAATTTTGCCTACTTCTAGCTAATTAGTCAGCAAGATTACTAATATTTAACTTACACTTTCTTCTGTCTATTCTACTTCTATATCCAGTATCCTTCTTATAATCCTTGATTTTGGAATTTCACGATTTCTCTGAGTTTTAGGGCAGACAGAGGTGACAAAATAGTATTGATTTGGTGGCTTCAAGACCAAACACTTATTTTTGAACAGCAGTAGAAACTCAATATTCTACTGAATAGGGTAAGGAGCCAGAAAACGGTGTGAGCTGAGAGCACCCGTGCTAACCTGTTCCCATAAGGAAAGATGAAGAGGAAGGAGGAAGAAAACGACAGGTGAACGGAGGGATGGGAAGAGAGGGACTTCCTGCTTCATCTTAGAGGGGCACAAACCCTATAATAATGGTACCATTTTCATGAAATTGGCAAGTCCCATCCTAACTCCAAATGCCATCAGACTGAGCATTAGGACTTCATCATGTTAAATCAAACAATAATCCATATTTCATTCCCTTGATACATAACATACAGGGTTTAGAGAAGTGACCTCTCAGCTTCCTGCTCCTACATTTTTGCCTAATTTAACATTATTCATTTATAATTTAACATTATAACATTTAATATTATCTTTACCATTATTCTTACACAATGATCTCTTGATTATAAAAAGATGTATAAGGTCTCTTGAATATAAAAAAATAAATATTAAGTAACAAGAAGTATTAGCCTATAAAGGTTCCTCCTGTTTTTAAACTTTGAAAGCCATTCAAGCTAGCGTAAAATATCTAAGCTTTTCCTAATAAAAATAAAATATATAAACCATCATCTGGCCTTGTGGTTCATCCATCCATCCATGATTTGTGTTTAGACATGTAAAATATCTGCACTGCACAGGAAAATAGGCAAAGTTGTATAACAGAGTGTGACTATACTGAAGAAGGGTACTTATTGTTAGCCCTGAATAGCATAGTCTTCTACTATTCTATTTCTACTTATTGATCTGCAGAAATATGAAGAATTGTTTATGATAAATGCCTGCATAAGGAAACCAAAGTCCTTATGGACCTTAGCCCACTACTCTCTCTCTCTCTCTCTCTCTCTCTCTCTCTCTCTCTCTCTCTCTCTCTCACACACACACACACACACACACACACACACACACACACACCATTCCTTCCTCCCTTCATCTCTCTCAACCTAAGTGAAGATATTTTCTGAGTGATGTGAAACTGTTATATTAAGCAAAGTTTAAAGAGTTATATACTTTTAAGGAGTCTAAAAATGTTTAATTCTGCTAGCCAGCTGAGCATTTAAAATCTTCCCGACCTCAAGCAGTACTACAGAGCAATAGTGTTAAAAACTGCATGGTATTGGTACAGTGACTGGGAGGTAGATCAATGGAATAGAATTGAAGACCCAGAAATGAACCCACACACCTATGGTCACTTGATCTTTGACAAAGTAGCTACAACCATCCAGTGGAAAAAAGATAGCCTTTTCAACAAATGGTGCCAGTTCAACTGGAGGTCAGCACGCAGAAGTATGCAAATTGATTCATTCTTATCTCCTTGTACTAAGCTCAACTTCAAGTGGATCAAGGACCTCCAAATAAAACCAGACACAATGAAACTAATAGAAAAGAAACTGGGGAAGACCCTTGAGGACATGGGCACAGGGGAAAAGTTCCTAAACAGAACACCAATAGCTTATACGCTAAGATCAAGACTTGACAAATGGGACCTCATAAATTTACAGTTTCTGTAAGGTAAAGGATACTGTCAATAGGACAAAATCGCAACCAACAAATTGGGAAAAGATCTTTAGCAACCCAACATCTGACAGAGGGCTAATATCCAATATATAAAAGGAACTTAAGAAGTTAGACTCCAGAAAGCCAAATAACCCTATTAAATAATGGAGTACAGAGCTAAACAAAGAATTTTCACCTGAGGAATATCGAATGGCTGAGAAGCACCTAAAGAAATGCTCAACATTCTTAGTCATCAGGGAAATGCAAATCAAAACAACCCTGAGATTTCACCTTATACCAGTCAGAATGGCTAAGATCAAAAACTCAGGAGACAGCATGTGCTGGCTGGCAAGGATGTGGAGAAAGAGGAACACGCCTCCACTGCTTGTGGGATTGCAGGCTGGTAAAAACACTCTGGAAATCAGTCTGGTGTTTCCTCAGAAAACTGGGCATGATACTACCAGAGGACCCTGCTATACCACTCCTGGGCATATTCCCAGAGGATTCCCCAGCATGTAATAAGGACACATGTTCCACTATGTTCATAGCAGCCTTATTTATAATAGCCAGAAGCTGGAAAGAACCCAGATGTCCCTCAACAGAGGAATGGATACAGAAAACGTGGTATACTTACACTATGGAATACTACTCAGCTATTGAAAACAATGGATTTATGAATTTCTTAGGCAAATGGGTAGAAATGGAAGCTATCATTCTAAGTGAGGTAACCCCATCACAAAAGAACATACATGGTATGCACTCACTGATAAGTGGAAATTAGCCCAGAAGCTCAGAATACCCAAGAAAAAAATTCACATATCAAATGATACCCAAGAAGAATGAAGGAGAGTCACCTGGTCCTGGAAAGGCTCAGTGCAGCAGTATAGGGGAATACCAGGACAGGGAAGCAGGAAGGGGTTGATTGGGGAACAGGGAGAGGGAAGAGGTTATGGGACTTTGGAGGGGGAATCCAGGAAAGGGGAAATCATTTAAAATGCAAATAAAGAATATATCTAATAAAAATGAAAATGAAAAAAAATAAATTAAAAAAAATCTTAGCCACAAAATAATTTTGGCTATGGGAAGACTTTATACATATTCTTCTGTTTTTATGTTTACAGAATAAATCTTTCATGAGTATGATGAACATGGTATATCGTCAGTGGAACATGTTTGGCTTAAAAAGTGTCTTTAACAAACATTCCCATAGGATAAAATGTGCTTATTAAATATTCTTTCATTGACCACATAACAAAAGGAATTATTCGTGCTCCAGATTATGAGATACCTTTTATAATATCCTCTTCCAAACAGAGTACCGCTTTCTAAGTTATAGCCCTGAAATTATGAATTTTCTCCTATGGCCTCATAACAATATAAATTATTCTTGCTTCAGATTATGATATATCTTTTATACTATCCTCTTCCAAACATAGTACACCTTTCTAAATTATACTCCTAAAATGATGAATTTTCCCCCTATGGTCTCTTTTTCCCTAAAGAGTTGGTTCTGTTACAAAAGTAGACTTTTCTAATATATGAACAAGCATCACTAGTACACTTTATTTTGCATCTCATCTCTCATATAATCGAAGATAATCACTCATGCCAAAATTAGTAGAGGAAAGGCAGTTACAAAGTGTGATTAAAAATAAACTTGTTAACGTGTTTGATGATGTAGAGTAAAAATTTATATCTACCTGACAAAATAATTTATCTTTAATATTTAATACATTGTAAAATGATAAACAATCAGGATTTAAGCTCCTTTACATTTTCACCTTCTACTGCAAACCAAAATGGGATTGCTAAATGTGAAAATAGTTACATACACAACATGATGTGCTATTCTTTTAAAACTAAAATGTCTCTACAAATTTTGCAGTTTTGACTCTAAGTACAACAATGTAAACTATGACAGATACTGAGTTCTGGGTCAAAGAACCAAAATCCACTTAGCTTTGAGAAAGAGCAAATGATAATATTTTGAGATGACTTGCATTTAAATCATGTTGTATTCACAACCATAATTAAAAAAAATTTTCCCAGAACATTTGTATTTCTATTTTGATAGTAGCAAGCAATAACTGTGACCATTTTTATTCAGCAAACTAAAGGAGTGGATATCACATGAGCTTCCCTGAAATGGATATATTTACAGCATTTAGTTGCTGCCCTATCACAAATAAACTATGACACACTTTGGGGTATTATTTTGTGTTTTTAGTTCAACGAGTGGTCACTCCATGCAATGTGAACCTTTTAAACAACCAATAGAGAAGAGAAATACAAAGATCAAGGAGTTTTATAAAGTCTAAAATGTGGTTTATAAGTTTGATAATCTGAAGATCTATTGGAGATCCTTTGCAATTAAGGAAAAGTATAAGTAAACAGAATTCTAAAAAGAATTTCAGAGGAATTATGTTTCTTGTGATTTTTACCTATATATTATAATTTTGAATAATACTTCATTGACACTAGTTGTTTGTTAAATCACATGAAAGTAATGAGAAAAAAAAAGACAGAAACTGTGAAATCAGAGCTTGTAAAAACAACACAGATAAAAAGATTCAGGGAGCTAGCCCCCTCGGTAAGTATCTTAATTTGTTTTTCTGTTGCTGTGATAAATGCCTGAACAAGATTATTTAAGGGATAAAGTGCTTAGTGGGCTTACCAGTCCAAATTATGGTCCTTCCTTGTAGAGGAATGAAGGCAACAGGAATTTAAAGTTGGTAGTTACATTACACTTACAGTCAAGAAGAACAGTGATTTAATCTACATTGCTTCTGCTTAGCTTTCTTGATTTCTCTATTCTTATGCAGTCCAAGATTCCATGCTTAAGGAATGGGGCACCTGAAGCAATCTAGGTAATCTGTAACAGGCCTGCTTTTGAATCATTTGAATCTGGTCTCACTACTTATTGGGAGTTAAAAATTGCAAATGTACTTCTTACTGACTTTACATCTAAGCACAACACATTTAAGCCATAACATTTCACCCATTGTCCCCAGGGCTCACAACTATGTTATAATAAAATTTCTGTCAGTCCAATTTTAAGGATTTCCATTGTCTTAGCAATTCCAATACTTAAAGAACTAAAAGTTCCTTAACTGTAGGCTACTACATAATCAAAACCAAGTCAGATGTTTTCAAAATTCACTGGCAAATAATAAACTTTCTTATGCCAAAATGGAAGAAACAGAAATTACCAAGAAACAATCACATTGCTTGCAAAATCAAAATTGAAGAAGGCAAAAATCAAAGCCTGTACATTGATTTTTGACATTGATGAATTCGAAAACAATAAACTTAGCTCCAAACAGTTTGGGGAAGCCCAGGTTTCAGTCCCTGCCACCTGGTGAACATGGTTTTTCTCCTGAGCAGGAACTATTCCGTTCTCAGAGCTTGACTTGGTAGGTGTACAGTACTCTTGTTATCTTTGTTGTCCTGAGGTCTTCCTTGGAAATTGAGGCTTCATTTTCATAGCTTTGACACAATGGATTCTAAAGGCTTCTCTGCAGGTAATGTGACCATGTTCCACTGCCTTGTTTTAGCCTTTATAAATTGTCCACTCTCATAATCAGCAACATATTTGTGAGTTGCCAACTCTGCCATATGATGAGGATATGACCTGCCTCTCCTGTGAACCATAACTGTATGTAAAAGGAGTCTAGCCAGCCCCAACATGGCAAACATGATTTTGACAGATCTCAACCTTCTTCACATTCTCTCATCATTGCTAAGTGACATTATATTGCATTCCTAAAGCTAGCCAAAATAAGAGTCTATTCCCTTATTTTGCCATTTCTCTTCCTGAAGCTGACTACCAAGGCCCAGCTCTCAAAGTATTGAAGTCCATATCAAAAGCCCCCTTTAATTAAGATGGCAAATTAAAATTAAACACATTTAATTAAACAATAAATGTCTTTAAAAGGTAGACAAACATTCAGTTAAGAACTATAAATGGAAAAAAAGTACAGGCATTATATGACACACTAAGATAAGAAATGGGAAAATTCCATTGTTATACAATAGAAATTTGAAGCTTATTCATTGTTGTAATCAGTGTGAAGTAGTCCAAATACTAAGGAAATTAATATAAATGTTGTTCAAAATTTGAAAAAAAGAATTTTTATATTTTATTCTAGACTTTATAGATTTACTAATGTACCAAACCAAATAAGCAAATCATTTTTTTTATTGAAATATATTCATAATCCATATATGGTAGTTTGAATGAGGTTGACTCTGCGGGCTCATGTATTTGAGTATCTGTCCCCAGTTGGTGGAACTGTTTGGAAAAGACTAGGAGCTGTATCCTTGTTGGAGGTGTATCACTGAAAGAAGGCTTTGAAGTTCAAAAAGTCCATGTCATCCCTAGTATGCTCTTTTTGCCTTTTGTCTATGTCTGAAGATCTGAGATTGCTCTGTTCCTGTGTCTGTCCTCTGCCACGTTCTCCATTATGACAGTCACAAACTCAGCACCTGAAACTACATTCCCTCAATAAACTATTTCTTCTACAAGTTGCTTTGTTCATGGCATTTTATCACAGTTATTGAAAAGTAATTAAGACACCATATTTATGACTATACCTTACACAGTAATCAAGCTCTTTGCAGCCCTCAACAAGTAAATGAATAAAAAAAAAACAAATGTAGGATGCAGGGCAGTTCTATTTCGCTCTAAAGAAAAAAATATGTCAACTCAGGTATATAGGTAGAACCATAAATCATTATATAACAAATATAATTCAACGCTACAAAGACAACTATTGCATATTTTCCTATGTGAGACTAGGGAATAATGGAGATGAAAGGATATTATGTGCATGCAAGGAAATATCATAAATCTCTTAGCGTTGCACAATTAATATATATCAATGAAGCACATTTAAGATCATTTGTTCACTCAGTAGAGCGTTATCATTTTCCAAATAAACAAGTCAAGAAAATTAAGTTTAAAAATTACAAATAAATTAGCCTTAGTTGGTTACATCTGAGATGACATTGTGGGTAACCTAGCAAGTTGATAAGTCAACAGAATTAATGTTAGGAGCATATTGTGTACAAGACGAGTAAGAAATTATCAATATACAAAGGCAGCATACAAAATCTGATGTGCTTATATAGAATGAACATATAAATATAAAATGTCTTAGAAAAGATTTTAACACAGAATATATAAGAATAATTTCAATTATATCTTGAAATCTACATTTTTAGTGATTAAAGATAATTGTATACCATGAAGACATATAAAGTTGTTATTTAATTTTCTAATTAAATATAATTAAAATTTATTAGATTATTTAAAAGGTTAAAATGTATATTTCCTTCATTACTCTCAAAATTCAAAGCAAAGTCAATGAAAACCATAGGATTTCAATTCATCTTTGAATAAATTGACACTCTGCTTCTAAATGCAGATGACAATTCAAATAATTATAAACAACATAGATTCTTAAAGATGAATAAGAACAAATACTAAGTTTTGTACTTGTGACAGTAATACCAATTTCAACACAATTCTCTGTCAGAGGGATGGCATGTGGCTCAGAGTAGGAAAGCTGTGATGAACAAGATTCACAAATGCCCTAGGCGGTGTCAAAGCAGTGAGGACTGCTAGAAGGAGCAGGCTCTCCCAGCTGTAGAACCACCTGCGCCTGCAAGTTATGCAGAGAAATTCAGATATGCAGCTCTTGTAAGCCACCATTGAGGCTAGCATGAGCTTTTGGTAATGCAGCTGGCTTTGAGTAGCCTGCTTTCCTATCAGTAATGTCATAAGTACATTCCTGTAAATAATTCTAATAAACCTATTGGTTTATTAGTTTATGTCCAAACTGTCAATTTGGACATTCAGGGAACAATTTATTTGATCTGGAATGTGTACTATCTCTAGAGTGAGTAGAAAGGGAAGGGGAGTGGGGAAAAGGAAGGGGAGGGGGAGAGAGAAGGCAAAGAAGGAGGGGGAGGGGGAAAGGGAGGGGAGGGAAAGAGAAGCAGAGGGAGGAGGAAATGGAGGGGGAGAGGGAGGGGAGAGGGACAGGAGAGGGAGAGGAGAGGGGAAGGGGAGGGAGAGGGAGAGCTGACTCCACTGATAGGATCACTATTTGCTAAAGTGCTCTGACATTCTTTTTTTTAATCTCACTGGTAAGGTAGAAAATGATTTTACATTTTTAAAATTTTAAATATAATCAAATTGTATTGAAAGCAGTTCAGAGAAACTTAATGTTCTATTGTGCATTCTGAAAATCTTCACTTTTTCTGTTTTCCTAAGCTTTGTTTCTAATTAGCCATCTGACTGTAATTTAAATTGAGCCCTTGGGAAAATCTGCCCTTTTCAGGATTAAGCATATTCACATTAGGAAACACATTTTTTGGACTATGATTGCTTTCTGCAAAGGCCTTTGGCTGATCAAGGAACTAAAACAGGAAGATGGAATTGTCCAACGTTTTAATTATCTTATTTTGAGAAGCTAATCTTCATTTATATAAGCTAATAAATTTTCAATAAAATGGCCACTTACTTGAAATAAAAGAGAGTAAATAGAAGGTAGATTTGCTCTTATTTCATTATATACATGAATGAAAATCTCATAAATAAGAGGATACCAAGTTAGAAGATGGGAAGAGGGTGGACCTAGGATGAGTTGGAGGAAAAATGGCTGATTATATGAAAAATGTATTTTATGTATGTTTGAAATACCTAAACCATTAATAAAATCTGTATTTTAGGGGAGGAAGGGATGTTTGTATTTCTTTTCTTTTGAGTGAAGATTTTGTTTTTGAAAGAACTACTTTTGTCTATATTGAACTTGATAATATGAATGATATTATTGATGAGAGGTAGATTTTTAAAATATAAGAAATATTTTACAGATTCGTTTTTATTCTTGGTACTATAAACCTGGTCAAAAGCCAGGGGAATTGACTCCATTGATGTTAAGAGATACTAAGGAATAGAGATTACTGTTTCCTGTTATTTTTATGTTTGTGTGGCTATCTTCTTTTGGGTTTATTGAAAGAAGAATTCTTTCTTGGATTTTCTATGGTGTAGTTTCCCTCCTTGTGTTGGCATTTTTCATCTTATTATCTTTTGTAGGGCTAGATTTGTGGAAAGATACCATGTAAATTTGTTTTTGTCATGTGATATCTTGATTTCTCCCTCTACAGTAATTGAGAGTTTTGCTGGTTATAGTAGGCTGAACTGGCATTTGTTTTCTCTGAGAGTCTATATAAGATCTGCCCAGGATCTTCTTCTAGCTTTCATAGTATCTGATGAGAAATCTGGTATAATTCTGAAAAGTCTGCCTTTTTATGTTATTTGACCTTTCTCCCTTACTGTTTTTAATATTTTTCCTTCTTTTTGCATTTGGTGTTTTAACTATCATGTGACAGGAAGAATTTATTTTCTGGTCCAATCTATTTGGAGTTCTGTGGGCTTCTTATATGTTTATGTGCATCTTTTTCTTTAGGTTAGGGAAGTTTTCTTCTATAATTTTGTTGAAGATATTTACTGGCCCTTTAAGTTGGAAATCTTTAATACCTATTATCCTTAGATTTGGTCTTCTCATTGTGTCCTGGATTTCCTGGATGTTTGGGGTTTGGAGCTTTTTGCATTTTGCATTTTCTTAGAGTGTTGTGTCAATGCACAAGACATAGTTAAACTTAGAACTGCAATCAAAAAATTAAAAACAAACAAACAAAACAAAACCAAGAGCTAGTTCTTTGAAAAATCGACGAGATTTAAAAAAAAAAAAAAAAAAAAAAAAAAACCTTAGCCAAATTAGCTAAAATGGATAGAGACAGTACCCAGATTAACAAAATCAGAAAAGCAAATGGAGACATAACAACAGAAACTGAGGAAATTCATAATATCATCAGGTCTTACTACAAAAGCCTATACATAAAGAAAATAGAAAATCTAAATGAAATAGATGATTTTCTAGACCGATAACATGTCCCAAAGTTAAAGCAAGATTAAGTAAATTATTACAACTATTTAAACAGTTCCACTCCCTCAGAAAATAGAAACAATCATCAAAAACATCCCAACTAAAAATAGACCACCAGCAAATGGTTTTAATGTAGAATTCTACAAGACTTTCAAAGAAGAGCTAATCAATCCTCCTTGAACTATTCTACAAAATAGAAACAGAAGGTACACTACCTAAATGATTCTATGAGGCCACAGTCACCCTGATATGTAAACCACACAAAGAAATGAGAAGAACATTTCACAACAATGAAAGAGAACATCAGACCAATTATGTTTATGAACATTGACATAAAAATACTCAATAAAATTCTTGAAAACCAAATCCAAAAACACATCAAAAATATGATTAATTAGGCTTCATCCCAGGATGCAGTTATGATTCAGTATATAAAATCCATCAAGGTAATTCACTATATAAACAAATTCAAAGAAAAATTCACATGATCATCTCATTAGATGCTGAAAATGTCTTCCACAAAACCCAACACTCTTTCTTGTTAAAAGTCTTGGAGAGATCATGAATTCAAGCAACAGAACTAAACACAATAAAAGAAATACTCAGCAAGCCAATAGCCAACATAAAATTAAATGGAGAGAAACTTGAAGCAATCCCACTTAAATCAGAGACAAGGAAAGGCTGCTTACTCTCTTACTACCTAATCAATATAGTATCTGAAATACTAGCTAGAGAAATAAAACAACAAAAGGTGATCAAGAGGATACAAATTGGAAAGGAAAAAGCTGAGGTATCACCATTTGTGGATGATATAACACACATAGTAACCTCTAAAGGTCTACCAAAGAACTACTATAGCTGATAAACAACTTCAGCAACATGGCTGGACTATACAACTAAACTTCCCTTCCCCCACCCATCGTCCCTGTTTGCAGAGCAAACTAAGCTGCCCTGAGCATCCTGCTATCCCCTGGAGACCTCCATTCCCTGCCACCTCTCCTTCCACCATCATCAATCCTGCAGAGCCTGAACCATACATATAAGCTTCCCTTCCCCCACCCATCTTCTCTAGGCACACAAAGCCGACCTGAACAGCCTGCTATCCCAGTGGGATCTACATTCCTACCCCACCTCATGCTCATGGATGGGTAGAAATAACAATGAAAATGGCCATCGTATCAAAAGCAATCTACAAATCCAATGCAATCCCCAGTGATGGGCTCAACTCAGAATCCATCCAGTGGGTAGACACTCATCTCTGACACTATTACTGCTGCTACGTTGTGCTTGCAGACAGGGACCTAGTGTGGCTGTCTTCTGAGAGGCTCTGGCCAGCAGTTGTCTGAGACAGAGGCAGATACCCACAGCCAAGATTTTGTTGAAGGTCATCAGGAATCCCTATGGAAAGTTAAGGGAAGGATTAAAGGAGTTGAAGGATATGGCATCCGCATAGGAAGAACAACAGTATTAACTAACCTGGACCCCTGAAAGCTCCCAGAGACTGAGCCATCAACCAAAGAGCATAATACACAGGCTGGTCTGAGACCCGCTGGATATATGTAGCAGAGTTCAGCCTTCTCTGGCCAGAGGAGGAAAGAATGTGCCTAATCCTCTACAGACTTGTCGCCCTGGGGTGGGTGAATATGGGGGTGGTACCCTCTCATAAGTAAAGGGGAGGGAGGAGGGGAGAAGAACTCTGGGAGGGAAGACTGGGAAAGGGGACTGGAAAGGGGCAACATTTGGAATGTAAATAAATAAAATAAATTTTTAAAAAACTAGGAAAGCTAAGTCACAGCCTCATATTGATCACTTTAGCTATTTACTATATTGCTATGCTGCTTGTGACTCAGGTTTGTAAGCTGTAAACTGCAAAATATATTGAATAAAAATAATTTTTACAAAGAGTTTGAAGGAGGGTCTCAATTTTGCTTGTCATTTCCTCTCTCCATTGTTATCCATATAATGTCTGAGACATGAATTTCAGGCTTGTTCCTGTATATATTTTAATATTTCAAAAACATGTCACATTAAAGATGCTTTATGTAGATAAAAACAATTGTATAGACAAATATTAAATGTCTTCAAATAATTAAGCATTCATATATTTTAATTTTATTCCTTTTAGATTTAAATTATAAGGAGCCACATGTATGATTTTTTTTTTTGCACAAATAATAATGAAGAGCTTGTGACTAGAAAGGTTTGACTGAAGCAAAATTTATACAGAGAATTGATTTCTGGAGAGATAATCAATTGTCTGAGATCTTCATCCCTGTTGCTTAAAGTTTCAATGGAAGTCACCTATGTCTTTCTCCACATGTGGTAATAGTTTGGTATCCATTTTCCAAATTTGAAGACAATGCCTTCTACTAAAAAGTATATCAGAATGGCCCTAAAGGATAGCTGCTAGAAAGCAGACCTTAAGGTTGCAAGCTCCAGTTCAGGATTATGTACAGAAAACACAGTAATGGAAAAGGTCCTGAAACTACACAGTGAATCAGAGGACACTGAGAAGGCTGGTCCAAAGATGGAGTTTTGTGAAAGTTTAAAGTCTGTCTCATGTCACCTGGGTAGAAGAAGCCTGGGTGCAAACAGTATTGAAAAACAATGTATCAAGTTTTTTTTTTATTCGATGTATTCTTTATTTACATTTCAAATGATTTCCCCTTATCTAGACCCCCACTCTCCGAAAGTCCCATCAGCCCCCTTCCCTCCCCCTGTTTTCCCACCCAACCCTTCCCACTTCCCTGTTCTGGTTTTGCCATATACTGCTTCACTGAGTTTTTCCAGAACAAGGGGCCACTCCTCCGTTCTTCTTGGACATCATTTGATATGTGGATTATGTCTTGGTTATTCCAAGTATCTAGGCTAATATGAACTTTAGTTTTGAGAAGAGAAAATTTCTGTTGAGACTATTTTCCCAACAGATTGCCCTGTGGGTAAGCCTGTGTAACACTTTCTGAATAATTGTGGGAATGTCCAGCTCAGTGTAGGCTGTGTCATTGCTAGAATGATGGTCCTGGGTACTTTAAGAAATAAAACTTAGCAATATTAGGAGAAAGCATATAAACAGAGCTCCTCCATAGCTTCTGCATAAGCTCCTTCCTCATGATTCCTGCCCTGATTTTTCTCACTAATGGACTGTTTATGGAACTGTAAGCTGAAATAAACGCATTATTTCCTATATTACTTTGATTTATATTATCAGTAATAAAAGCCTGAACTGAAATGCAGGTATATTCAAAGCTTATTTATTAAATACAAAGGCAACCCATTTTCTTTTTTTTTTTTTCGTTTATTTCCTCATCTACCTGTGTACAGTCATTTGGGATTTTGTGGTCAAAGCAAAGAAATAGCTTGCACATTTGTGAATTGTTACTGTAGTTTATCTAGTACTCAATTTTATTCATCACTTTTCTTGTATTTTATTTTAATAAGTCATACATAGATTTATATTTGCTCTCATTACCCTAGGTATTAGAAGAGATTTTATGTCATGTATTTTATGAAATATTGCTTCTTTTCAAAGACAATTATAGTTTTATGACTATAATTTGCTTTTAGTATCAATAAATACTTTCCAACACTTTATCTGTTGTCTAAGTGGAAGAAAATAAAAAAGGTATTATGATTTATTGAAGTAAAAATGAAAAAAGCTATTCCTCTTTAGTAAGATCTTCCTTCATACCTTTGAAATGAATGTGTAACTTTTCAAAAGATAAAGGATTCTCTTTACTACTTGAAAAACCATGATATTTCCCAGGACTTGGGAACATCATGTTCAATATACTCTTTAAGGAAGAGAGTGGTTTTATCTTCAGGATTTTGTCAAAAAGTAGATTTCTTACTTCAGAGAGTACATATGTCCAAGTTACAAAACAACCTCTTGTCATAAAGTTTTAAACACATGCTCCTTTGGATAAAGCTAATTAAACAATAAATACCTTTTACCAGGTTAATTTAGGAGAAAGTGCCTAACAAACCACTCTGGCAACAAGCCTTGTAAATTTTCAAGGCTTGCGCCTTGAAAAATGCTATTGTTTATTTCAAGAACACCTAAACAATGGAATCTTTCTACCTGGCTAAATAGAATGGCAGAATCCCTTCAGTTTCTAAACTTGTTCTCCTGAAACATTTCATGCCACCCATTTTAGCTACTGAAAGTAAGTGATAAAATTATTGATTTTGTCTTCTGACTTTATGGAAGGATTCTCTGAAAGCAAGATTTTCTTTCTTTGTTTCTTTCTTTTGTTGTTTCTTTATTATTATAGTTGTGCCAAAATTGTATTTTTCTTTGATCTTCATTTACAAGTTTTCACATTTTAATTATACATTTAGATGATTATTTTTGGTTGTGTACATTGTGGGTACATACATTCCTTGGCATGCAAATGTATATTGAAGAATGACTTTGGGGAGAGGGTCCTAGAGATTGAACTCAGACTGAAATTTTGGCAAAAAGCACTCTTAGATACTCAAATGTCTTTCTAGGCCCATTTATAAAGTTTTAAAATTTCCAATGAGTTCAGGTCCTTGATGAAACTTGAAGTTTAGCAAATGTTTGCCTTATTGTCTATTTGAATTCAGTTAAAATTATAACTCTGTTCAAAACACTTAATTTTTTGATGTAAACACATTGACTTCTAGGCCATAGCAATGAAAAAGAGTAATTATTAATTTATAACTTTTTAGAAGTTATTGTATTTTTCATCTGTGATATAAAATAGAGATGATTGTTTAAGATTTAAATGAGTAAATGTGTTTTATTGTATCTGTGTGTGTGTGTGTGTGTATGTGTGTGTGTGAGGGGGTGAGGCAGAGACAGAAATAGAGACAGAAAGAGGCAGAAAGACAGAAGGATGGAGAAACAGACAGAGAGACAGAAAAGGAAATAGAAGTTTAAATAAACACTCATGGCATGAGTAGGCTGGTATAGCATTTTCACCAACTATCCCTTCCAAAAGCAATTACTATTGTCCAAAATTAGCTCACAATTCTCATGAAATCAATATTCTCACATTAGTGATGATAGAGTAAGGAAGCAGTTAGCAATAATAATTTGATTTTGCTAAAGGACAGATAGTAATATTGTAGACTATTTTATCAAGGACATTCATATGCAATGAGCTAATGTCTAATTGACCATTATCTGACTTTCTTAATTGGAATAACAAATCGCAGTTTACACTGTTGTTCAGAGTCGAGTTGGGGCATTCCCAGCATTTCTTTATTCAGAACTAGATGAGTTAATATTCATAATGGAATCAGAGAGCGCCTGGAAAGTTACATTTATTGAATCTATAAATACAAAATGCCAATGCATTCCCACGTTAACTACAACATGGAGTTGGAGCGTGTATTTTCTAGAAAAGCACTGACTTCACTCATGCCTGCGGACATACAATAGGCAACCAAAGAACGATAAAAGTCTGGCATCTGCCTCCTTTGCTTTACACTTTGGATCATGTTCTTCCTCTGTTAATAATATGGGTATGCTGGTCATACAAGGAATAACCACATAAAGTTGATAATGCAATTTGATTCATGGATAAGGAAAAGATTCAAAACATAACCAAATGTTACTTTCATAGCACCGTATTGCAAACCCTCAGAGAACTTCCTTTAGAAATTTCTTTAGTCCTTCAGTGAAGGACAAGTTACCACTATAACATGAAAATGGAGGCTGCCCCCTCCAAGCATACCATAGGAACTAAATTGTCTCCCATACTTAACTTCTAGTACTACGGTCTAACCATAATCCTGAGAAATAAAGGTTATCCAGTGACTGGCTTCCTAGTAAGCAGCAATTTCCGATTTATCAGAAGGATATTGCCTCTTCCTAACAGTCACCATTTCTATGACTCTTGTAAACTCTGTGTGATTAGAAATGAGATCATGATCAATCCAAACATAGAACAACCAGAAGTCCGTGACTACATACACTTCTTGCCATTTCCTTTAATAAATTGTAGCCTCTCCTACCAGTATGCTCCCAAACCAGATTTGAACATTTGGTTCTTGCTGTCTTTCCAACCTCAATTTACAGATTGAATTTCATTCTCCCCTGTCATCATTCAGTTTCCATTTCCATTTCAAGAGATGTGGCCAGGAATCCCACACAAACACGCTCTTTATTGCCTCCTACTTCAGGATCTACCTGTGCAAATGGGAAGCAAATTGGGAAAAGCAATAGTCATATGTTTCTTCCTATTAGTATTCATCATTCTTTTGCAAGTTTTTGAAGACATAATTTTTATAGAATTTTTTCTTAGGGGAAAACATAAAGAAACATCTAGTTACCCCATATAGAGAAGGCAATGACAGACTGGAGAAAGATTCTGTCCCAGTTTAGCTTAGTGAACCAATAATGTTATTGGCATCACATATAGAGCATATGTGACTTAAAGACCTAAAGACAGACATGCCCAAGAAGCCCTCCTCATGCCACAGAAAGAACCCACCCCTGACACTGCCTGTAGGACCAGAAACAAGACGCTAGGTGGCCGAGAGACTTAGAACTTGGGAGGAGGAGCAGTAAAGAAATAATTCATAATGGTATCGTGCTATATGCAGCTGTACTGAGAATAAATTAATAAAAATAACAAAAAGAAAACAAAGCAAACTAAATTACCAGTGGAGAGATATTCATTGGAAGCTCTCCTAAGAGAAAATTATGATTTCTAACCACACATTTTGTTGTTGAATCAGAAAAGCTGTTGTGAAGTTAAGATAAATAGTAATGATTCAACATATTTTACCAGCAGTAGCACTGAAGATTACAGTAGTAGGCTTATTTCATACAAATGTCTTAAGGAATAAATATATAAAATAAGTCTTTCTTTCTCTAAATCTATTTGATTGTCCTCTATTTATAATCTTGAAAGTTATTTAGAGGAACAAATAATATATCAGTTAAAAGTTTTAAGTGCATTTTCACTTTACTTCTCAAAGCTCCCTATTAAATAATTAAGAATCCACCTTGCGATAAGCAGGCTGAGAAAGAAATTAGGGAAATGACCCCCTTCACAATAGCCACAAACAGTATAAAGTATCTTGGGGTGACTCTTACCAAACATGTGAAAGATCTGTATGACAAGAACTTCAAGACTCTGAAGAAGGAAATGGAAGAAGACCTCAAAAAATGGGAAAACCTCCCATGCTCATGGATCGGCAGAATCAATATAGTTAAAATGGCCATTTTGCCTAAAGCACTATACAGATTCAATGCAATACCCATCAAAATCCCAACTCAATTCTTCACAGAGCTAGAAAGAGCAATTATCAAATTCATCTGGAACAACAAAAAACCCAGGATAGCTAAAACTATTCTCAGCAACAAAAGGAAATCTGGGGGAATCAGTATCCCTGACCTCAAGCAATACTACAGAGCAATAGTGTTAAAAACTGCATGGTATTGGTACAGTGACAGACAGGAGGATCAATGGAACAGGATTGAAGATCCAGAAATGAACCCACACACCTATGGCCACTTGATCCTCGACAAAGAGGCTGAAAACATCCAATGGAAAAAAGATAGCCTTTTCAACAAATGGTGCTGGTTCAACTGGAGGTCAGCATGCAGAAGAATGCGAATTGATCCATCCTTGTCTCCTTGTACTAAGCTCAAATCCAAATGGATCAAGGACCTCCACATAAAGCCAGACACTCTGAAGCTAATAGAAAAAAAACTGGGGAAGACCCTTGAGGACATCGGTACAGGGAGAAAGTTTCTGAACAGAACACCAATAGCGTATGCTCTAAGAGCAAGAATTGACAAATGGGACCTCATAAAATTACAAAGTTTCTGTAAGGCAAAGGACACCATCAAGAGGACAAATCGGCAACCAACAAATTGGGAAAAGATCTTCACCAATCCTACATCAGATAGAGGGCTAATATCCAATATATATAAAGAACTCAAGAAGTTAGACTCCAGAAAACCAAACAACCCTATTAAAAAATGGGGTACAGAGTTAAACAAAGAATTCTCACCTGAAGAACTTCGGATGGCGGAGAAGCATCTTAAAAAATGCTCAACTTCATTAGTCATTAGGGAAATGCAAATCAAAACAACCCTAAGATTTCATCTTACACCAGTCAGAATGGCTAAGATTAAAAATTCAGGAGACAGCAGGTGTTGGAGAGGGTGTGGAGAAAGAGGAACACTCCTCCACTGCTGGTGGGGTTGCAAATTGGTACAACCACTCTGGAAATCAGTCTGGCGGTTCCTCCGAAAACTGGGCACCTTACTTCCAGAAGATCCTGCTATACCACTCCTGGGCATATACCCAGAAGACTCCCCACCATGTAATAAGGATACATGTTCTACTATGTTCATAGCAGCCCTATTTGTAATTGCCAGATGCTGGAAAGAACCCAGGTATCCCTCAACAGAAGAGTGGATGCAAAAAATGTGGTATATCTACACAATGGAGTACTATTCAGCCATTAGAAACAATGAATTCATGAAATTCTTAGGCAAATGGATGGAGCTAGAGAATATCATACTAAGTGAGGTAACCCAGACTCAAAGGGTGAATCATGGTATGCACTCACTAATAAGTGGATATTAACCTAGAAAACTGGAATACCCAAAACATAATCCACACATCAAATGAGGTACAAGAAGAAAGGAGGAGTGGCCCCTGGTTCTGGAAAGACTCAGTGAAACAGTATTCAGCAAAACCAGAACGGGGAAGTGGGAAGGGGTGGGTGGGAGGACAGGGGAAGAGAAGGGGGCTTGCGGGACTTTCGGGGAGTGGGGGGGCTAGAAAAGGGGAAATCATTTGAAATGTAAATAAATTATATCGAATAATAATAAAAAAAAAAAAAAAAAAGAATCCACCTTGCAATGTCTCTATTCCTTTGTGAAAACCTTAGTAGCTAGTTTCCAGACTCAGAAGTAACAGCCCTGATATGTTAAAGTTTTATTTCCTATTTCCTCTGTTATTCTCAGACATCAGCCCTCAGAAAAATCTCCTGACATACTGTCTTAGTATTTAAGTAAGAAGCTCAAATTATTCAAAATGATATGGCCCACTTAACCAAGCTCTGTGAAACATCCCTTTCCAATCTGTGGTTTGTGTACAATCATGTTCCGTGGTGAAACTCATGGACATAGTGCTCTACTAGTTAGACAGTGCTAAGGAAATAGATATCACACATTTGTTTTCTTTAGGTGATTTTCAAAAGTATACCCACAAGATATTATGAATGTCATTATTTATTACCAAAACTTTAAAAGTTTATTATTTGTGTAGTCTACATAAATAAATGGGTTATCAGGGTCCTAAGCACCCTTTAATTAATGCTGTACCCTAAACTCCAATTATTTCTCTCATATCTTGTATGAATTTGATTAACATCTATTCTAATCCTACAGACTAATTTCCAGGCACTGCTAAATTATTGTACTATAAATAAAAAATAATTATTTAGACTTCAACCCTCACTTCTCTAAGTGTTAAAGTTTTATTTCCTAAGATTAATCCTTCTCTAAGATTATGGCACTCAGCTTTGATAGTATTAGCACAGAAATGTCAGCTCAATTATTTTTAGAGTAATTAGCTTCATTACACATGTAAGGTACACAGATATAAAATTCAGTTTCTTGATTTAAAGTAGCACCAGGAGCAATCAAATCCAAATTGAAAGAGGTTCACACCTGCTACCTTCATCATTTTTCATTCCTCTATAGCAAAATATACTATTTCAGAAAATCCAAGACAAAAAATACAAAATAGGTTTTTTTTTCTATTTCTGAAGAGATGTTGTACAAAAAAGGGTCTACACAATTTGATCAGGATGAAGCTTAGAATAAGATTCAAGTATTCTGTCATAATGATTCCTATTGCTTCAATTCATTTTATTTACAGAACACAGAAATTCTACATATCAAGTAAAAACCTGTCTGAAATGAAATTCAATATTCTTTTAGATGAAAAATTTCTCACTATGAAAGCCAAGTTATTTTCTAGTTATATATTTTAATAGTTAAAAAACTAAAAGATTTATTTAAAAAAAATGTTAAAACAATAAAGGAGGCTTAGACTTAATTGCCTAAAGTAATGCACTTTTACACCAGGACATTGTTTATATATAAACTCATTCTTTATAAATGATTTGATTTAAACTTTGATTGATAAGACACGCTTTTGACTGGGAAAAAAAAAGTATTCTATTAAACAGTAAAGGACAAAAGTGTTAGATTCTGTGAACTGTAAGTAAAAGGGACTAAAATACACAGGTCAGCCTTAGGTCCTCTATATTTATGGTATGTTTGGGGGATTTGTGGGACTCCTAATGGAGTGTGGTGTTTCGGACTCTTTTGCCTGCTCTTGTCCCTTTATCTTATTGCAGCCATGATATGAGTGTTGGGAACTGTTCTTACAATGGTTGATTGTTATGTCTTTCTCTATTGGTATCTTTGGGTAGTCTGGTATTTTCTGAAGGAAAACAGAGGAGTAGATCTTGGGAAGAGGAGAGAAGAGAGGGGATTAGAAGGAGAAGAGGAAGGGGAAACTATGGCCAGGAATTGTTGCATGAGAAAAGAAGAAATTTTTAAAATGGAGAGATACTGAAGCTGACAAGAAAAGCATTAAACTTTTCTCTTTTACTTACGTATAATGTGTTGGTTTCAAGGCTTGTAACTAACATCCTTTGCTAAAGCAGAACATAAAATATAATGAAAATGTAAAAATCAGAAACCAGCAGAAAATAAAACAAACAAGACAACAAAGAAAACCCTTCAGTAACAGCAAAAAGACCACCAAGGCGGTAGAGTCCAGATGCTTACCCACTTGCCCTGCAGAAGGAATGCCTGGGGCTTCTAAACTTTCCCATACCTTTAGTTATATGCAGTGTTTCCTGTCAGAATAAGCCATGTGAAGGATCTAAGAAACACAGAAGTGTGCTTCCTATTCCAAAACCAAAACCAGCTGGGGAAGGAAAAGGTTTAGTTGGCTTACCTGCAGCAGGGTGCATCCACGGAAGCCAAGGCCAAGGAACCTGATGACAGAAACAGAAGCAGAGACAACAGATGGATGCTGTGAACTGGCTTGCTCTACCTGTCTTTCTCGGCTACATTTCTTATGCGTCCAGGCTCACTGCTGAGGCATGGCACAGGCACTCTAGTTTGCTCCCTTCGGTAATCAGAAATCCAGAAAATACTTTCCAGACATGCCCAGGGTTCATTCTAATGCAAGCCATACCTCAGCTGCAATTCCTTCATGCTAAACATGTCTATGTTATTGATTCATAGGCCAAACTTACTGTCATGCTTCCCCAAAATTGGCTTTAAAGTGTTTATTTTCCTTGATCGACTAATCCCTTGGGCATTGTTTTAAGCTATTTTCTTTCTTTGAAAATAAATATTTATCTAACAATTATTCACAAATTTGATACTAATCAATGCTTTGAAACTGAGATTAGGCAGTAAAATTTGTGTACAATTGTCATAAAGCAATATTGAATATTTTCCATGATCCCTGAGAAATTAATAGACATAATCTGTCTTTCTAAAAAGGATGAAAAGATTACTAATAACAATATCATTTCTCTTGGTCTTCTTGAGTCTTAACTTTTAATGGCTGGACCATTTAAACAATATTTTAAATGTAAAAAAGTTATTGCTATTTCTATTACAGTGTTGTACAACAGATCTCTTAGATTTATTTATCCATCACAACTGGAAAAATTCTTTATCTTAGAAAAATCACTTTTCTGTATCTTTTTGTAGGGCGCATAAAAACTCCTGAGAGAGTGGGTAGATTAGATCAGATTAGATCATAATTATTTATTATTGCCATGAGTACATGAGTCCACAAATTCTTCTGCTAGTCTCTGTTTAGGTGCTGACAGTATGTGCGGAAAATGTTGAGAACAGGTTTTCCCTACAGAAGCCTTGCAGGGAAATTGATCCCTCCAGAGACTCCATAGCTAAATCTGATCATTCTTCAGTTGTGTGTAAGAGCTCATGTCCTCGTTTAGTTATACACAATAATCATATCTCCTCAATTTAGATGTGTAAAATAAATTGGCTGAGTTTTCCTGGATGGTACTGGTTCATTAAAGTATACTCCATATTTGATCCCAGCCTGTGTATGTGTGTGTGTGTGTGTGTGTGTGTGTCCGTGTGTCCGTATGTGGTGTGTCTATGTGTTATATGTGTGTGTATTCCATTCTATCTCCATTCCGCATTGCCTTACTTAGCTCATCCTCTGTGCTGTACAAAATTTGTGTACTTTTTCTCCAATCACTGGAAATCATCCTTCTCTCAAATGGATACTCTATATAAACAGAATTCTGCAGCATTGACTCTTACATGGATTGTTTATTTCTCTCAGCATTGTGGTGTTAAAGTTTACTCCAGGTGTAGTGAACAGGCAGGATGCTGTCCCTTCGACACTTTGATGAAGTACACTTTTAACAACTGTTATCTGAGAGCTATAAAAACCTGTTAGCATGATAATAATGATAAAGCGCCTGTTTACTTTTGAAAAGAAGATACATTAGTATTGTCATGGTGTAAGCAATGTAGACTTTCTCAAATAAATGAAAAACAGAACTCAAATATAGTTTAGCATTTTCACATCTGAAATACTTTTTTAAAAAAAACAAAAACAAAAGACAAAAAAAAAACCTGGATAGTTAGATCCAAAGATATTTGTATTTCCATGTTGGTTACCATACTACTACAAGAGTTAAGAATTAGAAATATGTTAAGTTGTAATGAATACATAAAGAAATTTGATTGTTTTAATCTTTTATTTATTTATTTACTTACTTATTGATTTATTATTAACACTCCAGATTTTATTCCCCTCCTGGTCCACCTTCTGACTGTCCCACATCCCATACCTCCTCCCTGCTGTCTCCAAGAGGATGTCATCACCGCTAGTACCCTACCCCACCAGACCTCCCTGGGGCCTCCAGTCTCTTGAGGATTAGGTGCATCATCTCTGAATGAACACAGACCTGTCAGTCCTCTGCTGTATATGTATTGGAGGCCTCATACAAGCTGGTGTATGCTGCCTGGTTGATGGTCCAGTATTTGAGAGATCTAGGGGGTCCAGGTTAATTGAGACTGCTGGTCCTCCTACAGGGTCACACTTTTCCTGATTTTCTTTCAGCTTTCCCCTAATTCATCCACAGGGGTCAGCAACTTCTGTCAATTGGTTGACTGAAAATATCTGCATTTGACTCTTTCAGCTGCTTGTTGGGTCATCCGGAGTGCAGTCATGCAGATCCCTTCTTGTGAGTGCTCCATAGCCTCAGTATATGTCAGGCCTCGGAGCTTCCCCTTGAGCTGGATCTCTCTTTGGGCCTGTCTCCGGACCTTCTTTTCCTCAGGCTCCTCTCCATTTCTATCCCAGCAGTTCTTTCAGACTTGAACAATTATGGGTCAGAGTTATGACTGTGGAATGGCAACCCCATGATTTTAAAATGTAAAATATTACACATTTGCTAGAAGCATGAGAAAGATATTTCAGTTGTCAAGAAAAAACATGAAATGCAAGTAAAATAGAATTATCAATTGGATTTGCATGTGGTATTTTAAAACTGGTAAACACATCCTCATTGCAGAATTTTGGTTCCAAAACAAACAGCAAACAGATTGATCTTGTTCTCAAAGGCTTGCCAGCATCAAGTGTATAAGCTTCTAGAATATCTTGGGTCATATAGGCATGAAAGAAGGACTTCTAAAATTCTCTAGCCTTCTCAGCATTGAGTAGGCCTTTCCCAGCCTTTGAAAAGGCTGAGCAGTTTTCCCAGCCTTGAGCAGGCTAAGCAGACCTTGAACATTAGCCATGAAAGATCTTATCAATCTGGACAGAGACATCTGTCCTGGCTAAAGTTGCAAGTTCCCATGGGAATTTTGATGTTTTGCTGCTACAACATAATCCAGTTGAAGACGGGGATGGGTTTAGTGATTTTTCCCTTTATAAACCCAAAGCTTATTATTAAACTTGGAGCCTTGATCGGAACTTTGTCTTGGCTTCCTTCTTCTTTTGCTCCACTGCCTTATTCCCAGCCTCCATTTCAGGTAAACCCAGTTTGCTCATTGTTGCTGGACAGCAACAAAATTCTAGACTTATCTATTATCAAATACCTTTTTGTTCAAGTGAAAGTAGTTTATAAATCATCACATCAGGAGATTTCATCTAGATTGCTTTTAAGCATTTTTTGTGCATATTAGTCAAACCCTCTTTTGAAGCATAAAGGCAGAGGAATTTGTTGGGTGATGCCAGTTTTTCTGCAGTCCTATGAAACGTATGAAAAACTAGAAGGTTAATGCTTAGAGTTATCTATAAACCCAACTTCTTGAAGTTAGCCACTATCTTTTTCTTCAGATATTAGATTTAGTAACTTACAAGTTTGGGTTATACTGGACGGAGGAATCATGTACATATGAGGTGTGTGATGAGAACGCACCTGGTGGTGAAGTAGGTATCAACAACAACAGTGAAATGTCTGCTAGAGAAATACAGGCAAAATGCTTTCTGAACACAGTAAACACTGTGGTGTTTACTATTTTATTGCTATATAACACGTTGCATAACATGGTAGTGTTTTGTGAACAACTCAGTATTTTCTTTGCATTGTTATGTAATCTAAGTAGTAAGATATTCATGAACACATATGACATAATTCTATAAGACAGCAACACACTCTAATCTGCAAACTACACAATAGCATCATCACAAGCATTTTCTATACAGTGCAAATTCATTGGTATTGGTAATAATGATCTTATATAGTTTAAAATGCTTGGGCACAAGCTTCACACTCTACATCTGCTCTGTGGCAATTTCTCCTCTGTCTCTCTCAGTGCGAGGATAATTTAAGTTGCAAACTTCGTGCACCTAAGCTAGGGTCAAAGTGTTAATTTTTTATTCAGCTATTATTAACTTAAATGGCAGAGTGAATGCTTAGAACACTGATTAAATATTCAGCTAATTATTTAATAACTTGAAAAGTAGTTGAGAGTTTTACTAGAGGCCTGCTAATGAAGCATTTTAAAAACTTTTTGAATGTGATTTCCATGATCTGAGATATAAATCAATGGATTCCCACAAAAGGTTAATTGCAGATGCAATGAGGTCCTTTGGTAAGATGACCTCATGTCCAAGTCTCCATGCCGAGATTCTAAAACACATTACATAACCAGTTCCAGGTTCAATTAACATACTATTTAGTAAATCTCTAAAGAACACCTCTCATTTCTCTGTGCATGTTTATAATGTGCATTCAAGAGATGGGTAAACACTGAAATATCAGGCTCTCATTGGTCATGAAAGGGTAAAAACAGAGGATGATATGAAATAAGACAGCCAGAAGGACATCCGGTGTTTTGTATGCTTTGTTGTTTGTTTCTTTACTTTTCTTTTTGTTGTTGTTTGTTTGCTTGGGGTTTTTTGTTTTGTTTTGTTTTCTCTAACATGTTAGCAGCAAAGCAATGGCAGAGCTAGGTTCTGCATCAGATTAGTTAAAAATCTGTAAATATGATAATAAGTGTCCCAAGTATACTGTTTAAAGGATGTAATGGGTTGATATTCGTCCTCTATGCAAGTAAAAATCTGTAAATACAATAATAAGTGTTCCAAGTATGCAGTTTAAAGGATGTAATGGGTTGATGTTAGTCCTCTATTCAAAGAAACTAAGTATTGTTTAAAATGCTTTTGTGGTCAAAGGTGCTTGTGTTTATCACAATGATATATTTAAGGAGAACTGAACATGATTATTTATTATTGTTGTTGTTTTTATTATTATTGTTGTTATTATTATTATTATTATTATTATTTTGAAACACTGGATGGGATATCTTTCTTACACATTCCCATCAAGGTTCAGGGTTCTTTGTTGAAGAGGGAGTGAACAAATTCTAAGGGCCAGAAGAAATAGCTGTGCTGTTTTATTTAAAAGCCAGAAACACAAGAGGAACCTATTTAAAAATAACTAAGAAAAAGAATAAAGCGGGTATTTGGCTACTTCATTTGTCCAGTTAATCTCTTTACCTTTGGAATTCATTAGGTACTCTGCTGTGGTCATTTGAATGAGAACTGCCCCAGTTATATGCTTAGCCACAATTGATAGTGTTTTGAAAGGTCAGAGGTGTGGCCTTGTTGGAGGAGGTGTGTCACTGGAATAGGCTTTGAAGTTTCAAAAACCAGGCCTGGGTCCAGCCAGGCCACATCCCCCAACCCCTTGTTTTTGGTCTGTCCTTGTCCCTGCTGCCTGCTTGTTGTTTTCAGCCACTTCTCACTTCTCAAACACCATACTTGTCTGTCTGTCTGCTCCCTTTCATGATGATAAACCTCTCAAACTGTAAGCCAGACCCTAAATAAATGTTTTCCTTTATAAGAGTTGCCTTGGCCATGGTGTCATGGTGTCTCTTCACAGCAACAGAACAATTACAAATAAAAAGATACCTGTAATTTTAAATGAGACATCGGGAAATATATTAATATCTTTAAAAAAGCATCATTACAGTGACACTAAAGAGACACTAAAATTTCAAGAGTATATACTAAAATTGTGATTTGGGGTTAAGATAGAAAAGAATTGCAAGAAATAAGGAAACCTATGTTTGAAATAACATACAATAAGATCTGGAATAAAATCCCAAGGGTACAACACTACAAATTTTATCATGCTTTGGAACACAAAGATATCCATAGTGTTAAAATAATTGTGTGAATTAGGATTGGTACAGATCTTTCATGGGCCAAGTCCATCTTCCCCATAAATGATTTATCTATCTAGATGCAATTTATTTTATTTCATGTTCAATTAACTCATTGTATTATTACTTTTGCCATTGTTTAGTCAAAAACACTGTAAAGAAGGAGGATTATTTGGAGCCACAATGAACTATGGTTTATAATATACAGACATCATGTGGGGACAGTTGAAAGCATTTACTCTCCTATTGGGGAGCAGACGGGGGAATACTTGTGCTTGCTCCCCGGTCTCCTCCTTTCTCATTCTGAGATCTCAAACCTTCTGTCCTGTTACAATTAAAAATGGTCTTTACTTGCTGTCTTCAGCCTGTAAAGTTAAACCTTTCTGGAAAAATCCTCTAGTAGACACACAGACAAGTGTGTTTTCAAAGTGACTCTACAACCTGTTAAGTCTATAATCAAGATTAAGCATCAAATACATGATATTTTTACATATTTTAGTTTATATTTTGAAATAACCAAAATTCAGAGTTGAAATCTTGAAAAAAAAGTGTCACCTATTTTGAAGTTATGGGTAAGCTATATATTATGATTTTGTTATTATAAAGTTTGATTATATATATATATATAAATCAAGCTTTACCTTATGAGAATGACAATTATTGTCTATTAGAAATTATTTCTTTATTCTGTATTAGATTTGGAAATGTCATTACACTCTCCCAAATGCTAGTCTTTCCCCTTAGACCTTAACAACCATATGGATATACAACAGAATTTCAAACTCAAATTCATGTTAAAGACTGTATATAGACAAAGCAATAATTGTCACTGAGTTCCCATTAGCTTTATTTGTTTCAATTATATGTTATGACTGTTTTGTCTGCATTTTTATCCATCCACCCTGTGTGTATGCTGCTGAGGAGGTGAGGAGTGACATGTTCCCTGGCACAAGGATTACAAACAGTGATGAGCTATCATGTTGGGTAAAGGATTAGCTAGTGTTCTTAACCACCAACTCATCTCTTCAACCCTCTTTAGCTTTGAAATAATAAAACTTATTCCAAAAAGAGCATAATATGTTTAAATTTAGTCTAATTAAACAATGTCCATACCTAGTTGATAGATATCATTCATCAGGGACTCAGTTTCTCAGTTTTCCATGACATTTGAATCTTTGTTTAAGCTGTATACCTTCCTTCTAAATATTTGAGCCATAGATTTGTGATGACTTCAACTTTACACCATTACACTTCTCTTTTGCACTGGGAAGTAGTTAATGCAAAAGTCATAACTAGTCAAAGTCCTGGATAAAACTAACTCTGATGTATTTCATGTATTGCAAGCTTCCAATTCTCCACAGTTTAGAAAAGAATGTGCAACAGGAGACATCAGCAAGGTGAGAGGTGAGAGGTGAGAGGTGAGAGGTGAGAGGTGAGAGGTGAGAGGTAAGAGGTGAGAGGTAAGAGATGAGAGGTGATGGATGGGTAGGAGTGAATGAAATGCTAACTCTAGGGTAAAATAAACCTCTTACCCTAATCAATTCAAAACAATTATGTTTATCGACACAAGACCTGCATAGATCATGCCAGGCAAAATGATGACATGAATGCAGGAGGAACAGAAGTTCCCATTCTTGGTGTACGTTCTTTGACATGTGATGGCTAAAAATATAACTTTCTCTCGGTGCCCTGACTACTAGTATTGTGTGGACGGCCCTACGCCCACACATGAGTGGGCTAGGACTCGGTGGGTTAGTAATGACAGCTTGAAAACAGGGCATGAACTAGGGGTGGGAAGCAGATAGATTATGGGATACTGGGGAGAGAAGGAGGAGAATAAAATTGTATAAGTACATGAAAATTAAAAGCCTATTATTAACAAAGCACACCTGCATGCTCTGAAGAAGGTGTGTGAGTGAAAGCTTTTCAGCACAATGGTATTTGTCCTCCAGGTTTTTGTCTTTTGCTCTCCTGAAAGCTTTTTCTTTACCTAATTCCCCTTGTCAGGAACATTTATATTTATAGTGTCCTGCCTGATTCTTTTTTCCTAGACCTTCTTTAAGCAATGTGCCTCTGTGGGGTCTAAGTCCATTTCCACCCTGCTCTGACAGGCAGCTCTGCATGAATATTATACAACCAACTTTCCTTAGGGGGAATCCTTAGTAGCTTCTCAGTAAAACCTGGATCCTAGGTGTGTGGATTCATTTCTGGATCTTCAATCCTGTTCCATTGATCCACCTGCCTGTTATTGTACCAATACCATGCAGTTTTTAACACTATTGCTCTGTAGTATTGCTTGAGGTCAGGGATACTGATACCCCCAGATTTCTTTTACTGTTGAGAATAGTTTTAGCTATCCTCGGTTTTTTGTTATTCCAGATGAATTTGAGGATTGCTCTTTCTAACTCTGTGAAGAATTGAGTTGGGATTTTGATGGGTATTGCGCTGAATCTGTATATTGCTTTTGGCAAAATGGCCATTTTAACTATATTAATCCTGCCAATCCATGAGCATGGGAGTTTTTTCCATTTTTTGAGGTCTTCTTCGATTTCCTTCTTCATAGTCTTGAAGTTCTTGTCATACAGATCTTTCACATGTTTGGTAAGAGTCACCCCAAGGTACTTTAAACTGTTTGTGGCTATTGTGAACGGGGTCATTTCCCTAATTTCTTTCTCAGCCTGCTTACCCTTTGAGTATAGGAAGGCCACTGAGTTGCTTGAGTTGATTTTCTAACCTGCCACTTTGCTGAAGTTGTTTATCAGCTGTAGGAGTTCTCTAGTGGAGTTTTTTGGGTCACTTAATTAGACTATCATATCATCTGCAAATAATGATAGTTTGACTTCTTCCTTTCCAATTTGTGTCCCTTTGACCTCCTTATGTTGTCTAATTGCCTGAGCAAGTACCTCAAGTACAATATTGAAAAGATAAGGAGAAAGGGGGTAGGCTGTCTAGTCCCTGATTTTAGTGGGATTGCTTCAAGTTTCTCTCCATTTAGTTTGATGCTGGCTACCGGTTTGCTGTATATTGCTTTAACGATGTTTAGGTATGGGCCTTGAATTCCTGTTCTTTCCAAGACTTTAAGCATGAAAGGATGCTGAATTTTGTCAAATGCTTTTTCAGCATCCAATGAAATGACCATGTGTTTTTTTTCTTTGAGTTTGTTTATGTAGTGGATTGCATTGATGGATTTCCTTATATTGAACCAACCCTGCATCCCTGGGATAAAGCCTACTTGATCATGGTGGATGATCGTTTTGATGTGTTCCTGGATTCTGGTTGGCAAGAATTTTATTGAGTATTTTTGCATTGATGTTCATAAGGGAAATTGGTCTGAAGTTCTCTTTCTTTGTTGGATCTTTGTGTGGTTTTGGTGTCAGCGTAATTGTGGCTTCATAGACAGAATTGGGTAGTGTTCCTTCTGTTTCTATTTTGTGGCATAGTTTGAAGAGTATTGGTGTTAGGTCTTCTTTGAAGGTCTGATAGAATTCTGCACTGAAACCATCTGGTCCTGTGCTTTTTTGGTTGGAAGACTTTCTATGACTCCTTCTATTTCTTTACGGGTTATGGGACTGTTTAGATGATCTATTTGGTCCTGATTTAATTTTGGTATTTGGTATCTGTCAAGGAAATTGTCCATTTCCTCCAGATTCTCCAGTTGTGTTGAGTATAGGCTTTTGTAGTAGGATCTGATGATTTTTTGGATTTCCTCAGTTTCTGTTGTTATATTCCCCTTTTCATTTCTAATTTTGTTAATTTGGATACTTTCTCTGTGCCCTTTGGTCAGTCTGGCTAAGGGTTTATCTATCTTGTTGATTTTCTCAAAGAACCAGCTCCTGGATTCATTGATTCTTTGTATGGTTCTCTTTGTTTCCACTTGATTGATTTCAGCCCTGTGTTTGATGATTTCCTGTCTTCTACTTCTCCTGAGGGAATTGGCTTCTTTTTGTTCCAGGGCTTTCAGGTGTGTCATTAAGCTGCTAGTGTATGCGCTCTCCATTTTCTTTTTGGAGGTACTCAGGGCTATGAGTTTTCCTCTTAGCACTGCTTTCATTGTGTCCCAAAGATTTGGGTATGTTGTGCCTTCATTTTCATTAAATTCTAAAAAGTCTCTGATTTCTTTATTTCTTCTTTGGCCAAGGTGTCATTGAGTAGAGTATTGTTCAGCCTCCATGTGTATGTGGGCTTTCTGTTGTTTTTGTTGCTATTGAAAACCACTGGCAGTTCCTCCGAAAACCGGGCACCTCACTTTTAGAAGCTCCTGCTATACCACTCCTGGGCATATACCCAGAAGATTCCCCAGCATGTAATAAGGATACATGTTCCACTATGTTCATATCAGCCCTATTTATAATTGCCAGAAGCTGAAAAGAACCCAGATATCCCTCAACAGAAGAGTTGATGCAAAAAAATGTGGTGTATATATACAATGGAGTACTATTCAGCCATTAGAAACAATGAATTCATGAAATTCTTAGGCAAATAGATGGAGCTAAAGAACATCATACTAAGTGAGGTAACCCAGATTCAAAAGATGAATCATGGTATGCACTCACTAATAAGTGGATATTAACCTAGAAAACTAGAATTCCCAAAACATAATCCACACATCAAATGAGGTACAAGAAGAACAGAGGAGTGGCCCCTTGTTCTGGAAAGACTCAGTGAAGCAGTATAGAGCAAAACCAGAACAGGGAAGTGGGAAGGGGTGGGTGGGAAAACAGGGGGAGGGAAGGGGGCTGGTGGGACTTTTGGGGAGTGGGGGTATAGAAAAGGGAAATCATTTTAAATGTAAATAAAAAATATATCGAACAAAAAAAAAAAAAACCTGGATCCTGCAGTTGGCTTATTAAAAACAAATACTGAAATAAGACCTTAAGTTACTTCCCTTTGCTGACCTGAACCACTACCCAATCCACCTGGGTAGAACTCAACTTCAGTTTAATAATGAGCAGCCTACAAAACGACTTCTTCCTAGTTCCTAGACAGCGTCAAGGGTCAGGGCCCCTATCTGTTCATAGTGTCAGCCTACATCAATGATGGAAACCCAGAAGCAGAAAAATTCAGTCTTGATTGCTTTGTAGTATTGAATACAATCTTGGCTAAATAACAGATCATTTTCTACAGTATATATTTTATCATCATATATGCTATAGCTTTAAAGACTCGTACAGATATAAAATGTTATATATTCTGTAATGCAAGAAAACATGGTAAAACGTGAATGTGTCTCCTTTTTCCCTTCGACAAACAGAGATCTGAATATTTGAAAACTCATAATTTAAAATAATTAGGAAATAGCTATTTACTTATTATTCATCAGACTTATAATTAGCTGTTCCTATCGTAAATGCCAGTAGGATAATTCACATAATTGCAGATGCTTAGGAATGCCACACTGTGGTAACATCATTTCTAGTAACAAATGATCAAATACTACATTACAGGTTTAAAAGGATTATCACTTTAATTAACCAAAATAGGATATTTTAAGTTTTAGCTAAGAAGAAGTAAGATATTACAAGAGTTTAGAGTTGGAACAATAAAGAAATTCAAATGTAATATAAGAATTATAATCTGCCTTTTCCTCTCATGTTAACTGAAGCTGAAGGTCTCCCCTGAAGGAGTTTGCTCTTTCACATAGCTTGATTTAGTCCAACATTTGTTTTCTGGTGACATAATGTATTCCTTCTTATACCCTCTATCTTTTACTTTCCATGTAAAAATTTTCCAGAAGTCTTTTAATTTGTTTGGTCTTCTCACAGCTTAACAACACAGGCTTAACATCTAAGGAGAAGACTACAGTTATTTCCCTTTAGGGCTTTTGAATTGACTAAAAGAGAGCAATCAAATTTATCAGCTGGAAACAGTGGCTGGCTTCAAGCAAATAGACCAGTTCATTTACTACATTTAAAGAGTCTTACTGGGGCAGTCTAGCTTCACTGTGAAGAAACCACTTCTCCAGCACAATAAGCTTCTTTAATTCCTCTGAAGTTGTATTCATCTTAGCCAGGACCTCAAGTTAACATGGACAAAGGCCAACAAACACACAAGTAAAGAGTTGGCTGATATTTTATAACTGATGATTTATGATAAACCTGACCTTTGAAAATAATTCTGCATTCTAAAAAGCCAACTGTTTTTTTTTTCTCTCCCCTATCTGGAGGACATTTTCCTGCAGTATATGGAATTTTATTCATATCTAAATATGGTACCTAGCTTTACAAGCAATGTAAATATAATACACAGAGAGATAATTAATTCATTTCCCAGTGAACTCTGCTAACTTTCTTTCAAGCATTATTCTCAGTATAATTGAGAGAAAGATAAACAACTAACAAACAAGGTCTTAGGAAGAGTAGGAGTTCCTGGCAAACAAACCCAAAATATAAAGAGTATAGAGAAGAAAGGTGAGAACGGGAAACCATTGCTCTGTGCACGCAATTGAGGGACCAGGAACTAAATAAAGGAGGGATCCTGCTGGCGTGCCGTAACACAAATGTTAGCAAAAGAAATGATAGGGATGCATGGTTGTTCATTTTGATAAAAAAGGGACAAAAGGAGTCAATAGGCTAGTACTGTGTAAGCCTGTGATAGCTCCAATAAAATTCTGGTGTGTTTTATTTGATAATATGTATATTTTCCAATCCAGTTATACTTCAGGGAGACAACATGTTAGTGTTTTCAAGAATCTGACAGTCAGTCTTGATTATAAATGTGGCTGGAGTTCGAATCACCATGCAAACACACGGCATATCTGAAAGGAAATTCTTAGTTTGGCTTAGCTGGAGTGTAGACTCATGCAGCGTATGAGACACATAAATCAATGGATGAGGATTCTGATAAGAAAAAAAAAAACAAAAGAAAAGGTGAGCTGAGCACCAGCATCATTCTTTCTCCGCTTCCTGTCTATGAGTGCTTTGTGACAAGCAGCCTCAGGCCAAGTGTGACTTCTGTAGAAATACTCTTGCAAACACACACAAGGACATCCTTTCATATATTGTTTTCTTAAAAGTAAATTGAAATAGATCTACTGGATGAATTTCATAAAGCATAGAAATAAGCGATTTCTATGACATCATCTGCCCATACACTAATATCTGCTCCTCAGTAAATAAGGGTAACTTTTTATTTCTCTAAATAACAGCAAACAACATCAATTACACTTATTATAGCACAGAGGTGGTTGTTTAAGAGTTGCAGCTCATGTGAAAATAATTTCTCTAGCTCTGTACCACACTTTTTAATAGGGTTATTTGGTTCTCTGGGGTCTACCTTCTTGAGTTCTTTGTATATATTAGATATTAGCCCTCTGTCAGATTTAAGGTTGGTGAGGATCCTTTCCCAATTTGTTGGTTGACGTTTTGTCCTTTTGACAGTGTCCTTTGCCTTACAGAAACTTTGCAATTTTATGAGGCCCCATTTGTTAATTACTGATCTTAGAGTGTAAGCTATTGGTGTCTGTTCAGGAACTTTTCCCCTGTGCCCATGTCCTCAAGGGTTTTCCCCAGTTTCTTTTCTATTAGTTTCAGTGTGTCAGGTTTTATGTGGAGATCCTTAAGAAATGTTCAACATCATTAATCATTAGGGAAATGCAAATCAAAATAACCCTGAGATTTCACGTCACACCAGTCAGAATGGATAAGGTTAAAAACTCTGAAGACAGCAGGTGTTGGCAAGGATGTAGAGAAAGAGGAACACTCCTCCACTGCTGGTGGGACTGCAAGATGGTATAACCACTTTGGAAATCAGTCTAGCAGTTCCTCAGAAATCTGGGCATCACACTTCCAGAGGACCCGGCTATTCCTCTCCTGGGCATATACCCAGAGAATTCCCCAGCATGCAATAAGGACACATGCTCCACTATGTTCATAGCAGCCTTACTTATAATAGCCAGAAGCTGGAAAGAATCCAGATGTCCCTCAGTGGAGGAATGGATACAGAAAATGTGGTATAGTTGCACAATGGAATACTACTCAGCACTTAAAAACAATGAATTCATGAAATTCTTAGGCAAATGGTTGGGACTGGAAACTATCATCTTAAATGAGGTAACCCAATCACAAAAGAATACACATGGAATGCAGTCACAGATAAGTGAATATTAATTAGCCCAGAAGTTCTGAATTCTCAAAACACAGTTAGTGTATCAAATGATACCCAAGAAGAGGGAAAGAGAGGGCCGTGGTTCTGAAAAGAGTTGACCCACCATTGTAGGGAATTAATAGGACAGGGAGATGGGCAGGGGGTGATGAGGAAATAGGTGAAGTGAAGAGGGCTTATGATGGGGAGTGGGGAACCAGGAAAGGGGAAAGCATTCGGAATGTAAACAAAGAATATAGAAAAAAAGAGTTGCAGCTCAAAAGTGTCCATCATCCTTGGCAATTAAAAAAATGCAACATAAAACCAATTTAAAATTTCATTTAATCGCAGTCAGAATGGCTAGGTTTAATAAAATCCATACAACAAATGCTTGAGGGGGTTGGAGAAACAAGAATCCTCAAAACTTTTTGAAAAGTTCTTAAAAAACTGAAACATAAATTGATTGTATTGACCCAACATTCTTGTCTTATGCCCAAAGTGTGTGACATCTTAGAACACAGAAACATGCTTAGCAATATTTAGTTCGCCATCACATATACATAACATATATCTTTTAGCCAATGAATAGATAATGAAAATATGTCCTGATGTACACAATAGAATATTTACTTGTAAAGAAAATAAAAATGAAATATACAATTAAATGAATGGACTCAGAAAAAAATATATTGAGGGAGGTAGTCAATACACAGGAAAATTAATGTCATCTTTTTTTTTTCTGCAGTTCCTGACTTGAAGTCCTTGTATTAGTGTAGCTACTAGAATCCCCCAAGAAGTAAGTCTATCTTTACAGCAAATGGGTGATATCACAGAAAACAACTGGACATAATGCAGAGAGTAAAATATCAGAGAGAGCATCAACAGATACATATACATCACAGCTTCTGAAATCTGTGGCTTAGAAATTATCACAGAAGAGGGAAAGAAGGTGTAAGAGCCAGAATGCCAGGAAGCATGCTGTGAAATAGCCAATCATACCTAGTCTATCCTAGGTTGCATAAACAAGGCAAGACACATGGCAATATTAGTGAATGTGTTAATGTGTAAGGAGAAACATTTTCCAGGATTCTACCTCTGGCAAAAGAACTACAGTTAATTCATGACTGTAGAGAGGAGGAGATTTAGCCTCTCCTAGAAGTGAGCCTCCTTATTGGTTGCTCACCACATAGTGGTCAGTCTTAAAAATATATATCCACAGCCAACGAAAATGGACTCGGGGTTCAACTTATATAATCCATGTATTAAGCATGCACAGGCATAATATATGTAACAATAATAATTTTTAAAATGATCCTATCAACTTGAGGGCATTACAGGAGGAGTTGTGGGGAGGAACAGTGAGATAGAAATGATGTAATTTCATTCCTCATGTAAAAAACTGAAGATCACAAATGTAGCAGCAACATCAGTGCTTACTTCTCTGCCATAGACTCTGTTTCTCTCTCTCTCTCTCTCTCTCTCTCTCTCTCTCTCTCTCTCTCTCTCTCTTTCTTTCTTTCTCTTTCTCTCTTTCTCTCTCTTACATTTCCAGTCCTTTGTTTCGTTTCTTTCCTCTTGGTGTCAAAGTTTTTTGTGATATTTGCAAATAAGATGAAAGTTTGCTGTATACAATTTTTTCCTTTATTTCTTACATTAAAAATTTCTTTTTGGAACACTGCCATCATTTCTTTTTTTTATATAAATATTTTTATTTTCTATATTCTTTGTTTACATTCCAAATGATTTCCCCTTTCCCAGATCCCCCCTCCCCATATGTCCCATAAACCTTCTTCTCTCCATCCCTTCTCCAATCACCTCCCTCCTTTTTCTCTGTCCTTATATTCCCCTCCAATGCTAGATCAATCCTTTCCAGGATCAGGACCTTCTCCATACTTCTTCATGGGAGTCATTTGTTATGCGATTTGTGCCTTGGGTATTCAGGGCTTCTGGGCTAATTAATATCCACTTATCAGAGATTGCATTCCATGTGTATTCTTTTGTGACTGGGTTACCTCACTTAGGATGATATTTTCCAGATCAAACCATTTGCCTAAAAATTTTGTGAATTCATTGTTTCTAATTGCTGAGTAGTATTCCATTGTGTAAATATACCACATTTTCTGTATCCATTCCTCCTTTGAGGAGCATCTGGGTTCTTTCCAGCTTCTGGCTATTATAAATAAGGCTGCTATGAACATAATGGAGCATGTGTCTTTATTGCATGCCGGGGAATCCTTTGGGTATATGCCCAGGAGAAGTATAGCAGGGTCCTCTGGAAGTGTCATGTCCAGTTTTCTGAGGAACCGCCAGACTGATTTCCAAAGTGGTTGTACCATTTTACAGCCCCACCAGCAGTGGAGGAGTGTTCCTCTTTCTCCACATCAAAACATTCGCTGTACATAGGCTGCCTCTCAGGTAAGGCCTCTACAGCTCTGTTCATGATTAATTAGCATTTATGAAGAAGTAAATGAGTATCTTGCTTCTCACTTTATTTGCAAAATACTTAATATGTTGAGTTTCATTTTGGGTGAATTATTCTTAGTATATGCTAGTTTAAAAAGAATAGTAATTAGGCAGCTACTGTGACCTCAGTGAATAGATTTATCTTTTCCTTCTTCAATAGTACGGTGATGTATTAGCTTATCTGTTATTGATGATGATGCCATAATAATGGATTAAACGTGGAAAATGTCCAAACATGTTCCTATTTTATTTATTCAGGAAGTTAGAATCCTACTTTTCTGATAATTCCCTTATAGTTATCTGTTGCTGTTACTGATTTATGTTAGTTTCATTGGCTTTTCTTTTAAAATAATTGCCAGATGCTGGAAAGAACCCCGGTATCCCTCAACAGAAGAGTGGATGCAAAAAAATGTGGTATATCTACACAATGGAGTACTATTCAGCCATTAGAAACAATGAATTCATGAAATTCTTAGGCAAATGGATGGAGCTAGAGAACATCATACTAAGTGAGGTAACCCTGACTCAAAAGGTGAATCATGGTATGCACTCACTAATAAGTGGATATTAACCTAGAAAACTGGAATACCCAAAACATAATCCACACATCAAATGAGGTACAAGAAGAAAGGAAGAGTGGCCCCCTGTTCTGGAAAGACTCAGTGAAGCAGTATTCGGCAAAACCAGAACAGGGAAGTGGGAAGGGGTGGGTGGGAAGACAGGGGGAGAGAAGGGGGCTTGCGGGACTTTCGGGGAGTGGGGGGTTAGAAAAAGGGAAATCATTTGAAATGTAAATAAAAAATATATCGAATAAAAAAAATAAACATATACACAACAATGCTCTCAAGAAATTTTAGTACAAAACTATGATGCAAGCTAATCTTTTATGCATATATTAGAAAGACCAAAATGTAGACTATTGAAAACTCTGTATTCTGGTGCTGATGAAGGACAGAACATTGATGATGGTAATGCAAACTAGCCATACTATGATTGAAGACAGGTTACCAGTGCCTTTTTCAGTAATTTTTAAATTATGATTCTGAAGTTATACTTCTTTGCCAAGTGATTCAAAAACTGAACATGGATGTTTCAACAGGAAATATTGCGTAACCGTCAGCACTTGGAAGCATCCAATATACTTCAGCAAAGAAGGGACAAATAAACAGTGGCATAAACATGACGGAAGCTTGCACATATGTGGGATATAGAAGCAAACCTGTGACTATGATGCAGCGTGACACCATGTGAGCAAATCAGGGGTGATTGGTTTAGTGATGGGGTTTAGAGCTAGGGAGGGATGAGTGGGGTCTTTAGCAGAGTGAAAGCATTCTTGACAGTACTAAACTGACAGTAAACAGGATGAGACATTGATCAGCCCCCAAAAAGCTACAGTATCAAGATTGAGCCCTGATGTACAGAAAGGGTTGGGGGCAACGGGGCTAAGACAGAGCAGATTCTTCAGGTGATGGCACTGGCTATGTATCTACAACACGGAAGAAAGACAAAACTGTCTATGCTTTTCTTCCAACCTTGTTGTACATCTAAAGTGCTCTAAAAATAAAATGGTTTCAAGTTGTTATTTATGTCTTTTGAAGAGTACAGCACATTAAAGTTTATATTAAGTTATTCCTTAGGTTTTGAAGCAAGAATATTTATAATGTGGCAGGTGATTCCCTGAGGGTCGCTAAACAATTCAAGAAAAATTCTTAAATATTATTCATCTTCTTCCTATTTCCTGATCACCACTACATATTTTTATGTTCTCATCCCTTAGACCTTTTAAGATACTTCCATTGTTTATTGATATTATAATAAAATTATATAATTGCCCTTCCCAAAGCCTCCTATATATCCATCCTTGACCCATTTGGAATTTATGACCTCTAGGTTTCATTAATTATTGTTATATACATGTGTACATACATACACACACACAAATGTATTTCCCCAAAACATGGGTTTAGTTTCTGCCTTTACTAGAAGACAGAGTCTTATAGCAAACTCACTCATCCTCAGGCTATTACAATCTTTCTGCTTCCCTTTCTGCAATATATAATGACCCTAAGGTGTGGATGTTGTTTTATAGATGTATCCACTGGGATTGGATCCCAAAACTATGAGTTTTGATTGCTTGTGGTTTTCTCTAATGGTATTCAGCTATTGCAAAGAGAAACGTCCTTGATATGGGATAATAGCTACACTTATTTGTAAGTATAATGACAAAGATATTCGTGTCTAATGCTCATTTATTAAAGCAGCAATTTTAGGTCCGTCTCCAAGATGCATGGTTTTACTAGTCCTGGGTAGTTGGCTTTCTGATTTTCATTAACAAGGAATGGTTTCTTCTTGTTGAAGAGAATTTAGGTAAAATTGGGCATCAAGTGAGGGATGGAGTTGCCATCCCACAGTCACAACTCTGGCCCATAATTGTTCCTGTCTGAAAAAACAGCGGGGATGGAAATGGAGAGTAGCCTGAGGAAAAGAAAGTCTAGCAACAGGCTCAAAGTGGGATTCAGCTCAAGCGGAGGTCCCAAGGCCTGACACTATTGCTGAGGCTATGGAGCGCTCACAAAAAGGGACCTAGCATGACTGCACTCTGAAAGACCCAACAAGAAGCTGAAAGAGTCAGATGGGGAATAAAAACTAGAGTTTAAACTTTATCTATATCTATCTATCTATATCTATATCTATATCTATATCTATATCTATGTCTATATATCTATATATCTCTATAGAGATAGAGATAGAGATAGAGATAGAGATAGAGATAGAGATATATACACACACACTCAACTGGTAACTGAATACTTTAGATATATAGATTAGATATAGATATAGATATAGATATAGATATAGATATAGATATAGATATAGATATAGATATAGATATAGATATAGATATAGATATAGATATAGATATATACACACACACTCAATTGGTAACTGAATACTTTGTTGTTCCTACTCTTGTGAGGACTTACATACAGTTCTAGAATCTATATAGGGTAGCTCATAATTACCTATAACTCCAGTTTCAGAGGATCCAGTGGTTTCTTCTGAACTCCATGGGCAACTTCACTACAAGTATACTCCTTCTTTAACACGTGTATGTATACATAATTAAATAGAAAAAATCTTTAAAACAAAATAAAATAAAAAGTTATTTTATATACACATATATATGCACATCTATCTAAAATATACATGAATTCATATATATCTATATGTATATACCATATATAACATTTTTAATGGTCCTTATTTTATATATTTTTCAAATTTCCAAAATTTATTTATTATTTAATCCATGGTCCATTGCATATGTATGGCTCTGTTGTCTTCAAGTTATAAAGTAACCTCCTTTCACTTCTATGGAATCAGGCCATGGTGGCATGTGGAGAATATATTTGGGATCAACCTCCATGTTGTCATGAAAGGAGTGGTACTTTTCCACTATTTACATTAGCCATGTTCCATCTCATTATATTAGTCGGTGGATGTTCTCAATTGATATTTATGTTGTCTTACATTAGATATTAGCATTATAGCAGAGTTAAGTAAATTCTGTGTTGATCTTTTTGGATGGAACCTTCCTTTCCTACATTTGTACTTACCTTAAAAAATTCTGTTTTTTTTTCCATTGAATTCATTTTCCTCCAAATTGTCCATAGTCAGAATACCATGTTTGTGACAAGACAAGAAAAGCAGTTTCTGTTCTGTGTTCACATGAGCATAGTAAGTATCCACAAAGTGCTTGTCTGATTTTTTTCTATGAGGTTTTGGAACAAACGGGGATTTAAAAGGTAAATTTATATTTCTAGTTTTCTCAGTAAACTAACTGTCCTTTTTTGCAAGAAATATTAATATCATATAGCCTGTTAAATTAAGGCAATCCAATTTCCATCATGTCTGAATGATGTGTACATTATCTCAGTTTCTCTAACAATCCATCATATTAAATAATGTCTACATGATGACTGATTTTTTAATGTTTAAGAGAACAACCAGAAAATGAAGTATTTAATTGTGAAAAGTACATTTTATAAACTTATATGTATTAAAATGAATCTTTAAATGAAAAGGTATTATATGTATGTCACTGAATTTTTACCACATTACTTCAGTCTAGAAAGATATAATTTTAATTTTATTCATAAGTAAATTTATAAAATATATAATTTGATTTTAAAAACTATAGTAACTAGAGTAAAATAATCTTACTTATTGCAATAATATTTATATAATGATGGCTTAAATCATATCTGAGATAAAATTTTGTGCTCATATACTTCACTTCCAAAAATATAGATAATAAATTTAAAAATATTTATGAAACAAAATAACACTGTATACTTGTACTATATCTAGTGTTGTTTCAACATGGTCTTCCATGCTAATTCCTGTGATAATTGACCAGTAACTAGCAAACCATGTTACAGATGTGAGGAGGAAATTTTGGCCTGTTGTAAATATCCAATTCTTTTTTTTTTTCTCAGACCATGGCTCTCTTATGTTTCCATCAGCACATTATTCTAGTTCTTCTCAAATACCATGGATTCGCTCCTTACTCTTTAAACATATGTCGATTGATAGTAATAGCAATTGATAGTCTCTGATTAGTCTTTAGTCTAAATACTCTGGATTAGCAAGATGGAATGTGATTTGTCTCAGTATGAGGCACTGACTCAAGAGCAATGAGATCTGCAAACAGACTGCAGACAGGCTGAGAAGACTACCCTGTTATACAGAAGTGAGGAGTTTTAACCACAGGATGCATGGATCTTAGATGAGTGACTGAAAATAGTATTTGAGGAGATAAGTTAAGATAAGAATTGCTGAGTAGATTTTTTGGGGGACTTTTTGCTTGTTCTCACCATCATTGTTAAGTTTACTTTACTGGTATATCATACAATTCTTCCATATTTTGTTTTTTAAACAGAACAAAGTAAAATATAATATGGTATAAAGAATCATATCAACATTAGACAAAAGAAGCCAGCAGAAAAATAAAACAGAAGGCATAAGAATCACAGACACACATGATTACACATTTTAGAGTCTCAAAAAAATTGCTAAACTGATGGCTATAGAATATATGCTGAGGAGCTCGTATAGCTCTGTTGTAGGGCCTACCATTGCTGCCTCATCTCTGTGAGTTATAGGAGTTCCACTCACTGGTTTTCGAGGGCCTTGTTTACTTGCTGTCCTTGGTCCCTCAGTCTTCCCTACTCCTTTTGTCTCCTTTTCTGCAGGGTTCCCTCAGTTCTGAGGGGAGGGAATTGATGGAAACACCTCATTTAGAGTTGTGAGTTCCAAAGTCTCTAATTCTTTGCATTATGTCTAGCTGGTGCACTCGAAATGTGCTTTCATATACTGCAGGGGGAAGACTCTCTGATGACTGTTGAATATCTCACCAATCTATGAGTATATAACATTATCATTAGGGATCATTTATTGATTTTATTTTTAGACAATGTGTATCTAGTTGTATTTAATTTTACCCTAGGTCTCTGGACTATGTAGTCTCAGGTTTTTGATTAAACAAACAATGTCAGATATGGGCTCCATCTCAAGGAATGGATCTTAAGTCAGTGTTTAGTTATTTCCACAAGATATGTGCTACTATAGCCATAGCACATTTTTTTTTATGTAAGACAGACAATAGATCAAACATTTTGGGGTTGGGTTACTGTTCGTATTTCTTTTTCAGTGGCCTGAAGGGTAATGTTTCATGTCATAGACACTAGAATAAGAAGTTGGTGGATATTAACCTAGAAAACTGGAATACCCAAAACATAATCCACACATCAAATAAGGTACAAGAAAAACGGAGGAGTCGCCCCTTGTTCTGGAAAGACTCAGTGAAGCAGTATAGGGCAAAACCAGAACGGGGAAGTGGGAAGGGTTGGGTGGGAGGACAGGGGGAGAGAAGGGGGCTTATGGGACTTTCAGGGAGTGGGGGGCTAGAAAAGGGAAAACCATTGGAAATGCAAATAAAAAATATATCGAATAAAAAAAACAAAACAAAGGAAAACCAATGTTTGGCCAGGATGACAGTAAAAAAAAAAAAAAAAAAAAAAAAAAAAAAAAAAAAAAAAAGTTGATGGCTCTATGATGTAGGCAACAGCTCTCTCTATTCAGTGAGTTGTATGAATGTCGTCTTTAGCAATGAGAGCTTGTTGTTAGCTTGCGGAGAATGACCAACTATCTTAGCCATGGACTGATGCTATTTGGTGATGCAGCCAACAGCTCAATTAGATTAAACTCAGTACCAGTCCTGGAAGCTTTGGTGACAAGTGCTGACTAGTTGGGATTCAGTCTCCCCTGTTATTTGGAAATTTCATTTGGATCACCTTCATATTTTTTTGGAAATGTTCATTGCACTAGATTTTCATACCACTTCTCAAATGTCCATAGATTCTGTCTGCTGACCAGCTCCTAAATATAAAGATATATGCATCACTCTCAAGGCTACTAAAGACAGCATTGGAGGAGCTAGGTGTAGGCAAGGGTTGTTTCTAGGAAACCTCTTTGACATATTTTAGAGAATAAACACTCCACTTTTCTGAACCCTGTTGAAGACGAGTGAACCATATCAAGTTATTTGCATGAAGGTGGAACAGGTAAAAGAAGCTGGAGTGGCAGATTCCACATCCCCAAGCCAAGGCCATTGGATAAATGAAAAATTTATAAGCAATCTAAGGTATTGCTAGTGAAACTTGCAGGGCATTGTACCACTGCCTGATCACCCTAAGCAAACATTAGCATTTAAAGTACATTCCTGCTGAATATAAGCACTATGATTTTAATGATCTGCTTAATAATAAACTGGAATTTTAAAAAAATTGCATTGTCTGAGGCTGCTTCTTTAGTATGGACTTTGTGTACAGATACTATATGCTTCAAGCAAACAATATACAAAGATATTAATCAACACGAGAGTGCACATATACATAAAACTACCTTGATCAACATATTTCGTTGGACATGAATCTAGCTTCTGTGCATTAGCAGAATTAGATAATGTGATTAAATGGAGTCTGGGGAAGATTTTCAGGGACCTGTTTCATGCAGTTATGCTAAATGAAATTCAGAAGCATGTTTTAAATAATTTTGAAATTTTGTGCTTTCTGCTATTTCCTGTACACGAATAGCTTCTGCCTTATCAGCAGGGAGATATACACACAAAACACAAAGCAAAATACTGCAGTATACAGAAGCATGAATCCAAAGTCCAGGATTTGAATTCTACAAAGAGCAAATAGGTTTGCCCATCTTATATACTCATAGCTCTTTACAAAACATAATTAAACCAACTTACTACACAATGACAGTTTGTGGATCTAGAAGATTTATTGAAAATCAGGTTATATTTGAAATGAAAAAAATTAAAGTCTATATTAGTATTGCTCTAATTGAGATATAGCCATCATGCAATAGAATCCAACTATTTTTGGCTGTTTTCTGGGTTCCAGGATTCTACCAGGCTTATGAATTGATTTCTCAGTATTATTTATTCAGTGGATTATTGAGCACAAGGCTTAAGAGTTAGGATTTCAATAAGGGAAAGCTTAATTTTAAATGGTGCTACATTTAGGATTTGAGAGCAATGAGATACCATTTGCTTTTGTTAGAATAATGAAAACAAAACAGGTGGGGAAACACGTGAGCAGTTGGTACAGTAGTGAACACACAGGTAGTTTCTTTCCCAAGCAGCCACTTTCGGTAGTAAAGACTCAAGGAAAATCTCAACTTCAGAAATGCCTTTGATCAAAGAAAACTGCCTATATAAGCAGAAAAGAACTTTTGAAGTTAATCCCAAATTCAAATTCCACAAAGGACTGGGTGATAGAGTTTGTTACTACTGAATTGCAGGATCCTTTTAAAATATATTTTTATTTTTGAAATTTAACAAATTACCTCATTTCCCCTTCCCTTTACTACCGCCAAACTCTCTCCTACACTACCCCCAATACTCTCTTTCAAATTCATGTCTTATTTTCTGAAATTATTGTTATGTGCATATATAAATATGCATATATATATTCCTACATATTGCCAAATATAACTTGCTCTGCGTAATGTTACTTGTACGTGTGTTTCCACAGCTGTCCATTTTGAATTGGATAACCCCTTGCTAGGCTCTTTTCTGTGGAAGACTATGCCTCCCACTCTCAGTATTCCTTATTTGTCTAGGACAACCTGTGTAGATCCAGGAGTCCTCTGGGCCTTTTCATGACTGCCTATATGAGTTGCACAAACATGACCCCAGTAGAATCTTTTTGTACCAAACTCTCATTTTATTTTCTCAAGATCTTTTTCTCCCAAATGTACTTCTAATGAAGTCCTGGCATACAAATCCTGGGCAGAGGTCAGGGAGAAGTTTTTAAATGTGTTGGAATTTTGAAAGAAATTGCATTGAATCTATAAGATTGCTTTTAATAGGGTGGCTATTTTGACTGTTAATCCTACATAGCCATAAGCATGGGGCATCTTTCAATTTTCTTATATCTTCTTCAGTTTCTTTCTTCAAAGCTTTAAAAATCTTGTCATATAGGTCTGAGTTAGAGTTACCCTCAAGATCCCTGACACTGCCTAGTGGGCCAGGAACTAGAGGCTGCATAACCCAGAGACCTAGGATAAAACCAACCATAGCTGAGAACAAAATGTCAATAAAATGATTCCTAATGGCTTTCTGCTGTATTCATAGACAGGACCCTAATATAACCATCACCAGAGAGGCTTCATCCAGCAACTGATGGAAACCGATGTAGAGAACTACAACATTAGGAGGAGCTTGGGGAAATCCTGCAGAATACAAGGAAAAAAATTTGTAGGTATCAGAGGCATCACAGACACCACAAGAAAATCCACAAAACAACTAATCTTGGCCTGTAATCACTCCTAAAGACTGAACTGATAGTCTGGTAACCTTCATGGGTATGACCTAGGTCCTCTGCATATATGATATGGTTGCATAGGTTGTTCTTCTTATGAGACTCCTAACAGTGAAAACAGGGCCTGTCCCTGATACAGTGTTTATGATTCTTTTCCCCTACTGGGTTGGTTCCGTCTTCTAGCCTCACTATGAGAGGAGGTGTCTAATATTATTGTAACTGGATATGCCATGTTTGGTTGATATTTCTGGGAGGCCTGCCCTTTTCTAAAGGGAAACAGAGAAGGCCACACTTCCTAATAGTGCCACTCCCTATAGGCCAAGCATTTGAACACAAGAGAATCTATGGGACCACACCTATTCAAACCACCACATATCCCAGCTGTAGTTTTCCCTCCCCATTCTCCTCCCAATGCTCCACTTCCTCAAACTCACTCCTCTTCTCATTCTTTAAGAGGAGTCTTCCCATAAATATCAACCAGCATTGGTATATCAAGTTACAGTAGGACTAGGGAAAGAGGGAGGGTTAAGAAAGCATAGCACTGAACATTTTACAGCACTGTATGGTATGCTAACGACAGGTACAGGTCACTGTATATTAATGAAAGCATACAAAATGTACAATAAAATGATTGCACCCTAATGAAAGCTATGGACTTAGAGTGATGACCATGTATCCGCTGATGAATTGATTAGAACAAATGCACTAATGTAAGAGTAAGCATGAAAGGAGCACAAGGTATATGAAAGTCCACTTTAGTCTCAATTGTTATGAACTAAAAGCTGCTCTATAAATAGAAGTTTATCGAGATAATATGCAGAGAATGGAACTATGATGTAAAAATAATACAAAGATGTCTTAATCCTAAGATTAAATATGGAATTACAACTGAGTGTAAGAATATAATTTGTAGCTTTTAATCTGATTTCAAAATATGAGAAATGCTTACAGTAACTCCTAAGAATCCCCTTATTGGTACCCAAAGGACATACTAAGAAATAACCATGGTCTGGTCTGCAGTATGGGAAGCTAATTAATAAGCATAGGATGCAGAAATCCTTAAAGGAAATCAATCTGTTTTAGATTCTACTTTTCTAGAAACCCAGTCCCATATTTTATTCATATATTATAAAAATGCAATCATCTTCATTAGAAATCAACAAGCAGGCCTGAAGTTCTTTATGTACACCATAAAATTATAAAGCAGAATTATTTTTGCCTATCAAGTTAGAAAACATTTTATATTCATTTTTAATTCAACAGAAATACTCTTAAACTCTAGCTATAGAAGTGTAAAATGCTGTCATTTTTAACATAAAATTTTACAGACATATTTCAGTACACATATGTTTTAACAATACATATTATAGAAGTTATACCACTTTTCTGTAATTTCTGCTTAATCTTACAGTTTCATTTATCTTAGTCCCACTACATATAAATAATTTTATGTATTTTTATATCTGAGTTGTTCACTATATATAGTAATTTCAAGTTATGTCTCTTCTCCTAATTGTTTTTTCTCATTATGCCTAATCAAATCCCATTGTACATATAGGTTACACCTGCTCTATCTGATTTTCTGTTGATGGCCATGGTCCAGTGATTCTCAACCTTCTTCATGCTGTGACCTTCTTAATACAGTTCCTCATGTTGTGGTGGTTCCTATCCATAAATATGGCTTGGAATACTTTGGCAAATTTTGTTGCCACTTTATAATTGTAATTCTGCTACTTTTAGGAATCATAATGTATTCTTTGGAGATAAAGGTTTGCCAAAGGGTTGTGTTCCACAGATTTGAGAATTGCTGGTGTGGAGACTGGTTACACAAGTTGGACACTAGGAATAAACTGCAAATATCTGTGGTATGTTTTCTCTAGGATATCGGTGGTATTTCTTTTAGTTCTTAAAGGACTGATTTCTGGAGTCAATAAACAATGTATGAAGATTTCCAAATTTTAGGATCCCCATCAGTGTTTGCTGTGGTCTACATGAAGATCGTCATTTTGACTAAGTTGATATGAACCTGTCTCTTTGTTCAGTTTGTGTTTTTTTGATGATTAAAGATTTTAAACATTTTTAATGTATTGATTAATCATTTGTAATTCATATTAGAAAACAAGTTCAATAGCCTATTGGTAGGGTGTTCGATAATGATTTTTGTATTATTTATATGTTCTACATATTAATCTTCTGTCATAGATGTATCTTGTGAAGAATCCATTCAGTAATCTATGTTTTCTCCCAGTTAAATAGTTCCTTTCTTGTGCAAACACTTTCAGATTTGATGCAATCCTTTGTGTCAATTCTTGGTTTATTTAATCAGCCATTGGATTGCTTTAAAAAAAAAAGTTCCTGCAAGATCTGTATCTTTTGTTTGTTTGTTCATTTACTTTTGAGATTACAATATTTACGATAAATAAATACGATGATAAATATTTCGTCATTCCAAACCAATACCATGGGTCAGTAGAGTGAACAGAGTAAAAATGGCCTTCCATCTAAAAGGATAGTTCTCAAATTGGGCCAGTTGCTAGATGGCCTTTCCTTCAATCTCTGCTCCATTTTTGTCTCTGTATTTCTTGTAGACAGGAACAATTCTGGGTCAGAAATTTTGAGGTAAGCTGGCATCCAGATTCTGCGACTGGGGCCTGTCTATCTACTGGAGATTGCCTCTTTAGGTTCCATCCCCCACTGAGGTCATCCCATCCCCATTGAGTTCTCGGGGCCGCTCACATCCCGGGTCTCTTGGACTTTGTAAAGGTTCCATCTACCCTCTACACCCCCAGCTTCATATTTTCATTCATTTTTCTGATCTCTGTGAGCTTCTTTCCTGTCTCCGCCTATTCTTGATCCTGCTCTCCTTTTCCCTCCCCTCCCCTCCCCCACCTATATATATATCTCCTTCCCTCCCTTGGCTTCCCCTGATTATTTTGTTCTCCCTTCTAAGTGGGATTGAAGCATCCTCACTGGGGCCTTCCTTCTTGTTAAGCTTACAGTCTGTGGGTTGTATCATGAGTATTCCCATATTTTAATAACAAGGCATATCAAATATAAGTTAAAACAAAAACAACATATAGAAGTTGTAAAGGACAAGTTGACAGATAAAAAAGCACACCGAGAGAAACACAAGAATCAGAAATGCGCTTGTCCACACATTCAAGTGTCTTGCTAAAGTACTAAACTGAAAGATATAATATATACAGGTAGGACATGTTGAAGACCCATATAGGAAACAGTATCTGTGAGTCTATATAAGTTTTACTCAGTTGATTTGATGAAAACATCTCATTTTGAGCCATGTATCCTAAGTACTCTCTCTTTCTCTCTCACTCACTCTCTCTCTTTGTATAATGGCTGGCTGTTGGTTTCTACATGTGTTTCCATCTATTGCAAGAGCAAGCTCATCTGATGATATCTTAATAAGGTTCTAACCTATGAGAATAGGAGTCTATAATTATTATTTTTAAGTCTATAATAATTATTATTGTTAAGTCATTATTATTTTATTTGTTTGTTTGTTAACTAGATTAGTAGTATTTGATTTTGTCCTCAGTCTATGGGTACCTAGTCTCTGGTTCTTGCTTACCACTACTGCTTCATTTCATTTTCAAAAAAGAGCATGCCTCTAAAAGACTACAGCTAGACAGGCAAAACAAGATAAAATAAAACAAGGCAAGAGTCATCATACTAAGACTAGAAAAGGCAACCTGGTAGGAGGAAGAGTCTCAAGAGCTGGCAAATAACTCAGAGATACATGTCTTCCCACTATTAGGAGTACCAGAAAAACCACAAAGCTAACATCTATAACATACATGCAGGGAACCAGGTGCATATTCATGGAGGTCCCATGCTGGCTCCTTCAGTCTCTGTGAGCCAATGTGAGTCCTGTGTAGTTGATTCAATGGACCATGTTTTCTTGTTATCTTCAATTTCCTGATTCCTATATATCTTTCTTCTCCATCTTCCACAGATCTTTCTGTTCTCTGATGGGAGGGACCTGGTAGAGATATCCAATTTAGACTCTTTCTATTTGCATAATATCTGGTTGTGAATCTCTACACCTGTTCCCATCTGATGACAAATAAGGTCTCTCTGATGAAGACTTGACAAGGCACCAATATAGAAGTATTGCTGAATGTCATTACTAATTATTTCACTGATTTTTTGCCTGTCATGACTGGTTCTACCCTAAGGTTCTGAGCTATGCTGAAAGCTTCTTACCATCCAGGTAGGGTAGAATGTGGGTTTCCTCTTATGTGTTGGGCCTCAAGTTAATCTAAACGTTGTTTGGCCACTTGTACATTTTATGTGCCACCATTTCCACTTTACATCTTGTAGCAGCTAGTGCTATAAACCTGCCTCTTAGATACACTTTTATTGTGTCCCATAGATTTGGGTATGAATTTAGTCATTTTCATTCAATTGTAGAAATCTTTTAATTTTTTCCTTATTTCAATCTTGACCCACTTTTTTCAAACAGTAGGGAGTTGAACATTTTGTATATTTTTTAAATATTTCATATATTATTTGTATACCTTAAGCAAACAGAGCCCAAGTATCAAGTATCCAATGTCAAAGTTCCACTGGTTCACACTCCCATCCCCATAAAAAACTAAACTGAATGCTATAATATATATGCTTAGGACCTGGTGCATAAAGTGAGTATTGCAGAATATAATTAGTAATCATTTATTTGTGTTTATGCTTCTCTTTTCAGTGCAGGTTTTATTTAATGACCCATTAACAATTCAATAACATATTGTTCAGTCTCAATAAATTTGCATGTGACCTGCTGTTTCTATTCTTTGCTAAATATGCATAGTAAATGTGAAGACATGAGATTTTATATTCATAATGAGAAACTTGAAAAATCTAAACTGTGCATCTTTCAGAATCTCCAAAACTTAAAAATAAAGAAGAAAAATTTATATGACACAGTCAAAGCCTGATGATATTCCTGTATATTATAATGAAGAATGCACTAGTGTTTATTGTCATAGCATCAGAAATACAATATGGGTCAGTCTGATAATGGGAGGCCCTGTCTTTAGTGAAGATGCTATGATTTTGAATCTGAGAGGTACCAGTTGCTATGCTGTACTTTGTAACTCATACAAATCCCAAAGTTCCACTCAGCTTCATTGAAAGTAATGTGCCAAGAGAAGTGCTAGAATCTGAAATCACTTTAAAATCTCTTTCCAGACAAGTAGAAGTCCTAGTGGGTTGTTATTAGAGAAAGACCAACATCAATGATTCAATGATTTTTTTGTTTTGTTTTTTGTTTTTTGTTTGTATTGGGCTATTTATTCCATTTTATCATAAAGAATCTAAAATTACACTTCTCTCTCTCTCCCCCCCTCTCTCTCCAATAGCCTCTCTCTTATATTTAGTAAGAATTATTTTGTTTCTTAACATATGGTCTATTTGCAGAAAGCTCCATTCACAGGTATGGGATATTTTGGTGAAAGTTTTTATATATAGCTGACCCATTTGATCTATAATGCCACTTAATTCTGATTTTCATATGTGTATTTTATCTAGATGACCATTGGTCCACTATTACTGTCTTGTAGACAGTCTGAACCTTTAAATCCATTCATTTTATGAAATTGTGTATGCTGAAGTTGAGTATATAAAAGTTTAGAATTGTTTTAAGTCCTAGATGGATTGTTTGCTTAATCGATATGAGGTGACTCTGTACATCACTCTAATTTTGGTATAAATTTCAATTTGTTTAATATTAGTATAGCTGTCTTACTTTTTTGAAAACTAGTTCCATTTTCTCGGAAGCTTGGACTCTCCCTTTCCACTCCTTTTTTGTGCCTTTGCCAAAAGTTGTACTTCCTGAAGTTAAAATTATTGTGTTCTAATTTTGACATCAATCTTTTAGTCTATTTTCTGATTTGAGAATTGAGAACATGATAATCAGAGCATTATTCACATTTATGTCTTAGGTTCTCTAATCTTGGTCTAATACTTTTTACTTTCCTAATCATTATTTGCATGTTTGCTGTTTGGTGTGGTTGATCTTTCCTGTGGCATTCTGGGTGTGTTTATATTTTTCCTCATTGTTCATACCGTTTGCTCACTTTAGAGTAATGGCTTACGGGCAATGCTTTATTATAGTATATATTCATTATGGGGAGGTTGGTTTACTTCAGTTGTGAAGGACAGCTTTGTAATTATCATTTTGCAAAGAGACTCAGTTCATCTGGGTTGGTGATTACTGGTTTTCAGACGTTGGAATACATGGTTCCATGCCCTCCTGGCTTTTAGCATTTCTGGTGAGAATTTGCTATTCATCTGCGTGATTTGCCTGCATACCTAATTTTGTTTCTTTCTTGCAGCTTTCAGTGTCTTTAATATGTTCAACGTTTCACCTGCAATGTCATTATAAACATTCTCAGTTGATGTTGTCTCTTTGATATCACACCTTCTACAACCAACTGGCAATCTATTTCAATAAACTTGAAAAACTCTCAGATCAGAATTTATTGAGTTTACATTCTATACCTCATCTCATACTTCCTACATGGAGATGACCTGTAAGTTCAATATTATGGTTTTCAAAATTGTGATCTCTCTCCCTAGCATATTCTGTTCATTCTTTTTTCTTTCCTTTTGTCCTTTCTTTTCCTTTTTTTCTTTTTTCTTTGTTTTTGTTTGTGTCTGAGCCTTATACTTAACTCTGTTGGAGAAAGAGCTGCCCAGTATTTTCCAGTTGAAAATTGTTAGGCTGGATTGTTCCATATTTAGTGGTTCAGTGAAGAAAAGGTTCCCTGTGCAACAATTGCTGCCACAGCAGGGTTCAACCTCCATTATCAATGTCCCAGCCCTCCAGCCACTTTAGTGTATTTACCACTGGGACACCTCTTATTTCTCAAACATATTGTGTGATCCTGTTATCCTGTGTGATTTCAGTATACAGAGCTATGATATGGGCCAGTCTTAGTTTGCATTTGAATTTACAAAAGGAAGTTTCTCCTTATTGGGATTTGGCATGCATAGTTTGAATATCCTTCTTCCACAGGTTTTCAGTGCAGGTCAGTTCCCAAGAGGTACAAATGGGATTCTACAGGTTTGGTGCTCCCAGTGTGAGAAAGAACATAGCTTTGGAGCTAGCTGTGCATCACTTTTCTCCTGTGCTTGGAGTTTGATTTCAGAGTTTCTTTCAGTCTGCCCACTTCATGCCACAATATAATAGTGACTCTCCAAAGGAGCATTGATGCAGAATTTCCCAACATATTCTCCAGGCAGCTTTATCAGTCTGTTTTGTGATATTTTGGTTTTCCAATCTTTACTTCTAGAGAGAATCCACTTTTTGTTTATGGATCAAAAATGAGGAAAAGTATAATTATTCCCATCTCTCAATTTTGTTTGGTATTTTATCGTCTTTTTTTCCCTTTTATCAACAAATGTTCACTATGATTCTGGGTGGACTTTCTCCAAGATATGCCAGGGTAATGGTAACACAAAGTTTGTGTGAGCAACCAGCCAAAAGTATATTTGTCTTAAGGTCCATTCCATGAGATGGACCACATACCCAACAATACTATTTAAATGACCAAGAACTGAACACTAGATAGTCAGGGATGTAAAGAAAAACCAAATAATGCTATTTAAAAAAAAGAAGAAATGTAGTGATTAAAATGACTCAGTATATCTTTCTATACTTATAGATCAGTACCTTATTCAACCATCATCAGAGGCTACTTCCTGTTAAACCTGAAAATTACAAGGGAAGCGATCAAGTACATTGATGTCAAATTAAGTTTTATTTAATACTGGTCATGAAGATGGACACTAACCAGGCCCATCCCCGGGAAACTCAGTGAATACTGGGAATTAGGCCAATCATATTATTATGAAGGCAAAATCCACAAGGCCTGGTATTTCCCACCAACAAACATTGAATGTTTGAATGTATATATATATATATATATATACATTCAAACATTCAAACATTGTGTTGGAATGTGAGTCCATTACTCCCTCCTCCTCTTCTTTCTTTTTTGCCTAGCCACTTGATTTCCTTATTTGGACAATTTCTCATCTCTGAAGTTAACTGCAAAAGTCCACCTATCAAAATTCCATATTTAGCTACACTGCCCAACACAGCCAGTCATGACTTACCACTTCAAACTAGTACAGATATCCCCCTTTTTCTTGTTTAACAACCACACCTGCATAGCCGCCCACTGCTGTGTACTATTTCTCTCGGAGTCTGATTCTCTTGCTTAATATTCTTAACAAAAGTTTGCTTTGTGCTGGTAATTGGTATCTGTGTGTGGTAAGTACCTAATCCTGAGTCCAGATGAAGTACTGGTCAGCATATGGATCCCATCGAGATTTCTGTATTTTTTCCCAGTCACTTTCTAGAATTTACTGTCTGTCACTTTATCTTTCTTAGGTTATCTTTTTTGATATCACATGTAGAAGGATTTCTTCAAAAGTTGTAGTTACTTTGGAAAGAACAGCCAGTCCCTCCTGCCTGGTTTCTCAAATCCAGTATTCCTATATTGGTATTCTATAGAGAAAATGTAGAAATGCTGTTCTTTGCATTATTGTCAAGAAAATCCAAATTTTTCAATCTTCTTTACCTATTAAGATATATTAATATCACTTTATAATAATATAAAAAAGGATTTGAATACACCAAGACAAAAGGTTCATGGATGTCAAGGAAGATTAAAGGTGATCTACTTCCCTGCATAAGGTTAGAATATGAAATTGACAATGTACACATTATTACAATTACAATTAAAGGTTAAATGTGTATTTTAAAACATTACTGCTTATTTTTGCTCTTATTTATATTTTTATATGCAGGCACATAATACATATTTCTCAGAAATAAAATATACAAAAGTAGGTAGTCACTGAAATCAAAGCAATGATTTTATATTTAAATTATCTTAATTTGGTAACCTCTTTGACTTCAAACTCCAGCAATTTAATCACTAATGAGGATAGTTTTCTTTCTGAAGAAACTAAGCTGAACTATGTCTTCATGTAGCTGCTCTCTCTCCCTCTGTCTTTAAGTCAATAGTTAGAAGCTGACTTCACCCAGCTGTAGCTTTTTAATATGCTGCTTTGGAACAGCTTTTACTGTTTGGCATTAAGTTGTCAGTGGATCCAAAAAAGAAAAAAACATTCTCCCAGAGAAGGCATTTTCATAACAGGTGGTGTAACACTCTGAGCAGAAAATTAAAAGAATGATTTTGTATTTCTAAAATCCTCATTCAGAATTCATTTTTTTCTTATTTTTTAAAAAGGGTAGAGAAACCAGTTTTGCAACCCAAAATTTGTCTAATAAATATAATCACGGAACCAAAATGATGTGGCTTGATAAAAATGCATTCTTATGCCCTAAGCAGTTACAGAACTGTGACACACAGTTTCTGTATACTGCTTCAAACCACTTCTGGGCTCTAATTAAATGATCTTCATCATCATAGGTCATCATTTCTTGCCTTTATAAGAAGTATCTCTTGGGAGGCTTTTTAACTGGAATATGCTGAGTATCACTGTAATCCTAAACTATGACATACAGTGTTACCATTTTCACTCACAGCCCAATTTCTCTGTTGTAAGCAGCTAATTAAAACATTGTATGTATACTTTTTTGTGTGCCTCTGCAAAGTATGCATTGCTAAGATATGTGTATTTCTAATATTTTAATGACATTGGGATACTGCTCAAGCCTGGTTGACACGTGTGTTTCATTATTCAATCCTCTAGACAAGCTTCCTCCACAGCTGACTTATTCATCTTTCAAATGTAATAATTTTCTTCAAAAACTCTCCCTCCCTGACTTTTGTTTTTATGTAAAATTCTGAAGTCTGGCCCTTCTACCACCCCGTCATTTCTGCTGGAGAAAATACATTCTCTTGCTGCTCTGCTCCAGTGAAGACACCAACTCCTGACTGTTCTAGAGAACCCACTGCACTCAGAGCAGTTGGTAAGAAAACCCTCCACCTCTGGAGTCCTAGAGCTGCTGCTGGGAACCTGTGAGCATCACCCACCAAAAGCCTTGCCTTCCTGAATACCATTTCCCTTCTGTCCCTTCCTCCCCTTCTGTCACCCTGTTCTTTTTTCTTGGGCTGGTCTACTCCAGTGAAGACAACATATTCTGATCCGTCCTAGAGAACCTGCTGCACTCAGAGCAATTGGAGCTGCACTTAGAGCAGTTGAGGACCCATTGCTCTCAGAGCAGTTGGACAACATCTGGACTGCTTCACTGAAGAACCAACAGGCCTCCCAGGAGATCTACTGCAGGCAGGGCAACAGATCAGCAGCATCTGTGCCCCTGTGAAGAGCCCCCAGTTGGAATATCCCACAGGTGGTCTGCTACAGCCAGGGCTTCAGGCCTATCAGGAGACCCAAATCAATCTAGGGAAAAAAGAGTCAGACTCCAGACCAGCAAACACCTAGTTCTTCCACAACAGCAAGCCCTGAATACAACAATACACATTAAAATCAGAAAGCTGAACTAAAATCCTATCTCATGAAAATAATAGAGTCCTTTAAGGAGGATATCAATAACTCACTAAAAGAAATAAAGGAAAACACAGGTAAACAGGTGAAGGAACTGAATAAAGCAGTTCAAGTGGAAGTAGACTCAACAAAGAAAACAACACAAATGGAGGCAAACCTGGAAATGGAAAACCTAGGAAAGAGGTCAGGAATTACAAATGTTAAGTATCATCAACAGAATACAAGGGAAAGAAGAGAGAATTTAAGGTATGGAAAATACTGTAGAAGAGATTGACACAACTGTCAAAGAAAATTCAAAACATATAAAACTTCTAATCCAAAGCATCCAAAAGATTTAGGACACAATGAAAGGACAAAATCTAAGAATAATTGGAATAGAGGAAAATGAAAATTCCCAGCTAAAAGGACCTGAAAATATCTTCAAGAAAAATCATAGAAGAAAACTTCCCCAACCTGAAGAAAGAGATGGCCGTAAAGGTACAAGAAGTCTAATAAAGAACTTCAAATAAATGGTGCCAGAAGAGAAAATCCTCTACTTAAATAATAATCAAAATCACTAGATGCACAGAACAAAGAAATAATATTAAAAGGTTCAAGGGAGAAGGACCAAGTAACCTACAAAGATAAACCTATCAGAATTACATCAGACTTCTCAATAGAGACTATGAAAGCCAGAAGAGCCTGGTCAGAAGTCATGCAGACACTAAGAGAACACAAATATCAGCCCAGGCTACTATACCAGCAAAACTCTCAATCAACATTGAAGGAGAAACCAAAATACTCCAGGTCAAAATGAAATTCAAGCAGTGCCTATCCACCAATCCAGCCCTCCACCAAAGGATCCTAGAAGTAAAACCCCAATACAAGGAAGTTACCTGTACTAAAGAAAGGACAAAATATTAAGCATCTCACAACAATGCCAAATGTAAAGAATCACAAGCCATCTACAAAAACAAACATAGCGGGAACCAACAGTCATCTCTCTTTAATATCTCTGAATATTAATGGACTCAACTCACCTATAAAAAGACATAAGCTAACAGATTGGATACACAAACAAGATCCAGCATTTTGCAACATCTAAGAAACACACCTCAATAACAAAGATAGACACAATCTCAGAATAAAGGGATAGAAAATGGTCTTCCAAGCACATTGTCCCAGGAAAAAAGAAGGAGTTGCCATCGTAATATCCAATAAAATATGTTTTCATCCAAAAGTTATCAAGCATGATGAAGAAGGACACTCCATATTCATCAAGAAGAAAACCCACCAAGAGAAAGTCTCAATTCTGAACATCTATACCCCAAATACAAGAGCATACACACTCGTCATAGAAACGTTACTAAAGCTCAAAACACACATTGAACCCCACACAATAATGGTGGGAGACTTCAACACCTCACTCTCACTAATGGACAGGTCATTGAAACAGAAAATAAACCAGCACAGTGAAACTAAGAGAGGTTGTAAACTAAATGGATTTAAAAGATATCTACACAACATTTCACCCTAAAACAAAATAATATACCTTCTCAGCACCTTATGATACCTTCTCCAAAATTGACTATATAATTGGTCACAAAACAACCCACAACCTATACAAGATTGAAATAATCTCATGCATCCTACCAGATCACCACAACCTAAGTCTGGTCTTCAGTAACAACAAAAACGACAGAGAGCCCAGATACATGTGGAAACTGAACAATTCTTTACTCAATGATAACTTGATCAGGGAAGAAATAAAGAAAGAAATTAAAGACTTCCTGGAATTAAATGAAAATTTTGACACATCATATCCATAATGAAAGCAGTGCTAAGAGGAAAGTTTATAGCACTTAGTGCCCAGGTAAAGAAACTGGAGAGATCTTACAATAAGAACTTAAGAGCATACCTGAGAGCTCTAGGGGGAAAAAAGCAAACTCTTCCAGGAGAAATAAACAGCAGGAAATAGTCAAACTCAGGGCCAAACTCAACCAAATAGAAACAAAGTAAACAATACAAAGAATCTTGTTGAGAGAATCAGCAAGATAGATAAACCCCTAGCCAAACTAACTAAAGGGGGGAGAAGCAGTATCCAAATTACCAAAATCAGAAATGAAAAGGGAAACATAACAACAGAAATGGAAGAAATTTAAAAAAAAATCATCAGATCCTACTATAAAAAGCTTATACTCAACAAAACTGGGAAATCTAGATGAATTGGATAGTTTTCTAGACAGATACCACATACTAAAATTAAATCAAGAGCAGATAAACTATTTAAACAGACCTAGTCACATAAGAAATTACAAGAAGTCATTAAAAACCTCCCAATCAAAAAAAGTCCAGGGCCAGATGGATTTAGGACAGAATTCTATCAGACCTTCATGAAAACCCAATACCAATTTTTCTCAAACTATTACTTAAAAGAGAAAGAGAGGGAATACTACCTAACTCATTCTATGAAGTCATAATTACTCTGATACCTAAACCATACAAAGACCCAACCAAAAATGAGAACTTCATAGCAATCTCGCTTATGAATATCAATGCAAAAATACTCAATAAAATTCCAGCAAAATGAATGCAAGAACACATCAAAACCATCATGATTAAGTAGGCTTCCCAGGGATGCAAGGTCGATTTAATATATGAAAATCCATTAATGTAATCCACTATATAAACAAACTCAAAGGAAAAAAGTCACACGATTATCTCCTTAGATGCAGAAAAAGCATATGACAAAATACAAAACTCCTTCATGTCAAAAGTATTGGAGAGATTAGGAAATCAGGCCTATCCTTAAACATAATAAAAGGAATATACAGCAAACCAATAGCTAATATCAAATTAAATGGAGACATACTTGAAGCAATCCCACTGAAATGGACAAGACAAGGATGTCCACTCTCCCCATATCTATTCAATATATTACTTGAAGTGCCAGCTAGAATAAAAAGACAACAAAAAGAGATCAAGAGAATACAAATGAGCAAAGAAGAAACAAAAGCATCACTATTTGCAATATAGTATACATAGGCAACCCCCAAAATTCCAAAACCAGAGAACTTCTCCAGCTGATAAATAACTTCAGCAAAGTAGACAGATATACTCAAATAAATCAGTATCCTTCCTTTATAGAAATGATAAACAGGCTCAGAAAGAAATTAGGGAAACAACTTCCTTCACAATAGCCACAAACAATATAAAATAACTCTAACAAAACAAACTCTAACCAAACAAGTGAAAGACCTGTATGACAATAACTTTAAGAAAGAAATTGAAGAAGATCTCAGAAATTGGAGAGATCTCCCATGCCCATGGATTGGAAGAATTAACAATGTAAAATTGGCCATCCTACCAAAGGCAATCTATAGATTCAATGCAATCCCCATTAAATCCTAACACAGGTCTTCAAAGACATAGAAAGAGCAATTCTCAAATTCATCTGAGAAGGCAAAAAACAGAGAATAGCAAAAATAATTCTTAACAAAAAAAGAACTTGAGAGGGAATCACCATCCTTGACCTCAAGCTTTACTACAGAGCAAGAGTGGTAAAAAAAAAAAAACTTCATGGTATTGGTACAGAAATGACAGACACATTGATCAATGGAACAGAATTGAAGTCCCAGAAATAAAACCACACATTTATGGACACTTGATATTTGACAAAGAAACCAAATATATATACATATATATATATATATATATATATATATATATATATATATATATATATATATAATAAAAAAGAAACCAAAAATATACAATGGGTGTAGCCGCCCGTGGCCACATGTGAACCGGATACCTGGAAGAGAATTCTGGGGATAAACGGGAAGGGGACGAAAGAGAAATGAGTCAAGAGGACAGTTGCCAATAGAGACTGACTTTACTATTATTTAACCAATATATATAGTCTTTAGAAAACCACCCTGCCCCCCAAATGGCCGCGAATTCCTTGGATCTTCTTCTCAGAGGGTTGCCTGCTTCCAGTCACCGCAGGTTTTCTGCTGGTCTCCAGGTGAGACTGCCCTGAGGCAGCCTTGGTTGTTAAGGTGAAAAACGACTGTATTGTTCCCAAAGGAACAAGGGCAGGAGATCGCAACAGGGGAAGGGTGGAGGCTGCCTGCCAGGAATGTCACAGCTTGAATAGGATGGGCTTAGAAGTCCAGCTAAATGCTGTGGGGGAAGGGACAAATGGGGAAAAAAGAAAGCATCTTCAATAAATAGTGTTGATATAACTGGCTATCTTTATGTAGAAAAATGAAAATAGACCCATTTTTGTCACCTTATACAAAGTTCAAGTCCAAGTGGATCAAGGACCTCAACATAAAACCAGATACACTAAATATAATAGAAGACAGAGAGTGAGAAAGAGCCTTAAACTCAACGGCACATGGGGTAATTTCCTAAACAGAACTCCAATGGCTCCTGCTCTATGGTCAAGAATTGATAATTGGGACCTCATGAAAGTGGAAACTTCTGTAAGTCAAAGGACATCATAGTCAATAAGACAAATCGGCATCCTACAGATTGGGACAAAATCTTCACTAACCCCACATCTGATAGAGGTCTAATATCCAAAGTATATAAAGAACTCAAGAAACTAATCACCAAAAAACCAAACAACCCAATCAAAAAATGAGATATAGAACTAAGCCGAGATTTCACAACTGAGGAATCTGGAATGGCGGAAAAGCACCTAAAGAAATGTTAAAGTCCTTAGTGATCAGATAAATGCAAATCAAAACAACCCTGAGATTCCACTTTACACCAATCAGAATGGCTAAGATGGAAACCTCGGGTGACAACACATCTTGGAGAGGATGTAGAGAAAGAGAAACACTCCTTCATTGCCTGTGGGATTGCAAACTTGTACAACCACTCTGGAAAGCAGTCTGGAGGTTCCTTAGAATATTGGAGACAGATTTATCTGAAGACACAGCTATACCTCTCTTGGGAATATACCCAAAAGATGCCCCACTATGCCACAGGGGCACTTGTTCCACTATGTTCATAGCAGTCTTACTTGTGATAGGCAGAAGCTGAAAACAACCCAGATGTCCCACATTGAAGAATAGATACAGAAAATGTGGTTAATTACACAATGGAATACTACTCAGCTATTAAAAATGAGGACATCCTGAATTTTGCAGACAGGTGTATGGAACTAGAAAATATCATCCTGAGTGAGGTAACTCAGACCCAAAAGGATATGCATGGTATGTATTCGCTAATAAGTAGATATTAGCCACAAAAAAAACCCCAAAAAACAAAGTACAGAATACCCAAGATACAGTCTACAGAACTGAAAAAAATCAACAAGTGAGGAAGGCTCAGTGAGGAAGTGCCCAAGTGAGGAAGGCTCAGTCCCACTTGGATGAGAGAAGAAAGCAATCACTAGTGGGGAGGGAGGGAGGGACCCGGGAGGGAAAGTAGAGGGAGGGAGAGAGTAGAGGGGAGAAGGGAACCTGATATGGTATTGTGTAAGGGAAAAGGACTGAAGTCCTGAGGGCCAGCAGAAGGAATGGAAACAGGCAAGTCAGGTAATAAGAGGCTGGAAGGACGCTCAAGAATGTACCAGAGACTTGGGATCGACAGTAGGGAGAGGGAACTTATAGAGCCCACCTCCAGCCACAAGACAGGGCATCAAATGAGGGAGGGGGGATCCCACAGTCACAACTCTGACCCATAATTTTTTTGTCTGAAAGAATTACGGGGATGAAAATGGAGAGGAGTCCAAGAAAAAGAAGGTCCAGCAACAGGCCCAAAGTGGAATCTAGATCAAGGGGAGGTCCCAAGGCCTGACACTATTACTGAGGCTATGGAGGGCTCACAAATAGGGACCTCACTAAGGAAGACCCAACAAGCAACTGAAAGAGTCAGATGCAGATATTTGCACCCAACCAATGGACAGAGTGGCTGATCCCTGTGATTGAATTCAGGAAAAAGTAGAAGAGGCTAAGGAGAAGGGCAATCCTGTAGGAGGACCAGCAGTATCATTTAAATTGGACCCCTAAGATCTCTCCAACATTGGACCACCAAGCAGGTAGCATACATCAGCTGATATGAGGCCCCCAGCAAACATACAGTAGAGAACTGCCCGGTCTGTGTTCATTCAGAGATGATATACCTAACCCTCAAGAGACAGGAGGCTCCATGGAGTTTAGAGTTAAGATGGGGTAGGGGTTGGGGACATCCACGTGAAGACAGGTGGCAGAGAGGAGGAATAGGATGTGGAACAGTTGGAGGGTGGCCTGGGATGGGTGGATTAAAATATGGAGTGTAAAAATATAAATAATTAATAAAAAAGTCTGAGGTCTGCGCTGTGAAGCTGTGCTGCCTGAACAATGTTTCTTGCAGGTGAAGCTGTGGATTTTACCACACTCCCAGCATTATTCATTTACTAAATGACTAAATATATCCGTGTATTAAAATGATTCTATGGACTACAGAGGAAATTTGAGAGCATGGACATAAATAGTGATTCTAGAATTAAAACTGACAGCTAATTTAGAACAATAATCTAAAAATTGTATTGAAAGTCTATAGTACCCCAAATGTCACATCATGTTTCAAAACAGATGTGTCTTCTGTTTAGTCACAATTATTCATTTTTCTAAATGTTCTGACACTGCTATTTAAAAAAATAATGGGACATAATTTCTATTCTACTAATACTAGATCTTTCTATTGTGTAATAAAAGTTATTTTTCATCATATAGATATATTGAAAATTTACTAATTGACTATTACTTATAGATAATTTCTAGGTGAAAGTTTTTGATACATTTCAATTTAGGAGATCAAGCTCACAACTATAGATAGTATCGGATATATACATTATTGTAAGATATAAATTTTTATTGGTCTCAACAGGACACCCTTGATGTGCCTACAAATGTTTAGTCATATGAAATATGAGACTAGAGTGTTCAACTTCAAAACCAGCAAACAAGCCCCACACACACACAAAATCCTACAAAACACAAACCCATGAAACAAACCAAAAAAAAAAAAAAAAAAAAAAAACTTACAAGGAACAACTGAAAACAGGGCAGCCAGAATAAATTATTCATTTGTGTAGTTACTCATTCATTCAACATTTTTCATTAAAGCTATTCATGCTCTGAGAATTATCCTTATGTTAAAGACATAAAAATATGTCCCTATAAATACGTCCCTTCGTAACTCTTATCACCAAATGGATCATTTATTATGTATGAAATATACTCTATGAGTATCCATGAGTTTCATAATCCTCTATGAGCATCCTTGGAGGTTTTAGCAGGGAGAAGAGCTATTCTTATCACTTTGACTTGAAAAGGAAGAGCAACATTGTAGCCACATAGGTCATCATATATTGTAGCCATGTCATTCTCAATTCCAGTAATTCATATCTATTGTAAAATAAAGTGAAAGCAGGTAACCAAAGAGAATGGAATAAGGAACACAACTTTCAAAAAGTTGAGTGGGAATACAGCAAATTAGAAATGAAGAAAACTAGAAGGAATGAAAAAAAGAATGAAGGAAAGGAGGGCAGGAGGTAGGAGGGAGGGAGGGAACAATAGCTGGAAGGAACTATTAGAAGAATATCTCTAACAAGTTGACAATGTATGCTAAACAAGCTTATTAAGAAGTACTGCAGCATCACATACCCAATTTTCTTTTTTTTCTTTTAATATTTTTATTTTCTATATTCTTTGTTTATATTCCAAATGATTTCCCCTTTCCCAGATCCCCCCTCCCCATATGTCCCATAAACCTTCTCTCCATCCATTCTCCAATCACCTCCCTCCTTTTTCTCTGTCCTTATATTCCCCTCCAATGCTAGATCAATCCTTTCCAGGATCAGGACCCTCTCCATACTTCTTCATGGGAGTCATTTGTTATGTGATTTGTGCCTTGGGTATTCAGGCCTTCTAGGCTAATTAATATCCACTTATCAGAGATTGCATTCCATGTGTATTCTTTTCTGATTGGGTTACCTCACTTAGGATGATATATTCCAGATCAAACCATTTGCTTAAAAATTTTGTGAATTCATTGTTTCTAATTGCTGAGCAGTATTCCATTGTGTAAATATACCACATTTTCTGTATCCATTCCTCCTTTGAGGGGCATCTGGGTTCTTTCCAGCTTCTGGCTATTATAAATAAGGCTGCTATGAACATAATGGAGCATGTGTCTTTATTGCATGCCTGGGAATCCTTTGGGTATATGCCCAGGAGAGGTATAGCAGAGTCCTCTGGAAGTGTCATGTCCAGTTTTCTGAGGAAGCACCAAACTGATTTCCAAAGTGGTTGTACCATCTTACAGCCCCACCAGCAATGGAGGAGTGTCCTCTTTCTCCACATCCTCGCCAACACCTGCTGTCTCCTGAGTTTTTGACCTTAGCCATTGTGACTGGTGTAAGGTGAAATCTCAGAGTTGTTTTGATCTGCATTTCCCTAATGACTAATGATGTTGAGCACTTCTTAAGATGCCTCTCAGCCATCCGAATTTCTTCAGGTGAAAATTCTTTGTTTAGATCTGTACCCCATTTTTAATAGGGTTATTTGGTTCCCTGGGGTCTAACTTCTTGAGTTCTTTGTATATATTGGATATTAGACCTCTATCAGATGTAGCGCTGGTGAATATCCTTTCCCAATTTGATGGTTGCCATTTTGTCCTTTTAACAGTGTCCTTTGCCTTACAAAAACTTTGTAATTTTATGAGGTCCCATTTGTCAATTCTTGATCTTAGAGCATACGCTATTGGTGATCTGTTCAGGAACTTTTCCCCTGTGCCCATGTCCTCAAGGGTCTTCCCCAGTTTCTTTTCTATTAGTTTCAGTGTGTCTGGTTTTACATGGAGGTCCTTGATCCACTTGGAGTGAAGTTTAGTACATGGAGATAAGAATGGATCAATTTGCATTCTTCTGCATGCTGACCTCCAGTTGAACCAGCACCATTTGGTGAAAAGGCTATCTTTTTTCCATTGGATGTTTCCGGCTCCTTTCTCGAAGATCAAGTGACCATAGGTGTGTGGATTCATTTCTGGATCTTCAATTCTATTCCATTGGTCCACTTGTCTGTCACTGTGCCAATACCATGCAGTGTTTTTTTTTTTAATTGTTAAGTATTTTTATTCTTTCAGAATTTCACTTTTACAATGAATGCATTTATTCTTATATTATTATTCTGTTCATTTTCTCCCCAATTCCCCAAATTTGAGGAATACATATTTTTTATTTATTTATTTTTTATTTATTTATTTTTTTTATTCGATATATTTTTATTTACATTTCAAATGATTTCCCCTTTTATAGCCCCCGACTCCCCGAAAGTCCCGTAAGCCCCCTTCTCTCCCCCTGTCCTCCCATCCAACCCTTCCCACTTCCCCATTCTGGTTTTGTGGAATACTGCTTCACTGAGTCTTTCCAGAACAAGGGGCCACTCCTCCTTTCTTCTTGTACCCCATTTGATGTGTGGATTATGATTTGGGTATTCCAGTTTTCTAGGTTAATATCCACTTAATAGTGAGTGCATACCATGATTCACCTTTTGAGTCTGGGTTACCTCACTTAGTATGATGTTCTCTAGCTCCATCCATTTGCCTAAGAATTTCATGAATTCATTGTTTCTAATGGCTGAGTAGTAAGTACTCCATCGTGTAGATATACCACATTTTTTGCATCCACTCTTCTGTTGAGGGATACCTGGGTTCTTTCCAGCATCTGGCAATTATAAATAGGGCTGCTATGAACATAGTAGAGCATGTATCCTTATTACCTGCTGGGGAATCCTCTGGGTATATGCCCAAAAGTGGTATAGCAGGATCTTCTGGAAGTGAGGTGCCCAGTTTTTGGAGGAACCGCCAGACTGATTTCCAGAGTGGTTGTACCAATTTGCAACCCCACCAGCAGTGGAGGAGTGTTCCTCTTTCTTCACACCCTCTCTAACACCTGCTCTAAGATCAAGAATTGACAAATGGGACCTCATAAAATTACAAAGTTTCTGTAAGGCAAAGGACACCATCAAGAGGACAAATCGGCAACCAACAAATTGGGAAAAGATTTTCACCAATCCTACATCAAATAGAGGGCTAATATCCAATATATATAAAGAACTCAAGAAGTTAGACTCCAGAAAACCAAACAACCCTATTAAAAAATGGGGTACAGAGTTAAAGAATTCTCACCTGTGAAGAAAGAGGTACCATGCAGTTTTTAACAGTATTGCTCTGCAGTATTGCTTGAAGTCAGGGATACTGATTCCCCCAGAATTTCTTTTGTTGTTGAGAATAGTTTTAGCTATCCTGAGTTTTTTGTTATTCCAGATGAATTTGAGAATTGCTTTTTCTAACTCTGTGAAGAACTGAGTTGGAATTTTGATGGGGATTGCATTGAATCTGTAGATCACTTTTGGCAAGATGGCCATTTTAAGGATATTAATCCTGCCAAGCCATGAGCATGGCAGATGTTTCCATTTTCTGAGGTCTTCTTCGAAGTTCTTTTCATATAGATCTTTCACTTGTTTGGTTAGAGTCACACCAAGATACTTTATATTGTTTGTAGCTATTGTGAAGCGTGTCATTTCCCTAACTTCTTTCTCAGCCTGCTTATCCTTTAATTTTCAATGGGAAAAACAGCCAAGGTCAACAGAGAGCTAAGTCAGCTGGCAAAAAAATCATGAGATATTACAGACACAGCCCGACCTTGACTCCTATAAGCCACTGGCTCAAGCCACAGACTGGCCTTGCCAGGTCCTCTCCTAGACAAGTACCAGAACTAAAATTCTCTTTTCTCTTTTTATCAGTGCCTCTGAGAAAGTCTTTGGATGTTCTGCTTTGCCACAAATAAATAACAGTAGCTCTGACTCAATGTTTAGTTTCAGCTAAATTAAGTGAATCAATTGAAAATGTTATTTTAATAGCTAAAGTACCCAACTATTATAAACAATATTCCATTTTAATTTTTATGAAATGTATGTGAGAGATAATTTTATCTTTTCTTTGGGATCAACTTGATTCAACACAGATAGATGAAAGATACAGGTCGAATTTGGAAGCAACACTGTCCAACAATTCAAAATTGGAAAATAAGAATTTGAGCTATGAAAACAAAGTATTTATCTTGCTAAATTTAGCACCTGTGCTTTCAGGTAAGAGTTCCATTCATCTGTTTGATCTTACAATAATGCTTTTCTCTCATGCAGCACTGGCCCTTGTTTGCAGAGAAAACAGAGCAAATTGAGAATTAGGTGCTAAAATTAATCTCTTCATCCTTTACTGATGATGGCCGTTGAGGAAAACCTAGAAATAAACTAAATACCTTTAAGCAGAAATATGATTTTATAGATAACGTACCCTTACCCCTCTTGGTAGACTAGCTGAAATATCAGACACAAAGTAGTCATGTTTTCATTTCAAGTCCTATTCATTCAAAGATGTGTTTTCTTGTGAGTTAAAAATAATTTAAGGTGGTATTATGTCCACACAGACTGAGTTAGAGAGAGTCTAATGAAACAAGTTTGCTTTTGTTTTATGTCCACAACCAATTTGTTACCTTTCCATTTATTTTATTAGCTGTCCTATAAACCTTAACAGATTGTGGACAAACACATACAAGGATAAAATATAAACAAGCAAGTAAAAACAAAACTGCATCTATTTCTATGTTAAACACGATTCAAGTTAGGCTTATTTCTCCTTTATTTACTGATATATAATAAATATTTCAGTTTAAAAAGTAGTTTGTAAAAAACAATCTTTTATTATAGAAATGTTCATGAACACTAGGTGAAGAGATAGGGACATCAGGTAAGCAGCTAAAAATTTTAAAGTCAGGTTGTGGAGGCATCTCTTGCTGGGCTGTAAAATAATTTAGTTCCCTAAAATGTCTTACTCTAAGAAGTGGCTTTATTGAACATGTCCACAGTTTCAGTGCCATAGTAACTGATTTAATTAGTTGAGGACCTGGTTTAAAAGTGATTGATGATCTAAATGTGGCCTCTTTTATTTGATTAATTAGCACAGTTCCTAGTGTTTTCACTAATTAAAAAGTTTATATTGAAAGCCAAGAGGAAATAAAGGCAGCTCATAGACTTTTTCCCTTAGAATTTAAAGAGGTCTTAATATTAATAAAAATATGCAAGAGTTGTTCATTTCATGAGCATTATGTTTACAACAGAGCAAACATCCCTCCCTTTGTTTATTCTATAATGTTACCACCAAGGGCTTTGTAAAATAAGCCTGTTTATTATATTGTTGTCTCTTAATCCCTCAAATCTAATTTTGGAAATGTCACTAGTTAACTTTAAAAGGGTACATAAAGCCAATTACAGATTTTCCTCTAAGACCAAACTTTCTATAATGGACATAGCAATTTAATTATTCCCAATTGAAAATTTCATCTCTTTTGTTCAAAGTCTGCTTAAATCCTAGAAGATGAGTGGGATTTCTAAAAATATATCTTGACATTGATCATTATCATGGAACAGAATGTAGTTCTCATCAACACGAATAATTGAATAGATTGCAGTGGTAAATTAATGAGCAAATTGCTTAAGCTGATTTAGAAGTGTCTTTCTGGCTCTTTTGATTTCCTGAATATTTTATAAATAAATGCCTGAACTACAGTAATTCTAAAGTTCTTATTTTGTAGCAACATGCATAAATTAAAAAAGAAAAAAAAGGGGCAGTTAATATGAAAGGAACACACCCTTTTATAGCCAAAGAAAACTCATTAGAATGCCTGTGCTATGCATTCTTGTTTAATTGTACTGGCAGTATACAATATATCAACAGAGGATCTACTTTTAACCTTCAGTTTTGGCTGAGAGGATGGAAAGGAGTTAATGTGCTCCTACCACAGGCAAGAGGATCAGAGTTCCAGTGCCCAAAACCAACATAAATTCCATCCAGGTGATTGCACTGAGCCAACCTGTAACTAACTCCATTTTCGGAAAGCTGACAGCAGTCATCTCTGAGAATTCTTAGCTTGATTGAGAGACGCTCCTTTAACGAAAAAGGTGGAAAGGTGATCAAAGAAGATTCTCCAACATCAACTTCAGCCTCTTCAAGCACATTGGCATATGTGAAAGCACACTACCATATCAGTGTACATATTGTCATGCCAACACAGTTCCCTGCTCCCCTGTATACAAGCATCCTAAAAGGAGAAAAGAAAAACATATAATGTCTTGGTTTGCATTATTCTGTCTCACTTTATTTTCTATATTACATTTTAAAATTCCTATATTATGTTAATAAACATAGAATCTTATATGTATTTATCAGTAGTTTAAGCTAGATGACTATAATAATAGCTAAGGTTTGCTACACATATATAATAGTATGAGTACTTTAATGTCCAATTACTCAACTATTCATTACTGTTTGAAATAGTATGCTCTGATTGTTCATAACTTTCAAATGCAAACACTAAAATATAGCAAGTGTATGTGATTTAGACAAAAGAATCATAGAGATTTGTCATACTCCTTCAAAATAAAAACCCTATTTTTCATCATCCCTTTAATTTCTGTCCCCATCAGATACATTGTCTTTATCATCATTCATTTTGGCTGTGCAGGCCATGTGGAGAAATAGAGAGCTCCACCAAAAAAGCCCATTCTGAGTCTAAGTTTCTACATCAGTCCAATTTCATTTCCTCTCAGTGATGTATTAATGGAATTTTTAAATTAAAATTTAATTTTAGTTTTATATTTTTGTATATGTTGACTATATGGTAACCACACTTACCGCCCATATTCTTCCTTTCAACTTCAGTCTTTCTCACAACTCATTATCGACCATTCATATCTAGGTAATGTGCCTTGAGATCCACCATGACTAATTCACTAGGTCCACCTCTCTGACCATGCGTTAGGAACTATTCATTGAAGTCTAGTGGGTTCAACAGAAGGCAAAGAGCTAAAAGAGTAACTCTTGCCAAAGTCTACCAGGTTCATAATTGAGAAGTTAAGTGTAGGAACGTGTGAGCGCCCCGCCTTCCTTGACTAAAGATTGAGAGTGCCAGTCTTGTGTGGACCCCATATGACTATAGTTGACTTAAGTCACAAGTCACTACATGTACTAGGGTGTGGTATTTCAGAGCCCTTGACCTCATCTGTGGGCTCTCAAATACTTATTGGCCTCTCTCCAACATTCCTTGAACCTTAAGGAGAATTGGATATGTGAGTAACTTGTTTAGCTATTTACATAGAGCCTTTCCTTATTTTCTAATGACCCTTGGTCCCTTCATTAATAAATCACTGTTTGTTGTATGAAAAACTTTTCTAATCAATGTTGAAATTGATTGGAGATTTACTTTTAGGAAACTTAGATTAGCAAATTTCCTTCTCAGTGTGTATATAAATAAACAGATAACTATAGATGAAGTTAGAGTATAATTAAAGGTATTACCCAATGATAATCAAACTTAGATGTCTATAGATGTCAAGAAAAATAAGTAAACTTAAGTCTGTTGTGATGAAAAGATAAAAGTAAGTTGTTCAGAATTGCTAGACTCCACACTAGGATAAAAAGTCTACTTCATCTTTTGTTTCTGTATGACTCACTGACATATTGTCTTAGTTAGGGTTTTACTGCTATGAACAGACACCATGACCAATGCAAGTTTGATAAAAGACAAAATTTAATTGGGGCTGACTTATAGGCTCAGAGGTTCAGTCCATTGCCATTAAGGCAGAAACATGGCTGCATTTAGGCAAATATGGTGCAGGAGGAGCTGAGAGTTCTACATCTTCATCTGAAGGTTCCAAGTAGAAGACTGACTTCCCAGCAACCAGGGTGAGGGTCTTAAGCCTGCACCCACAGTGACACACCTACTCCAACAAGGCCACACCTCCTAATAGGGTTATGCCCTGGGCCAATCATACAGGAGCTATCACACATATACTCCTTAGATCTAAGGTATTTACATACCTCCTAAGAATTAGACAAAAGGTCTCACATAATTTTGAATACACCAATTTGAAAAGTTTGTTTTGCTTTTAATTCTAGGAGCAACAAAAACTTTGTAGCCTATACATGAAGGAATTTTAGGTGTCCGTCAAAAAAAAAATAAGAATCTAAATGAGATAGAAGGATTAGAGTTACAAGTCATATATTTTAAATGTGTTTATAGATGTAATATCTTACACACTGTTCAGAACTTTTGAGCATAAAATAGGTAATAAGGCACTGGTTACTATAATACCTTTGCAGTTATTTATTCATTTTATCTTAAAACTTGTCTGATCTTTTTTGTAAGTACTCTGTATAAGATAATTCATATCAAGCAAAATGATAATGGTTCCTGATGATACTAATGGTAATCAGTCTTGGATCACATACTTAGAGGGTCCAACTCACATATGAATGAAAATACACATATTAGTATCTTACCCCCAATTCTGTAGAACTTTAAAAGAAATAGACTTGCATTGTTAAGGTATTGAATATAGAAATGCAGGGATGGTACAAGTGATCTAGTAAAGAGAAATGTGCACAGAAGTTCCAAATCCAAAGGCTGGAGTAATTTGGCAGCTGGTGTTCTTCACAGCAAGCAAACACACTTGCTTGGTCTTTCTTGGCTCCTTCAAGTGTTTATTTTTTTACTCGTGTTTTTTAGAGTAGTGTACAGGTGGGATCAAGTAATAAATACCCATTTAATTTGCATTTCCTCTTACACTCATCAGATATTTTCCTTAGTGAACTGAAAGATAGTTTGAGCATGCTTTCTATGTTTTTTTTCTATTTAATTTAAAGGAAAGAATAGAATTATGTTAACAACTAAAATTATCTTAGGTCATCAAGGTATGGTTCTATACTAAAAGCATCCTTCATACCAAAAAAAGGAAGCAGAAGATTCAGTGTCAAATTGTCAATTATTTTTACCCCCTCACCTGTTTTGAAATACAGGTAGCTAAAAAGGCAAGAAAACATGTTTTGCAAAAAGAATTTAGAAAGAACAGAGCTTATCCAATTTCATTTTAGCTCAAAGATATACATCCCATAGCTCTGACCCATAGAAATACAAAATATATGTGTTTCTTTAAACCAGATGAATGGTTGTCTAACATAGAAAAAATTAGAAACAGATTCAGAAGTAGTCTACTTATATAATAAGTGAGAATAAATTGACACTACCATGTAAATAGCAATAGGTACATTGATTGTTAGTAACAAAATAATTGGGCTATAAGGCTTTACAGAGATGTGTGTGGGATCCAAATGAGAATAGACTGAAGAAAAATACGAGAGTCAAAGCCATCTATCTCTATATTTGTAACAAATTTGAATTTAATATGAAAAATAAAGTATGTATGAATTAAGAATAAATACAAAGTTCAACTTAAAAATAACTAAAATATATTATTTTAGAGTTACTGAACTGGCAAATTTTGAAGTGATTGGAATTGTATTTGTTACATAAGACAAAATATTGGAAAAAAACTTTGCTCTGATAGCATTCATTTATTTAGAACTCATTGAGCAACAAGGGCGAAATTTGCTATAATAAGGTATAGTAGTCAATACTAAAATCTCAGGTCAGGGTTTCTACCCTATCTTTGGTGATTGAGTTACAGGATGAAAGACACATACAGTCTTTTTATTTGCAATAAACCTTTAAAAGAACAATAGTTGCAGCTGCCTAGCCTCCATGCTGTTAGAATCTACTTTCCTATGGATAACCCAGAGTTATTACTTACTACTTACTATATTTCATCTAGGGACTCTTACCTGCAATTGGGCAGCCCTCAGGGACATGCTCTTTTGACTCTTAGTCCATGACAGCTTCTTCTCTCCTGCACATTATTTTTCTATCCTATGTTGGGTTCTTCCTCCTCCACTTCCTTCTCCTCCTCCTCTTTCTCCCTTCCTCCTTCTCCTCTTCATGGTCCTGTTGTTGAGTTTTTGTCTTTATTGCCCAGTGTAATGCTAAGTGCAGGCCCCCAAGACCTGGAGTCCCCAAGTTAATTCTGATTGGTTAATAAAGATGGTGACAGCTAAGAGTTGGGCAGAAGAGACATAGGTACAGTTGGCTTTCTCACAGCCTGGTGCCACAGAAGGAGAAAAACATATATGAGAGGAGGAAGCAAGCTGTCATGGGTTTGCTGAGCCATAAAAATGTGGCCCTAATGGGCACTTAGTTGGAGTTAAGAGCAGCCCAGATGGGACATAGTAAATAGTAATAACTCAGGGTTATATATCGGAAAACGGATTCTAAAAGGATGGCGTTTAGGCAGCTGCTCAGCTATTGTGCTTCTTAACACTTATTATAAAAATGAAAGTTGAGTGTATTTTTCATCTGGGAACTTAATGAACAAGGTGGGGTAGAAAACTCTGGCCAGCATTTTAACAAATTTTTTACTACAATATGGTAACCTGAAAATGAATTTGTTTCACCACAGACCTAGTCATAAGACTACAGAGCATTGCAAGTTTTTTGTATTTTTTTCACGTAGAAAATAAGCAGATTATCAAGGAAATGAAAGAAAAATATGAGTTGGTGTAACTGCCCACAGTTGCATCGAACGGGTTACCTGGAACTATATATATATAGTTTCCCAAAGGCTGGAAACTTGTCTGCAGTTGCTCTGCCGGTGGCTAGTGTTTCTCAAGAAACTGCAGGTTCTTGATATATATATATATTTCTATATTCTTTGTTTACATTCCAAATGATTTCCCCTTTCCCAGTTTCCCCCTCCCCATATTTCCTATAAGCCTTCTTCTCTCCACCCATTCTCCAATCACCTCCCTCCTTTTTCTCTGTCCTGATATTCCTCTACAATGCTAGGTCAATCCTTTTCAGGATCAAGACCCTCTTCTTACTTCTTCATGGCAGTCACTTGTTATGCTAATTGTGCCTTGGGTATTCAGAGCTTCTGGGCTAATTAATATCCACTTATCAGTGATTATATTCCATATGTATTATTTTGTGATTGGGTTACCTCGCTTAGGATGATATTTTCCAGGTCCAACGATTTGCCTAAAAATTTCATGAATTCATTGTTTTTAATTGCTGAGTAGTATTCCATTGTATAAATATACAACATTTTCTGTATCCATTCCTCCATTGAGTGACATCTGGGTTCTTTCCAGCTTCTGGCTATTATAAATAAGGCTGCTATGAACTTAATGGAACATGTGTCCTTATTGCATGCTGGGGAATCCTTTGGGCATATGCCCAGGAAAGGTGTAGCAGGGTCCTCCAGAATTGTCATGTCCAGTTTTCTGAGGAACCTCCAAACTGATTTCCAGAGTGGTTGTACCATCTTGCAATCCCACCAGCAGTGGAGGAGTGTTTCTCTTTCTCCACATCCTCACCAACACCTGCTGTCTTCTAAGTTTTTAACCTTAGCCATTCTGACTGGTGTGAGGTAATATCTCAAGGTTATTTTGATTTGCATTTCCCTAATGACTAATGATGTTCAGCATTTCTTAAGTTGCTTCGTGGCTATCTGAATTTCTTCAGATGAAAATTTTTTGTTTAGATCTGTACTCCATTTTTTAAAATTAATTTTATTTTCTATATTCTTTGTTTATATTCCAAATGATTTCCCCTTTCCCAGATACCCCTCCTCATATGTCCCATAAACCCCCATTTTTTAATAGGGTTATTTGGTTCCCAGTCTAACTTCTTGAGTTCTTTGTATATATTGGATATTAGCCCTCTATCGGATGCAAGGATAGTGAAGATCTTTTCCCAATTTGTTGGTTGCCATTTTCTCCTTTTGACAGTGTTGTTTGCCTTACAGAAATTTTGTAATTTTATGAGGTCCCATTTGTCAATTCTTGATCTTAGAGCATAAGCTATTGGTGTTCTGTTCAGGAACTTTTCCCCTGTGCCCAAGTCCTCAAGGCTTTTCTTCTCCAGTTTCTTTTCTATTAGTTTCAGTGTGTCTGGTTTTACATGGAAGTCCTTGATCCACTTGGAGTTTAGCTTAGTACAAGGAGATAAGAATGGATCAACTCCTATTCTTCTGCATGCTGACCTCCAGTTGAACCAGCACCATTTGTTGAAAAGGCTATCTTTTTTCCATTGGAGGTTTTCAGCTCCTTGGTCGAAGATCAAGTGACCATAGGTATGTGGATTCATTTCTGGGTCTTCAATTCTATTCCATTGGTCCACTTGCCTGTCACTGTGCCAATACCATGCAGTTTTTAACACTATTGCTCTGTAGTATTGCTTGAGGTCTGGGATACTGATTTCCCCAGAAGTTCTTTTACTGTTGGGAATAGTTTTAGCTATCCTGGGTTTTTTGTTATTCCAGATAAAATTGAGAATGTCTTTTTCTAACTCTGTGAAGAACTGAGTTGGGATTTTGATGGGGATTGCATTGAATCTGTATATTGCTTTTGGCAAAATGGCCATTTTTACTATATTAATCCTGCCAATCCATGAGCATGGAAGATTTTTCCATTTTCTGAGGTCTTCTTCGATTTCCTTCTTCGGAGACCCAAAATTCTTCTCATACAGATCTTTTATTTGTTTTGTTAGAGTCACACCAAGATACTTTATATTGTTTGTGGCTATTGTGAAGGGTGTCATTTCCCTAATTTCTTTCTCAGCCTGCTTATCCTTTGAGTATAGGAAGGCAACTGATTTGCTTGAGTTGATTTTATAACCAGTCACTTTGCTGAAGTTGTTTATCAGCTGTAGGAGTTCCCTGGTGGTGTTTTTTGGATCACTTAAGTATACTATCATATCATTTGCAAATAGTGATAATTTGACTTCTTCCTTTCCAATTTGTATCCCTTTGACCTCCTTATGTTCTCTAATTGCTCTAGCTAGAACTTCAAGTACTATACTCAAAAGATATGGAGAGATGGGCTTCACCTTGATCTGAGCACTCCACTCTAGGTGGAGGGGACTATGGCTTACACAAGAGTTCCCACTCAAAGGCTAGGAGAGGAATTTTACATTGGTCAATGTTAAGTCCCTGCCCATTGGCATGGCACCCCAATAAGGCTCTCTACAATTTGGGAATGAAAGAAAAGAAAGCTTAGAAGTTCAATGACATATATTTTTCTGTTTTTAAAGTGACTTTTAAACATACATTTACAATCACTATCTTCATTGAATTTCAAAGACTTGAGAACATGAGGCTTTGTATTTATATAGTATAGCACCTTGTACTTGTTTAAAGGAGTAAGTGTTATCAAAGGCCTAGTTCTTTGATATACAAAACAAAGAATCTCCAAAGTAATGGTTGGCTTTATGGCATTTTCACTTTATGCCACAGTAACAACATTTACAACATTCCACAAATCCATCTTTCCTTTAAAATAGTTGTAACATATTAATTGAGGAAATTGTCTGACATATCCATCCTACAGAGTAATATTTCCTTCCTTTACTATAAAGGGTAATTGTGAAGCATCAGAGTGTGTTCTAAACTAAACAATTAAATTTATAGTAGACTTTACCACCATGATACTAAAGATAAATCCAGAAGGCCTACCTTTCCATATGATGATATTCTTTTTATGTTCTTACATATTCTAAAAGTTTTCCCTTGTAATTGTAAATGTAATTTCTCTTCCCTCAGTTGAAGAGGTAAGATGAGAGCTGTAACCCAGCTGTCCAAATACATGGCTTGGGCTGAGTTCAGAGTTGTATTCTTCTCTCTGTCCTAACATCTCTACACCTAGGCCTAGAAGCTCACAGCCTCCATATGATCTAATCTTCCAAGCTGACTGATTCAATCAGGTTTCTCTCAGCTTCAGACTGAATTGCTTTGCTTGGCTTCATATTATCTTTGGCAGTATGTTCTAATTTTCTGGATCCTTCTCATTCTCAGGCTAGTTGTCTTCACATGTATATAGCTTGTTCTTTCTGTAACCTGTCTCTTTAAAACTGTCCCTAATAAATTGATTTATATCCACTACCACACACAATACATATACCTTCTCTTTGTCACTGTCTTTGTCTGTCTCTGTCTTTCTGCTTGTCTCTATCTCTGTTTCTGTCTCTGTCTCTGCCTCTGTTTCTCTCCCCCTCCCTCCCTTCCTTCTCTAACATAGCCTATCTTTGATGTGCTACTTTCATGTGAGTTGGGTATATTTTCTCTCTGGTTCATTCTACTAAATCTTTCTCTGATTCATCATTTTGTCTGCCTCTCTATTAAAAGGCACCTTACACATAGACACTTCCATCTACAAACTAACCATTTCCTTTATTGTTAGGGATTAAAGGCATGTACTAAGGGCTTGTTTGTATTTCATTCAGATCATACTGTTATCTAGAAAGTGTCTGAATTCTAGCCAGATTGTATAGAACTAGAAGATCTTTGGATGTGATATTTTGCAAAAGTAGCCATGTTGCAGATTAAAATTCCCCTATAGATATTCATGATAGAAATATTTAATTTTACGTCATTATTTGCTCTGCTATCCAAAATTCCAGTTCATATTGATTTGATATACATAGAATTGTTCTATGTATAGAGAATCGTAGAAAGTCATTCCTGGCTAAGATCATGATAATCACACTGGCCAATATTCCCCTTTCAAAAACAAACAACAAACATGTAAGACAATTTTTGGAATGATCACAAAATGTACCAATATTCACTTATAACTTCCTAGAAAAACTGAACATGTCCCCATCTCTGTATGTCTAAACTGATGCCTTTTCTATTGGTTGTATCTAATTTTGAGTGCATTTTGCAATTTCAAGGCATAGATAGGCATTCATGCTTACTAATGTAAAATATTATTAATAAAATTTTGACAATCTTATTTCTACACCAATTGAATCTGGAAGAAAATCTCACTTTCATCTTAAACAGCTTTAAAAGAAAACCCATGGAAACTTGGTTTCTCTGATTTTCTATTGTCTCCTTGGCTCCTGGAGTAATGTTAGTAATGGTATTTCCTGTCAAAGACACCAGATTACTGCCAGGTTAGAAGTTTTGTTTAGATAAAATAAAAAAATTATAAAAACTATGAGTTAAAACTGTGTAAGAGCTTTAAGTATGATTGACAATGAGTTGCAAATATTTGTTGGAGGTATGTTTTCAAAAATTTAACAGTAAACAGTAAAAAAAAAAATTATTGTGGTTTCTTTTTGTTTGCCTTTCTTTTTAATGCTTTAAAAGTCTCAGTTCCTTACCTGCAGCTCTAAGAGAAAGAATAGTTGCCTTTTCTGTGATTTGTGTTCAGCAATTAAAAACTATGGTTAGGAGCAAGAATCAGCAGAGGATATTTGCAATCGATTCTTTCTAAAGAATAAAGCATGAAATCATTTCTGGGAAGAAAGTTAAATGTGGAGGTCAGCATGAATGATATTGGCAGAGAATGTTATAATGCCAGCAAAGAAGTGTTTCCTTGTAGTAGGAGGTGGATGAAACTTGGCAATGTGGGATGTCGGTAAATCATAAAGTTACTTGCAATAACAAAGGTATGGCAGGAACTATTAGTTTAAGTGAAAAGCATCAAGTATCACTTCTGAAAAAATGTATTTCTGGTGCAGTTTTGTCAAAGAACAGCATAAATAACCAGGAGCATGTATTTGACTCTAGAGTAGATGGATTTAAAAGCAACAATGAGCAACCCAGAAAACATATGATCCATATCAGTTAGGTTCCTCCAGGCTCTGAGATTAAACCAGCTGCCCTTGATAATGTCACAGCAGGCGATATCCTCAGGACCAGTTCTTAATAAAAGCCAAACTTAAAGAGAACATTCAAAGACAATGTTAATGATAGAGAAAGGATTGTTGTGCATAGTGGCAACGTCCCTGGTGGCAGTGAAGAAACATAAAAGGGTTAGTAAGATTAACAAGGTTAGAATAGCATAGAATCATGCTACAATATAAAAAACTCAACAAAATGACATATCAATGTAAAACATATGTGTATGTCAAACAATCAATATCCTGAAATTTATTGAATAGAAATAGACCCTTGGCTTTAAAAGATACTGTATTTTCCATCTAAAAGACTAATTAATCTTAATAAATTGAGAAGGATAAAAACCTACGGGTTTTTGTTCTGTTTTGTTTTGTTTTGTGGGTTTTTGTTTTATTTGTTGTTTTTGCTTTTGTTTGTCTGTTTTCTTTTGCTTTTTAGATCAAACCTGGTAATGTGGAATAGCTAGCTATGTGACAAAAAGGAGATCTGAAGAAATAAAAAGAAGTCAAGATAGAGCTTCCTATGAAAGTCTTTCTGAAGATGATGTCGTCACCCCAATGTATGCAGTAATTCAGAGAACTTACTCTATGTTGCTGTTCTTAAGGGCTTTATAACCCTCAAAACTGCTCTTGTAAATTCCAAATTCCTTTCCTCCTCTTTCAGTTTTGGTGTTTGGAAATGACAGCTTTCTGCCACAAGATAATGTTTCCCTCAGAGACATGAGAAGATCACATATGGACATTGTTGAAGTCCATGATTTAATGTTTGCTTTGCTTTTTCCAGACCTTGCTCTTTGGTTCAATATTACTGGGTAGTACTTTTTAAAATTCACAGGTAATATTAGCTTTTAGGCATTAAAATTTGTTGATTTGATATATAGTGTTTCCTAGAACTGTGTGTTATATAAAGTCAATATATTATTTGTTGAAAGTTGATATAGAGTTTTTATTTTTATTAAATATTCAAATGTTCATATCATTTGCATATATTACATATGTTTGAACAAAAATATATGGTCATCATGATATGCTCTGATATCAATATGAGAACATCCTTCTGCTTTTTCTTCTTTCCTTCTCACTTTTATGTTTCCATACATTAAGCCTACACTGCGATAGCATACACAAAATACAATGCTTGCTTTTAAATAACTAGCAGAAAAAGGTTGGTTCTGGGAATAAGAAAAGAAAAAATAGATTGAACTAGAATGATATTTGTTTAGAGAAATTAAGAAATTTCCCACAAAATAGTAAAGGCCTATCTCAAACTAAAGAATCTACTTTCTGATAATAAACTGAAAAATTTGTAAACACAAAACTACTGTTAGTATGGGAATATTTTTTCTTGAATTTTTTCATTATTTGAATATTGAAATTTATAAAGAAAATATAGGTAAAAACAAATGTGATCTATTCTATAAAAATCACCAACCAGTGACTGCAGAATGAATGTTAAATTAGAAAAATCATATTTATTGTCTAATTGATGCCAAATCTATTGGGGGAAACTGTAATGAAAAAAGTGTGATGTTCTCATAGTGTCAAGAGCTATGCCATGATAGAGGAATCTGGTAGACACCATGTTAAGTATCTAAAGATTACATGTCATAGGAGAACTACACATTAAGTGCCTTTGAATAAAACATAAAGCAAAGACCATTTTTCTTCTGAGATTTCAGCTGAATAATCAATGACTTAAATATAAGTTAAAGAAACATTGTATAAATACTCATGAAGCATGAGGAAATAATTTAACAATTTGCTTTCTTTATACTAAAACTCTCATAGATAGGAAAACAAACCAAAAACTCATACATTTTCTTCCCAGGAGGAAAAGAGGCATATTGGAAAATCAAAATAAATAAGTAAAATAAATAATCCTTATTTAGATTCTTTGACGTAAATCTGAACAACTCAACACCTGATACGAACCAGGGTAATAGATGTGTCAGAGAGCTTGCGTTATTTTTGAATTTGTTTAGGTACATTGTTTGCAAATATGAGAATATTTGAATAAATGAATGGATTTAATATTAGGAATTTCAATGAGTTTAGAGAGTAGCAAGTCTGGATACTGTGTTTTATTATTCTAAGCTTACAACTGTGATTGTTCAGGTCATAAAGAAAAAATGTTTTAATATTTATAAAGCATGGTTCAGTATTAAAATAGACATAAGTTTTTAAACATATAAAATCTAAAATAGTTAAAAATGACCTCCCCCATTTCATTACCTATGTTTAGCTTGCAAACTAAAATTAAAGATAAGTAATATATTTTATTGCTTTCAAAGGCACTGCTTATTTTGAAGTTGAAAATACTCAATCGTCTAGATAATTGAATGGAAGAAGAATTTATGTCAAACCATTTTTAGCAAGCATGTAGCCTTCACTGATAATTAGTCTCTTCTACTGTAATGGTCTGGAGTTGGTCATAGTTTACATATTACCACCTTGCTGTTTGTGTTTATTTTAAGAAACTAATTTTATCAATATGGGAAGACTTTGCATATATTCATACAACTTTATACTAAGAATGATCTTGACACTTAACTTACGTGAACTGCTTCTCTGTAAAATCGGGGACAGCGTTTTATGAATCAGTTTTAGATTGTCCCTGATACAAGCTCACAGTGTGCCTCTATGAATGGAATAGTAATTTCATATTCCATTTTAGTGTGGTGTGCAATGTTGCTCATTACCTAAAAAATAAGATATGAACTGTCCAGAATATTCAGAACTGAAGCAGATGCCTTTATTACACAAATAATAGGTCAATAGTATGTATGAAGGGTTCAGTGTTCTTTTAGCAATGTTAGTTTATGCTTATTTTGGCTAAATAGTAAAATTTGTTTAATAGTGAAAATGATGCTCATGGACACAGCCAACCCAACAATATATCAGAAATCTATAGTGTCCATCAACAATAATAATAAGTAGTTAAACCTGAAACTGATTGAAACCACATAGTGTAACAGTAAATTTAAGTATATTGTGTGTTTTTAAATAAAACAAAAACATTGAATTTACTCTACTATCTACATTTTTTTAGTTCCTGGTGTGATTTAGAATAAGCCATAAACCTTTGAGATTTTGAAAGTTATTTTCTTGACATTCATATGTAGTATGAAATTTGCCAATACTATTGCTTAGGCATCACTGAAATAGAATCATGGCTATCTATAAGCATTGAATGGATCTGTTATTTTGTAGGTAAATATTATTTTAAAACAATGGTCCAATGGCTTTCTTCATCTCTTGCCCTCGGTACTTCTGTAACCCCAATTCATCTCTTGGACAGCTAGGAGATTTTACATTTACCAAATTGACATAATGTAATCTATTGCATATACGTTGAATTCATAACTTAAAGTTACGTTTGCTAAATGCTTCCAATTTCATAGTAATATAACATTATTGATCATAACACAGCTTAAGTTTCTGTTAGTTGTACCTCATTCATTTGTGAATTGTGACCATGATTTCTATGTAAATCAATAAATTGTCTCAATGTACCGATCCATGAGCATGGGAGGTTTTCCCATTTTTTGAGGTCTTCTTCCATTTCCTTCTTCAGAGTCTTGAAGTTCTTGTCATACAGATCTTTCACCTGTTTGGTTAGAGTCACCCCAAGATACTTTATCCTGTTTGTGGCTATTGTGAAGGGGGTCATTTCCCTAATTTCTTTCTCAGCCTGCTTATCCTTTGAGTATAGGAAGGCCACTGATTTGCTTGAGTTGATTTTATAACCTGCCACTTTGCTGAAGTTGTTTATCAGCTGTAGGAGCTCACTAGTGGAGTTTTTTGGGTCACTTAGGTAGACGATCATGTCGTCTGCAAATAATGATAGTTTGACTTCTTCCTTTCCAATTTGTATCCCTTTGACCTCCTTATGTTGTTGAATTGCCCGAGCTAGTACCTCAAGTACAATATTGAAAAGATAAGGAGAAAGGGGGCAGCCTTGTCTGGTCCCTGATTTCAGTGGGATTGCTTCAAGTTTCTCTCCATTTAGTTTGATGCTGGCTACCGGTTTGCTGTATATTGCTTTTACTATGTTTAGGTATGAGTATGCATGCTTGTAGTTGCATGCTAGCATTATAGAGCCAAGCTCCTGAGCATAGAAATAATAATAATAATAATAATAATAATAATTAATAATGTGTCTCTAGATCCTTACAAAGCAGGTACACTCTTATACTAAAGTCTGATCATAATTTTGTCCTAAATATTTTATATTAGTAATTGTTTTCCTTTTGAGCCTGAGAGAGAACTATACATTTCTATTTGAATGTGTGTACCTTATCTTTCACTTTATGAGTACAATTATGGCTCTACCAGACTATATTTTTAAGAATAGGTTTTTTTTATTGAACTATGTAAAATGAAACATGGGCTTAGCATCTAAATGTCAATCACCAAATCCTGTTTCAAATATTATATTTGCATGTCATTTGTAATTTTATATTTGTGTCAAATTATTTTATGCTTAAAACTATCCATAATAGAAACCTCAGTTAGTGCAAACCTGAAAGGAATAGATTCAGACTGGATCACTGTTGATGAAAAGGCTTTCCAGACGTTTGACTCATTCTATGATACCTGTAGTGAAAACAAGAGCCACGGCCCATGCTGATGGTTAACAGAGAGTGTCTGAAATGTGTTATTCCAGATTGAGAGTTTCCTTTTAACAAAGTTTTCTCATGTAATAAATAGATAATCAAATGAAAGTGAAATGTCAATATGTGGTACTGTGAATGATTTAGTCAACTCTGGCATTTGTCTGGGTTTAATTGAGATGGTTTATGGCATGTAATTTGGAATCAGGTGACCTCACTGTAGGAGCCAGCCATGTAGACTGGCATAATTCCTGCCATATTTCTCTCTCCCTCTATTTCTCCCTCTCCCTCCTTCTCTCTTCCCTCCCTGCCTCCCTCTTTCCCTCCTCATCTTCCTCTTCCTTCTTCCTCTCTCCCTCTCTCCCTCTCTTCCCACTCTTTCTCTTTCACTTCCCCACTCCAGAAAGGTTCTTTAGTGAATTCAAAATCATTCCTGTTATACTTTCCACACAGAAACAGAATAAAAACAATAAAAATATATATTTTTCTCTTATACACATGCTTAAAAAATAGACTTCATGGTACCCTGTCAGCCAGTGTAGCTGTATTAACTCTAAAACATCAATACTTTCAAAACCACAGTTTTATCTCTGTCTCACACTTTGGATGTGTCTGTCAACAACACTGCTGCATCAGGCTTTCCCTCTATAAGTGTCAAACCCCACTGCCACCAAGGTTTTATTGGACAGAGCTCACCAGAGAACCACAAAGTAAATTATAATGTCCAATGTGCCCATTAAAAAATATACAATGACAGCATTCATGTCACCAGAGGAACTGAGAAATCTGACAGGACATCTCATGGACACTGTATTCTTGCAGCTTATTATTAGGTCATTTCTATACTTCTTGCAACACCTTATGTTTGCTTTCTATCATAGCTGTAATTACTAAAATGTTGAATTCTAACAATATGTTGCTACTTCTCATCATCTCTTATTTTCCATATTCAGATTGTTCCATATTTATTGATGACATCTTAAAGAGGCATGGTTGTAAGCATTTAAAATAGGCAAAGGATTTTATACATTTTATAACAAATTTGAGGGTTCAGAGAAATGGCTCATTGAATAAAATTATTGACCATTTAGCCTGAGGATGTAAGTCCAATTCCCAGAACAGGTGTGATAGCAGGAGATAAAAACAGGGAATTGCACATTGGGCTATGTCATATGTGCATAAAAATCCCTACTGAATTACAATAAATAAACTAATAATTGAATAAATAAATAAATAACTTGAATTCAGATATATCCATGTGACATATATAAAACACAATAAATAATAAAACATAATCACACAGGTATATAGATCTATAAATAAATATACCTACACAAGTCTTTAATTAAAATGCTATTTTTTATTACAATTATCACATCTATGCTCATCAAGAAGTTTATAAATTTCATTTTGGTACATGATTTTATTAACCCATTTTGATATCAGGATAAGATACACGTCATTAAAATTTTGTTCTTTCATTTCTTTTATGTTTTATAGAATATTTGAGTAATAGTAATTAATTGTTTTGAAATTTATTTTGAAATCTTCACAGAATCCATATAGCCTTGGATTCTTTTTAACTGGCATGTTTTTATTAGTTTTGATGTTTAACTGTTGTTCAGATGACCTGTCAATAGGTGAGAGTAGGGTATTAAAGTCATTGTGCATTTTGAGGTGTGGATGTTTTGGAGTTAATTACAGTTTTACTGGCTGATATGGTGTTCTGAGAGATATGGGACCCTGAAATCTATTTTTACATGCTTGTATAAGAAAATACATAATTTTATTTTGAGTCTGGTTGTGTTTGTAAACAATAGTAGTTTGAAAGTCATTAAAGAAACTTTAAGTAGGGAAAGAGAGAGAGGAGAAGAGAAGAGAAGAAAAGAGAAGAGAGGAGAGAAGAGGATAGGAGAGAGAAAGAGAGCTAGCGAAAGACAGAGAAACAAAAGTAAACATAGTTTAAATCCACTCTCCCTATAGAGGATAAAGGTGGATAAAGGATTATGTTTTTCTGAGGTGCTTTGGAACAGTGCTAATAAACCCTGTAACTATTGTAATTAGAGCACTTAGTTATTGATGAAGACAAAAAAAATTATCTTGAATATCTACAAAGAATATTTGTCATCAGTCTAGTGCCCAGAGGTAGACTATATGAAAATATACACTATTTGAAGAGAAAAAGCATCCAGAAGATTTGTCTCTTTTCTTGCAAAGTACAGGCATTTTATCTGTATCCACTCCAAGTGATTTTAGAGGTTCTGTCTTGAAAGTACCTACCCAGAATAAAATACTGTAAAATATTTTATATAACATGTTAAACATAATTGACACTTTCTTCAAAATTGGCCAATTTATCCAGAGAATCAAATCCTTTTATGGGGTCCAATCTGGTATAAACTTAGCTCCAACCTGAAAGCTGTTAAGGCGATGGGTCATATCTCTGTGACTCACACTGCTTAGGGCAGTGCCTGGAACACATCCTAACCTTGAGATGGAATATCACATGGGAAATCCAAGGAAGCTTTCATTTCTGCTCTTACATATTCTCCTGTCACCCCACTTTATATTCTTTTAGCATGCTTTTTCTGGAGTTCCCACAGTTTCACAGAAGCTACTGATGTGTGCTAAGAATAAACCCTTGCTGCTTCCTACAGTGTTTTCATATCAATTAATACTTCCATGTTTATTCATCTATTAAAGTCATAATTTCAATCAGCTAAAAGTGACTAGAACCTTTACTAGGTGTATGACCATCTTGAAACATTATAACTATTGATAGAACAGTACTTTATCTGAATTAAAGGTGTTGGGAAATAGAAAGTATGTAAATTATAAAGTTTACTTCAATATTAACCTACTCTTCTTCAGCTTTTCAACTCCCTAACTTACAAAACTAACTAAATTTCAGATTATCATGACTAGCAAAAAATGTCCTATACGTTTCTCTAATACAAGACTGATTCTAGCATTTTCTAAGGTAAATTTAGCTTTTTATAATACATCTCATTTATTAACAAAATGAATCTAGAAAGTAACTTCAGACCATGTATAAATAATGATGACAATTAGATTATCATTTACAAAACAAATATTTTTGGGGGGTTATTTCATTCGATATATTTTTTATTTACATTTCAAATGATTTACACTTTTCTGGTCCCCCACTCCCCGATAGTCACATAAGCCCCCTTCCCTCCCCCTATTCTCCCACCCACCCCTTCCCACTTCCCTGTTCTCGTTTTGCCTTATACTGCTTCACTGAGTCTTTCCAGAACAAGGGGCCACTCCTCCGTTCTTCTTGTACCTCATTTGATGTGGGGATTATGTTTTGGGTATTCCAGTTTTCCAGGCTAATATTCACTTATTAGTGAGTGCATACCATGATTGATCTTTTGAGACTGGGTTACCTCACTTAGTATGATGTTCTCCAGCTCCATCCATTTGCCTAAGAATTTCATGAATTCATTGTTTCTAATGGCTGAATAGTACTCCATTGTGTATATATACCACATTTTTTACATGCACTCTTCTGTTGAGGGATACCTGGGTTCTTTCCAGCTTCTGGCTATTATAAATAGGGCTGCAACGAACATAGTGGAGCATGCCCTTATTACATGCTGGGGAATCTTCTCGGTATATGCCCAGGAGTGGTATAGCAGGATCTTTCGGAAGTGACATGCCCAGTTTTCTGAGGAACCGCCAGACTAATTTCCACACTTAGAAAGAGCAATTCTCAAGTTCATATGAAATAACAAAAAACCCAGGATAGCTAAAACTGTTCTCAACAGTAAAAGAACTTCTAGGGGAATCAGTATCCCCAATCTCAAGCAGTACTACAGAGCAATTGTGTTAAAAGCTGCCTGATAGTGGGGGGTCTAAGACAGACAGGTCTTGGACTGACCCCAGGCCCTGGACTGCTCGGTGGGCCATCTGTGTGCCAACCCGGCCAGGAGGTTGTTAGCCTAGCAGGCTCTCCAGGCACTTTCAGGGAGCGTGCGCACACTCCATCATCCTGGCCACCTGACCGAACCAATTAACAATCATGGCCCTAGGGAAACTTTGCTCAGGCCTTAGCCTGCCAGGCTTTTGCCTAGATTCAGGGCCTCAGCAGCTAGGCTAGCCTTGTGTGCACCAACCCGGTTGGGAGATCTGCTGCTCAGCAGAGTGACCAGCACTTGGAAAAGGTCCCGCAGCATAGACTATCAGCACTCACTGAAGGAGCAAACAGGCAACGCCTGGTTCACACAGACAACCTGAGGCAAGGCACACTAGGGCTCCAAGGGTACCCAAGAGGAGGACAGCACATCAGCAGTCTGTAACAGGGGAAACCCAGCCATCCATTGTTGCAGAAATAGCCCTACAGCCTCACAGGAAGCACAAATACCAGCCAGAGAGAAGACCAACTAACCACAGAAATAACAAGATGGCAAAGGGCAAATGCAGGAACGCTATTAACAGAAACCTAGGCAATATGGCAGCGTCTGAACCAAACTCTCCAATACCAGCAAGTCCTAGTTACACAAACACACCAGAAAAACAAGATTTGGATTTAAAATCACTGTTCATGATGCTGCTAGAAGAACACAAAAAGGACATTAATGGATCTCTTAAAGAAATACAGGGAAACATGAATAAACTAGAAACCCGTATAATGAAAACACAAAAATCACTTAAAGAAATTCAGGAGAATAAGGCTCAAGAGATAGAAGCCAATAAAGAAGAAACACACACACACACACAAAAAAAAAAACTTTAAAGAAATGCAGGAGAAAGTGAGTCAAACAGTAGAAGTCATGAAAGAGGAAACACAAAAATCTCTTAAAGAATTACAGGAAAACACAAACAAGCAAGTGAAGGAGCTAAGTTAAATCATCTCAAATCAGAAGAAGAAACAACTAAGACATTACAAAGGGAGACAACTTTGGAGATAGAAAACCTTGAAAAGAAATCAGGGACCATAGATGCAAATATCAACAACAGAATACAAGAGATAGAAGAAAGACTCTCAGATGCTGAAGATACCATAGAAACCATGGACTCAACAGTTAAAGAAAATGCAAAATGCAAAAAGCTTGTAACCCAAAATATGCAGGAAATCCAGGACACAATGAGAAGACCAAACATAAGGATTATAGGCATAGATGAGAGTGAAGATTTACAACTTAAAGGGCCAGCAAATATCTTCAATAAAATTATGGAAGAAAACTTCCCTAACCTAAAGAGAGATGCCCATGAATATACAAGAAGCCTACAGAACTCCAAACAGACTGGACCAGAACAGAAATACTTCCCATCACATAATAATCAAAACACCAAATGTACTAAACAAAGAAAGAATATTAAAGGCAGTAAGAGAAAAAGGCCAAGTAACATATAAAGGAAGACCTATCAGACATTTCACCGGAGAGAATGAAGGCTAGAAGATCCTGGGCAGATCTCATGCAGACACTAAGAGAACACAAATGCCAACCAAAACTACTATATCCAGCAAAACTCTCAATCACCGTAGATGGAGAAACTAAGATATTCCATGACAAAACCAAGTTTACCCAATATCTATCCACAAACCCAGCCCTACAAAGTATAATAGGAGGAAAACACCAATACAAGGAGGGAAACTTCACCCTGGAAAAAGCAAAATAGTAACCTTTAATCAAACCCCAAAGAAGTTAACCAATCAAATTTAAAAAATAAATTCAAAAATGACAGGAAGTAACACTCACTATTCCATAATATCTCTTAACATCAATGGACTCAATGACCCAATAAAAAGACATAGACTAACTGACTGGATACATAAACAGGACCCTACATTTTGCTGCTTACAGGAAACACACCTCAGGGTCAAAGACAAACACTACCTTAGAGTAAAAGGCTGGAAGACAATTTTACAAGCAAATGGTCTCAGGAAACAAGCTGGAGTAGCCATTTTAATATCAGATAAAATTGACTTTCAACCCAAAGTCATCAAAAGAGACTCTGAGGGACACTTCTTGTTGGTCAAAGGAAAAATACAACAAGAAGAACTCTCAATCCTGAACATCTATGCTCCAAATGCAAGGGCACCCTCTTTCGTAAAAGAAACTTTATTAAAGCTCAAAGCACACATTGCACCTAACACAATAATTGTGAGTGACTTCAACACTGCACTTTCCTCAATGGACCGATCAGGAAAACAGAAACTAAACAGGGACACAATGAAACTAATTGAAGCTTTGGACCAATTAGATTTAACAGATATATATATATGTAGAACATTCTATCCTAAAGCAAAAGAATATACCTTTTTCTCAGCACCTCATGGTACCTTCTCAAAAATCAACCATATAATTGGTCACAAGACATACCTCAACAAATATAAGAAGATCGAACTAATCCCATGCCTCCTATCAGATCACTATGGAGTAAAAGTGGTCTTCAATAGCAACAAAAACAACAGGAAACCCACATACACATGGAAACTGAACAATATTCTACTCAATGATACCTTGGTCAAGGAAGAAAGAAAGAAAGAAATTAAAGACTTTTTAGAATACAATGAAAATGAAGACACAACATACCCAAATTTATGGGACACAATGAAAGCAGTGCTAAGAGAAAAACTCATAGCCCTGAGTGCCTCCAAAAAGAAAATGGAGAGAGCATACATTAGCAGCTTAATGACACACCTGAAAGCCCTGGAACAAAAAGAAGCTATTTCACCCAGGAGGAGTAGAAGGAAGGAAATCATCAAACTCAGGGCCGAAATCAATCAAGTAGGAACAAAGAGAACCATACAAAGAATCAACAAAACCAGGAACTGGTTCTTTGAGAAAATCAACAAGATAGATAAACCCTTAGCCAGACTGACCAAAGGGCACAGAGAAAGTATCCAAATTAACAAAATTAGAAATGAAAAGGGAGATATAACAACAGAAACTGAGGAAATCTAAAAAATCATCAGATCCTACTACAAGAGCCTGTACTCAACACAACTGGAGAATCTGGAGGAAATGGACAATTTCCTTGACAGATACCAAATACCAAAATTTAATCAGGACCAAATAGATCATCTAAACAGTTCCATAACGACTAAAGAAATAGAAGGAGTCATAGAAAGTCTTCCAATCAAAAAAAGCACAGGACCAGATGGTTTCAGTGCAGAATTCTATCAGACCTTCAAAGAAGAGTTAACACCAACTCTTCAAACTATTCCACAAAATAGAAACAGAAGAAACACTACCCAATTCCTTCTACGAAGCCACAATTACACTGATACCAAAACCACACAAAGATCCAACAAAGAAAGAGAACTTCAGACCAATTTCCCTTATGAACATCGATGAAAAAATACTCAGTAAAATTCTTGCCAACCGAATCCAAGAACACATCAAAACAATCATCCACCATAATCAAGTAGTTTTTATCCCAGGAATGCAGGGTTGGTTCAATATACAGAAATCCATCAATGCAATCCACTACATAAACAAACTCAAAGAAAAAACCACATGGTCATTTCATTGGATGCTGAAAAACCATTTGACAAAATTCAGCATCCTTTCATGATTAAAGTCTTGGAAAGAACAGGAATTCCAGGCCCATACCTAAACATAGTAAAAGCAATATACAGCAAACTGGTAGTCAGTATGAAACTAAATGGAAAGAAACTAGAAGCAATCCCACTAAAATCAGGGACTAGACAGGGCTGCCCCCTTTCTCCTTATCATTAGTCATTAGGGAAATGCAAATCAAAACAACCCTGAGATTTCATCTTACACCAGTCAGAATGGCTAAGATTAAAAATTCAGGAGACAGCAGATGTTGGAGAGGGTGTGGAGAAAGAGGAACACTCCTCCACTGCTGGTGTGGTTGCAAATTGGTACAACCACTCTGGAAATCAGTCTGGCGGTTCCTCCAAAAACTGGGCACCTCACTTCCAGAAGATCCTGCTATACCACTCCTGGGCATATACCCAGAGGATTCCCCACCATGTAATAAGGATACATGCTCTACTATGTTCATAGCAGCCCTATTTATAATTGCCAGATGCTGGAAAGAACCCAGGTATCCCTCAACAGAAGAGTGGATGCAAAAAATGCGGTATATCTACATAATGGAGTACTGTTCAGCCATTAGAAACAATGAATTCATGAAATTCTTAGGCAAATGGATGGAGCTAGAGAACATCATACTAAGTGAGGTAACCCATACTCAAAAGGTGAATCATGGTGTGAACTCACTAATAAGTGGATATTAATCTAGAAAACTGGAATACCCAAAACATAATCCACACATCAAATGAGGTACAAGAAAAAGGAGGAGTGGCCCTTTGTTCTGGAAAGACTCAGTGAAGCAGTATTCGGCAAAACCAGAATGGGGAAGTGGGAAGGGGTGGTTGGGAGGACAGGGGGAGAGAAGGGGGCTTACGGGACTTTCGGGGAGTGGGGGGCTAGAAAAGGGGAAATCATTTGAAATGTAAATAAAAAATATATCGAATAAAAAAAAAGAAAGAAAGAAAATGCAAAATGCCAAAAGCTTGTAATCCAAAACATCCAGGAATTCCAGGGCACAATGAGAAGACCAAAACTAAGGATTATAGGTATAGATGAGAATGAAGATTTACAACTGAAAGGGCCAGCAAATATCTTCAATAAAATTATGGAAGAAAACTTGCCTAAACTAAAGAAAGAGATGCCCACGAATATATAAGAAACCTACAGAAATCCAAACAGAGTGGACCAGGACAAAAATACCTTCTGTCACAAAATAATCAAAATCCCAAATGTACTAAACAAAGAAAGAATATTAAAAGTAGTAAGAGAAAAAGGCCAAGTAACATATAAGGGAATACCTATCAGAATTACACGAGACTTCTCACCAGAGACCATGAAAGCGAGAAGATTCTAGGAATATCTCACACAGACTCTAAGAGAACACAAATGCCAGCCAAGACTACTATACCCAGCAAAACGCTCAATCACCATAGATGGAGAAATCAAGATATTCTATAATAAAACCAAATTTACACAATAACATTCCACAAACCCAGCCTTACAAAGGATAAGAGGTGGAAAACACCAATACAAGGAGGGAAACTATAACCTGAAAAAACAAGATAGTAACTTTCTTCCAACAAACCCAAAAGAAGATAACCACTGAAATATAAAAATAACATCAATAATGACAGGAAGTAATAATCAATATTCCTTAATATATCTTAACATCAATGGACTCAATTTCCCAATAAAAAGACATACACTAACAGACCAGATAAGGAAACAGGACCCTACATTTTGCTGCATACATGAAACACATCTCAGTGTCAAAGACAAACACTACTTCAGAGTAAAAGGCTGGAAGACAATTTTACAAGCAAATGGTCTCAGGAAACAAGCCATAGTAGCCATTCTAATATTAGATAAAATTGACATTCAACCTAAAGTCATCAAAAGAGACACGGAGGGACACTTCTTGCTGGTCAAAGGAACAATACACCAAGAAGAACTCCCAGGCCTGAAGATCTATGCTCCAAATGCAAGGGAACGCTCATTCATAAAAGAAACTTTACTAAAGCTCAAAGCACATATTGTACATAACAAAATAATTGTAGGTGACTTCAACACTCTCCTCTCCTCAATGGACCAATCAGGAAAACATAAACTAAAGAGGGACACAGTAAAACCAATTGAAGCTTTGGATCTTTTAGATTTAATACACACCCCCCCACACACACACATATATATATGTCACAAGACAGACTTCAACAAATATAAGAAGATCGAAATAATCTCATGCCTTCTATCAGATCACTATGGAGTAAAAGTGGTCTTCAAGAGCAACATAAACAACAGAAAACCGACATACATGTGGAAACTGAACAATGCTCTAGTCAATGACACCTTGGTCAAGGAAGAAATAAAGAAGAAATCAAAGATTTTATAGAATTTAATTAAAACGAAGACACAAAACACCCAAATCTATGGGACAAAATGAAAGCAGTGCTAAGAGGAAAACTCATAGCCCTGAGTGCCTCCAAAAAGAAAATGGAGAGAGCATACACTAACAGCTTAATGACACACCTGAAAGCCCTAGAACAAAAAGAAGCCAATTCACCCAGGAGGAGTAGAAGACAGGAAATCATCAAACTCAGGGCCGAAATCAATCAAGTAGAAACAAAGAGAACCATACAAAGAATCAGGAAAACCAGGATCTGGTTCTTTGAAAAAAATCAACAAGATAGATAAACCCTTAGCCAGACTAACCAAAGGACACAGAGACAATATCCAGATTAACAAAATTAGAAATGAAAAGGGATATATAACAACAGAATCTGAGGAAATTCAAAAAATCATCAGATCCTACTACAAAAGCCTATACTCAGTACAACTGGAGAATCTGGAGGAAATGGACAGTTTCCTAGACAGATACCAAACACCAAAATTATATCAGGATCAAATAGATCATCTAAATAGTCTCATAACCCCTAAAGATACATAAGGGGTCATAGAAAGTCTCCCAACCAAAAAAAGCATGGGACCAGATGGTTTTAGTGCAAAATTCTATCAGACCTTCCAAGAAGACTTAACACCAATACTTTTCAAACTAATCCAAAATAGAAACAGAAGGAACTCTACCCAACTCTTTCTACGAAGCCTCAATTATGCGGATATCAAAACCACAGAAAGATCCAAAAAAGAAAGAGAACTTCAGGACAATTTCCCTTATGAATATCGAGGCAAAAATACTAAATAAAATTCTTTTTAACTGAATTCAAGAAGATATCAAAATGATCATCCACCATGATCAAGCAGGCTTCATTCCAGGGATGCAGTGATGGTTCAATATAAGGAAATCCATCAATGCAATCTACTACATAAACAAACTCAAAGGAACAAAAACACATGATCATTTCATTAGATGCTGAAAAAGCATTTGACAAAATTCAACATCCTTTCATGCTAAAAGTCCTGGAAAGAACAGGAATTCAAGGCCCATACCTAAACATAGTTAAAGCAATATACAGCAAACCTGTAGCCAACATCAAACTAAATGGAGAGAAATTTGAAGCAATCCTACTAAAATCAGGGACAAAACAAGGCTGCCTAGCTAGAGCAATTGGACAAAATAAGGATGTCAAAGGAATACAAATTACAAAGGAAGAAGTCAAATTATCACTATTTGCAGATGATGTGATAGTCTACTTAAGTGACCCAAAAAAACTCCACCAGAGAACTCCTACAGCTGATAAACAACTTCAGCAAAGTGGCTGGTTATAAAATCAACTCAAGTAAATCAGTTGCCTTCCTATACTCAAAGTATAAGCAGGCTGAGAAAGAAATGACACCCTTCACAATAGCCACAAAAAATATAATGTATCTTGGTGTGACTCTAACCAAACAAATAAAAGATCTGTATGACAAGAACTTCAAGACTCTGAAGAAGGAAATGGAAGAAGACCTCAGAAAATGGAAAAATCTTCCATGCTCGTGGATTGGCAGGATTAATATAGTTAAAATGGCCATCTTGCCAAAAGCAATATACAGATTCAATGCAATTCCCATCAAAATCCCACCTCAGTTCTTTAGAGTTAGAAAAAGCAATTCTCAAATTCATCTGGAATAACAAAAAACTCAGGATAGCTAAAACTATCCTCAAGAGTAAAAGAACTTCTGGAGGAATCAAAATCCCAGACCTCAAGAAATACTACAGAGCAACAGTGTTAATAGCTGTATGTTACTGGTGCAGTCACAGACAAGAGGACCAATGGAATAGGATTGAAGATCCAGAAATGCATCCACACACCTGTGGCCACTTGATCTTCGACAAAGTAGCAGAAAACATCCAGTGGAAAATAGATAGCCTTTTCAACAAATGGTGCTGGAAGTCAGCAAGCAGAAGAATGGGAATTGATTCATTCTTATCTCCTACTACTAAGCTCAACTCCAAGTGGATCAAGGACCTCCACTTAAAAACAGACACACTGAAACTAATATAAAAGAAACTGTGGAAGACCCTTGAGGACATGGGCACAGGGGGAAAGTTCCTGAACAGAACACCAATAGCTTATGCTCTAAGAGCAAGAATTGACAAATGGGACCTCATAAAATTGCAAAGATTCTGTAAGGCAAAGGACACAGTCAAAAGGACTAAATGGTAACCAACAAATTGGGAAAAGATCTTCACCAACCCTACATAAGATAGAGGGCTAATATCGAATATATACAAAGAACTCAAGATGTTAGACACCAAGGAACCAAATAACCCTATTTAAAAATGGGCTACAAAGCTAAACAAAGAATTATCCCCTGAAGAAATTCAGATGGGGGAGAATCTCCTTAAGAAATGCTCAACATCATTAGTAATTAGGGAAATGCAAATCAAAAAACCCTGAGATTTCACCTCAGGCCAGTCAGAATGGCTAAGGTTACAAACTCTGGAGACAGCAGGTGTTGGCAGGGATGTGGGGAAAGAGGAATACTGCTCCACTGCTGGTGGAATTGTAAGATTGTAGAACCACTCTGGAAATTAATTTGGGGGTTTCTCAGAACACTGGGCATGACACTTCTGGAAGACCCTGCTATACCACTCCTGGACATATACCCAGAGGATTTTCCTGCATGCAATAAGGACACTTGCTTCACTATGTTTATTGCAGCCTTATTTATAATAGCCAAAATCTGGAAAGATCTGAGATGTCCCTCAGTGGAGGAATGGATACAGAAAATGTTGTATATTTACACAATGGAATACTACTCAGCAATTAAAAACAATGAATCCATGACATTTTTAGGCAAATTGTTGGACCTGGAAAATATCATCCTAAGTGAGGTAACCCAGTCACAAAAGAATACACATGGAATGAAATCTCTGATAATTGTATGTTAATTAGCCCAGAAGCCCTGAATACCCAAGACACAATTAGCATATCAAATGACTCCCATGAAGAAGTAAGGAGAGGGTCCTGATCCTGGAAAGGCTTGATCCAGCATTGAAGGGGAATACCAGGACAGAGAAAAGGGAGGGGGTGATTGGAGAATGGGTGGAGAGAAGAGGGCTTATGGAACATATGGGGAGGGTAGAACTGGAAAAGGGGAAAACATTTGGAATGTAAACCAAAGAATTTAGAAAATAAATAAAAAAGAAAAGAAAAAGAAAAAAATTCACATGATTTTAAGAGTCCTGAAAAATAAAAAAAGAAAGAAATGTTCAATGTCATTAGTCATTAGGGAAATGCAAATCAAAACAAACCTGAGATTTCACCTCACACCAGTCAGAATGGCTAAGATTAAAAACTTAGGAGGCAGCAGGTGTTGGCAAGGATGTGGAGAAAAAGGAACACTCCTCCACTGCTGGTGGGAATGCATGTTGATACAACCACTCTGGAAATCAATCTGGTGGTTCCTCAGGAAACTGGGCATGACACTTCTGGAGGACCCTGCTATACCACTCCTGGGCATATATCCAGAGGATTCCTGGCATGCAATAAGGAGACATGCTCTTCTATGTTCATAGCAGCCTTATTTATAATAACCAGAAGCTAGAAAGAACCCAGATATCTGTCAAAGGAGGAATGGATGCAGAAAATGTCATATAATTACACAATGGAATACGACTCAGCAATTAAAAACAATGAGTTCATGAAATTTTTAGATTCAGAGGCAAATGTTTGGAACTGGAAAATATCATCCTAAGTGAGGTAACTCATTCACAAAAGAACACACATGGAATGTAGTCACTGATAAGTGGATATTTGCCCAGAAGCTCTGAATACCCAAGACACAACTCACTTATCAAATCATTCCCAATAAGGAAGGAGAGGGCCCTGGTCTTAGAAGGGCTTGATGCAGCATTGTAGGGAATTGCCAGGGCAGAGACGTGGGAGGGAGTTGAATGAGGAGCAGAGAGCGGGAAGAGGACTTATGGGACTTATGGGGAGGGGGGAACCTGGAAAGGGAAAAACATATGGAATGTAAACAAAGAATATAGAAAATAATATAAATATGTATATATATATATATATAATCTCAAATGACTTGAATATTGAAATATATTTGTGTTAGTTAGAGTTTTACTTCTGTGAAGAGACACCGTGAGTAAGGCGAGTCTTGTAAAGGACAACATTTAATTGGGGCTGACTTACAGATTCAGAGGTTCAGTCCATTATCATCAAGTGGGGAACATCCAGCATCTAGGAAGGCATGGTGCAGGCAGAGCTGAGAATTCTATATATCCATCTGAAGACTACTAGTGGAAGACTGACTTCCAGGCAGCAAAGATGAGGGTCTTAAGCCCACATGCACAGTGACATATCCACTCCAACAAGCCCACACCTCCTAATAATGCCACTCCCTGGACCAAGCATGTACAATCCATCGCAATATTTAAACCTAATTTTTATGGAAGAGTTTTGGCATCAGGTTTCGAAGAATATAAACATTCATTAATGAATAATTTAAATATATGTAATAAAATTTACTGAAATTTTATATATAACCAAGGAGAACATTTTTATTGTACAATAAAATGTTTACAAATATATCTTGAAGACTATCTTTATAAGCCAGGTGTAGTGGCACATGCCTTTGATCTCATCACTCAGGAGGATGAGGCACGTGGATATCTGTGAGGCTGAGGCCAGTCTGTTTTACAGAGTCCAAGATAGCCAGTTCTATTACACAGAGAAGCCCTGCCAAACAAAGACAAACAAATAAGCAAGCAAGCAAACAAAGAAACAAAAACAATCTATCTTTATAAGATTGATAAATAATTTAGAGGGAAATTAAAGCACTATAGCCAATTTTCAAGCTATTTAATCATTGAATATGATATTTTCCCCTTCTTGATATGTATGTACAGCATGCATATCAAGTGTCCATGGAACTCATAAGAGGTGTTGGATCTCTTTGGACTAGAAGTACTGGAGATTATGAATACACATGTGTGTGTTGGTAACGGAACCCAGGTCCTACTGAAAAGCATCTCTACAACTATCAATATGGGCAACTTTGACATAAATCTACCTTTTCATTTGTGTCTTTGAAAGACATAAGGTTTTGTGATGTACTTAAAATGGTTCCCATATGCTCATATGCTGAAGTACATATGTCACAGAAGATGGAGGTTTCAAAAGCCCAAGCCACGCAGGCCCATTCCTCCCCCCCCCTCTCTCTCTCTCTCTCTCTCTCACACACACACACACACACACACACTCATGCATGCTCTCCATCTCCTTCACTCTGTCTCCCCTCACCCTCTCTCTATACACTGCTACCTATAGATAAGATTCTAAAGCTCTCAGTCTTTATCATGATTATCTGCTTGCCATCATGTTTCCCACCAAGATGATCACTAACTAACCCTCTACAGCTGTAAGCAAGTTCCCAATTGAATGCTATTTACTTTAAGTTGCATTGGAGACGGTGTCTGTTTAAAGCAATGGTGCAATATCTAAGACAATTTCATATTAATATTCTTTCCTAGAGATAAACATGAGAAACAAAAGAGGAAACAATTTAACAACTTTGGTGTGCTTAAGAAGATATATGTAGGATTTTATTAAGTTTATATACTTTCTATAAAGCACTGAAGTTAGATTGGAATAACTTGAGCAGTAGCTCTTTAAAAAATGAAAACTAAGATAGCACAACTTACTTGGAGTTTAACAAAATTATTATGAAAATAAGTATAATTAATAGTAGAAAATGAGAAAGTTGCTGAAATTCAAATAATATCAATAAGTCATCCGATAAAATCCAAAGGAATTAGAAGATGCCCAGAGATACAAGAGAATAACCCTGACCATTTGATTCCCCAACAAACCCTCAGGAAGTGTAAAGACATACTGATGATTCAGGAATTATAGTTTTAGATTCCATTGACACAGTAAATTAACACAGATGTTTGTAGACCTTTAGTCATCTAAAGAAATAGAAACATTGCTAAATGGGTGGGTTATATGAAAAACTATAAATCACTACTATTCATACCAGTCATCTTCAATATGAGTTACAGTAGGAGGAATAATTATATCCAATGAGTTTAGGTTTAGTATTTAAGCAATAAATACACCTAAGAATCTCAATAATAAGGTTGGTAAGTGCAGAGAGATGCAACATACAAAGCAGAATGGGAAACTCATGGGGGATAATGGAGTATTGAGAGTGGCTAAGATAAAATAAATGATCACAAGTTGACAGACATCAAGGATAAACATTGCGGCTCAGTGTTGAGTTCACTGGTTATTTTTCTGGAGGTCCAATGTTTGATTTCAAGGCCCACATGACAGCTCACACCTTCTGTGACTCCACCTCTAAGTCAGACATAGACATTTCTAGTCTCTGTATGTCCTACAATACACAAACACACTCATGAACAAAATAAAATAAATATTTTTAAAAGTAAGAGGCCCTGATGGAAGATATATTGATAATCCATTACAATCGAATGGCCAAATATTCAATACCAATAAGGGTTAGCTGTATTTGCCAATTTGCCAATGTATTTGGCTAACATATTTTATTTTGTAGCAAAGAGAAATGCATATGCATTGGATCTTACTAGATTAGGAAATTTTCTTTGATTAGTTTTCTACGAATTATATAAATTTTAACTTTGAAGATTACAAATTGTTTTTCAAAATCAAGAACTAATATGTCAAATTAGCAAAATATAGCTAGGTAGATAATATTTACATGGATACATTGAGACAAAGCTATAGACGCATAAATACATAGAGAATTCTATAATCAAGACTTCGTTTTATGAATTAGGAAGTTCATAGATTGTATGAAGTATAAAATACAAATAAAAATGATGAAACAAATCCTCTTAAGGTGCCATAATATATAAGTATTCATCACTAAAATTTTAATGAGCTATGAAATGAATATCACATTGCACTAATATCTATAAGTAAACTGTGATTTCAGCTTTGGGGCTGACAAGTAGAAACTTTTCTCAATTTTATAAACAACAAAAAAATGTATTTAGTCATGACCATCATTGACATTTACAAAAATGACTTCAAATAGGTCAATGATTTTAATATTTTCATGCTTTGATGACATGTTACAGCTTCAAGTGCACAAAGGTAATATGAATTAGAAGTTATAGTTTAACTTTCCCGAATGATATTAAAAATCTGTAATAAAAGGGTGGGCAATTGCCATTTTTAATCTTGCAATAAATCTGGGGTTTACTTTTGTATCACTTTCTACATGGGGTGATTTTTCTTTAGTGGAAACAAGAAGTAATAAAACAGTAGAATAGATAGTCTTTCCCCGGAGTAGCCAGAAAGACAATTCACTAGTGACCACTGCAAATTGCCGACTACAATAAAGGTAGTTGATTCATTGGTGTCATACAAAGCCTGAAGACTCAGAGCACTAAAATGCTGGGGAAAAGTAGGGTGAAGGATGTAAAGGGAGTAAAGTGGAGTGAGAAAAACTGCTAATATAATATTCTGTGGTAAGCTTCAGACCCAATGCAATATTTAAAAAGTGGCGTGATTTTAAAAATGCGTACTGTCGATACATAAAACAGAATAGTAAACCAGATACAAAGTCAGAGAAAGCATCCAAAATCAGCAGACCAAAACTATGAGAGGATTACTGTTAGGGGAATTGAGAAAGCAGAGCAGAGCTCAAGGAGACTGACAGGAAAGGGATAATGAGAGTTGAAAAAGGTGGGATGCAGTGAGGAAGAAAAGCAACAAGCTAACAGGACAGACAGAAGCAGTTCATTGCAAGATAATCAAAGGAGCAGCTGTAAGATGACAGAAGAGACTCACATGAATCATGGAGAAGACAAGGGGGTGACATCTGTAGAGCAGAGCGTGCTGCTTTGAATGAAGAGGTTGTGTTGGTTTAACACAGGTTTTCCTTTCTCTAAAGTGAGGGGAGCATTACCACCTATTCCACTGGGGTATATTGCATTGATACAGTAATGTGGCTTCGAATATGTGTAATGCATATTTAGAAATCTATTTCTTAGCCTATCTGGCTGTTCATATGTGAGAGTGTGTGTGCTTGTATAGCCAAGATTTTAGTGCCAGTACTATTAAATACTGCTTAAAAAGCAGTCCACAGATTTTTATGCAGAAAATGGAAAATTCAAAGTTTGTCAGCATATAAAGATGATTAGGTACAGTAAAAGATGTGCTCTTTATCAGTTAAATGTCGCCAAAGGAAAATCGTTTTCCCAGTTACCGAATTACATCTGAACCCAAAGGTCAATTTAATAAGATTAGTCAACTGCTGGTACAGCATTAGAGGGAAGGAAGGTTACAGTTCACACTTTATACCCTGATGGTTCTGGTTCATTTGGAATAGTTGACTATTTTTCATGCAAACATTCTTTCCATGGACTGCAAGTCTCTGTACTTAGTTTTAACATCATCTGTCCATTTCTAATGTTTTAATAAAAATATGACATTTTTGTTTTCCATTTCTTTGTCTCTATCATGTGCCGACATGGATTTGTGTGGATATCTTACTATAGCATCTCTAGCCAGCAGTACATTATCTTTGGAATTTCTTTTTATTTATAATCAAGCCTGTCTACTCTCAGTAATGCGACACTTGCCTAGACAAATTACTACCAAATCTGTATTCCTAAATGCACATTTTTTGTAGACTTTTCCTACTGACAAGGAAAGCGTTCATTTTTATACTCTGCTTTTGAGTTGGACCTGATATTGGAATTTTGACCCACATTTGATTGATTGTTTTTCTAAATATTCTGTTTACATTTTACATTGTTTTCAAGTTAATAGGTCAAGCATCACTTTAAGTGTTAGAACTTCAAACCTCACCAACAATTTTCCTCTACCTCACCAACTGAGGCTTATAAAACCTCTCAAGACTGGACAAAGAGCAGGTATCCTGGGTGAAAATCCCTACCCACTAGAGACTCCAATTCACGAATATTTAAGTTCACAAGAAAAAGTGGTGTCATGCTCCTTGAAAATGACTGTGTAGGAAAGTGTTTCCCTAGAGTTGTTTTACAGATGCTGATGAAATTGTGATGGTGTGGAAAAGGCTGGTGGTAGGTGTTGTTTCAGGATCCTTGCTGAGCCGGAAAGAACCCAGATGTTCCTCAACAGAGGAATGGATACAGATAATGTGGAGATAATGTGGTATATTTACACAATGGAGTACTACTCAGCTATTAAATACAATGAATTCATGAAATTCTTAGGCAAATGGGTGGAACTAGAAAATACCATCCTGAGTGAGGTAACCCAACCACAAATGAACACACATGGTATACATTTACTGATAAGTAGATATTAGCCCCAAATCTCAGAATACCCAAGATATGATTCACAGACCACATGAAGCTCAAGAAGGAAGACCAAAGTGTGGATACTTTGGTCCTTCTTAGAAGTGGGATCAAAATACCCATGGGAGGAGATTCAGAGACAAAGTGTGGAGAACAGACTGAAGGAAAGGCCATCCAGAGACTGCCCCACATGGAGATCCATCCTGCATACAGTTACCAAACCCAGCCACTATTGTGGATGCCAACAAGTGCTAGCCTGATATAGCTGTCTTCTAAGAGGCTCTGCCAGAGTCTGACAAATACAGATTCTCACAGCCAACCATTGGACTGAGCATATGGTCCCCAATGGAGGAGCTAGAGAAAGGACCTAAGGAGCTGCAAGGGATAGAAGCACCATAGTAGGAACAACAATATGAATCAACCAGTACCCCCAGAGCTCCCAGGGACTAAGCCACCAACCAAAGAGTAAACATGGAGGAACTCATGGCTCCAGCTGCATATGTAGGAGAGGATGGCCTTGTTGGACATCAGTGAGAGGAGAGGTCCTTGGTCCTGTGAAGGCTCGATGCCCCAGCATAGGGGAATGCCAGGACAGGAAAGTTGGAGTGGGAGGGTTGTTGAGCAGGGGGAGGTGGAATGGTATAGGGGGTTTTCAGAGGGGAAACAAGGAAAAGGAATAACATTTGAAATGTAAATAAAGAAAATATCTAATAAAAAGGAAGAGTAAAGAAACAAAAATAAAATAAAATAAACCAAACCCTTTGGTACCACTTCCTAAACTGTGCCAGCCTCTGTTTCCTTGCTTCAACCTGAAACTACTTCCTTATATTAATTCAAATTAATACAATAGTAATAAAGTGTAAATTGCCACACACAAACAATGTGTTTTTAACAAATTGTTATTTTAAAAATTATCATAAAAATGACTCAGATTATTATTTTGTGTACATTTCAAATGAATGTTCTATACATATTATTCATAATTTAAATACCAAGTGCATGAAAGTATATTTAAGTTAGTTATAACTTATTTTAACTTTTTGTTATAAATATAAATAGGTTTACATGGTTCAAATTTCCACAAATATAGTGGGTTTTGTCCAAAGTATTTTCTGTTTTTAAATGTTCAATATTAAAATGCTTTACTTATAGTTTTTCTACTTAAAATTACTAAGATTGCAATTAGCATCTTTTCAGTGAAGCTATAATTCAGGACAACTTCTAAATTCCCCCTAAGACTGGCTGACATTGTGAAGGAAATGAGGGACCTGATCTGCTGAGCTCAAACTATTGTCTAACAATAACAGCTTGGAGTTCCTCCCTGTGGCCTTCTCTCTTCTGGTTAATTTAGTTGGCTTGTAGTAAATGACTTGAAGCTTGACCTAATCTTTAAATATCACTCTGTGAGTGCTCTGTATTTTGTGTCTTCTTGTTGCTGGGCTATTGTGGCATCAAAATGTTTTTCTACTCAACTGCAAACCTGCTTTTATATTCCCTGGTCACTTCGCTCAGCACAGCAAACGTCGAATTATTTTTTTTCCCTTAAACTGTAATAGTTGACTGCTGCCCTGCAGCCCCTAACCACCTCAATTCCCTTCAGTTCTCAAAAGAAAAGATTGGAAATGCACATAACTGCAGCTTTCACAAATTCATTGAACCTGAAATGCTAAGAAAACCTTGTTAAATGTTCAAGCGGCACACTAGAAAGAAATCTAAGGCAGTTCCACAATATAACACAGAATTAATGACCACACTAAAAGACAAGGAATCAAGTCTAAAGAAAGGGACCTGAAACAGAGCTGAAGGAGACAGAACCTGTAAACTATATTTCTTTGTTAATATAAAATCCTTTAAAAAATGTACACTTAACATACACATGAGAGAGAATCCCTAGTTTCCTTTTTCTCTTAAAATATTACAATTATGCAGTGATAGACTGTGTTTTAGTTTCTTTTACCCAAAAGGGTTTTGCAAATTATTGATAATTTTTGGATAACTATGTGGCTATATATTATATTATGTTATATTATATATTTATAGATTTATAATTTTTTCAGTCACTGCTCAGACACTCAGTGAGTAAAGTATGAGTATCAGGGTTTGGACCCCAAGCCACCACTTAAATGTTAGTCCTGATGGGCCGTTCATAAGCTCTATGAGGGAGACAGAGGAAGAAGCTCGGCACAAACCAATTTACTCCCCTAGCTATATCCGTGAGCCTTGGCTATAAGGGAAGGAATGTGCTTCAGGGAATATGCTGAAGACTTACTGAAGACATGACCCTGTGTATGTCTGGCCTCCATACATGTGTTCTCACCCACACAAGTCCACATACACACTAATAAACACATAAGCCCATGATACAAGGGACAGTACACATGTACACCATTAGCATACCACACGCACACACATACACACACATGCACATACACACACACACACACACACACACACACCAAAACCAAAACTGAAAACATGTCATGAATAAGAGGAAACTGTGTGATGACAAAGGAAAGTTTAATGTTCTGTAGAAAGCTACTCCAATTAGATGGGATTTGAGGTATCGTCTGAAGTATAAAGTTGATAAGGTTTGCAGTACACTACAATGCTATCACTAGAATTTTCATCACAATATAAAGAGCTATTTACTATATTTCCACACTGGATTTCACACCTTGCTACTTTGGGCCTTAGCTCAGACTTATTGGGTCTCTGTGATTTTAGGCCTCCCGGGTGCCATTTTATTTGGTTTGACCTAGACGTACCAAGAAAGGACAGTAACAAGGGAAGGAAATAGAAAGCAGTTTGAGTTTGACTCCATATAAATGTATAATGAAGAAGATTCTACAACACTAATAAGACTTCCCTTCTCAGGAAACTGCCTTTGTCCATTGCTAGTCATCTTTTGACTAGATTACTCAGATTTGCTCTAAACTGTGTTGTATACTTTACTTTCGGTGTTCTTTCAACATTATCATTGTATTTTCATTTTTAGAACTTTGCAATAAATGCTGGTATTGGATAAATAATGTAATTTTATATAGTAAACCAATTTAATCATTACCTTGTTATACATATATCATAATAAATAAAAAATTATAAACATAGCTCATGTTTTGGAATTCAGTTTATATGTTGGATAAATTTGATGCTAAAAAAATTTTTACTTTAAGGACCTAAGAAACTTTTTATAAAAATCTACTTGAAATAATATTTACTTTAAGAACTTAAGAAACTTCTATTTAAAAATAAATCTACTTGTCTGGGAAGTTTTTCTAATAATGTTTTCCTCTGACTACTTCAGTGATTTTTTTTAATTAGCCTCATTTAAAATGTTTATCTGTGCTAATTTTTTGTGAGAAGAAAAAGCAGTGATGAAATAGAAAAATAAGCTCTTAAAAGTCTCTCTTCTGGGTTTGCGAAAATGACTCAGATGTAAAGATCACTAAGAAACTGGCTTCTTTTGCAGAGGGTCTCGCTTCAGTTTCTAGCACAAGCAGAGGGCTCACAACCTCCTGTTTCTCCAGACCTAGAGGAGCAGATGACATCTTGTAAACTCTGCAGATACTGCATGCCTGTCATGAATTTATTTACAGGAAATAATTTGTATGTATTCTTTAAAAAATGTAAAAATTGTTAATGAATATCTGTGTGTATATGTGTGTGTTTGTAAACTTGTATATACTCTTGTGAGAAACATCTTGTATTTAGTTATCATGTGCAACACTTATTCATGAAAAATCATATATCCACTAATATTTTCAATGTTAAGAATATTAGAAATAAGAAAAACAATTTAGGAATGAACTGAAGCATTGTCTCAGTTTCAAACAAATCTCAACAACTTTATGGAATGCTATGAATATAATTTACAGTGAACTCTCTTAATGATAATAGGAATAGAAGAGTCAATGACAGTGGTATTTGTCTAGGTTGTTTTGGTTTTGATATTGTGTGTATATTGTGTTTTAAGTAGTGTCTACTTAGAGAGTTGTGTGGAAAATAAAACCACTGAAGAGAATATAAACCTGCCAAGGACCACAAAGAAAATGACTCTTTACAGACACATTATTGAAGATGGGAAGACACCATTAATGGCTCCAGTTTCATGACTCCTTCACTAATCAGAATTTCTCCTTTACAGTCTTATATAGTCAGACTGTTCAGCTTCCTATCAGGCCAGAATGAATACAAATCTCACAAGAGGTTTCTATGTCTTATTATTAGAACATGCACCATAATTTTCGATAATTTCAAAAAGTAGTATACAGTTAAAAATTTATGAATAGGTTTTCTTTTGTAACTGTCGAAAAATCCATGAGTATTAGACCAAATATCAAGGAAATTTACACATTTTTGCCTAGATATATTAATTTATTATGAGCTATTTTTAAAAGTTCTGTTATTTTGAAAAGGATAGTAAACAAGTTTTACTGATTACTAATATTAAATTAATAATCCATAGCCTTTCATATCATTAAACCATTCTCCTCAAAACCTATAATCATTTCCCATATACTACATATACATTTTCCTGTGTTCAAGCATAGTTACATGCTAGAAAAAAAGTTATATGTCCTTCACTATAATTATTCTGGAACTGTGTTGAAATACAAGTCAATAATTTTTAAATAAACTAGTTTCTGTGACTTTTTGTGACCTGGGTGAAGAAGTGAATGAAACCCATACTGTGAAGATGCCTGATGATAATATAAAGAGACATTGAAAAGAGTCTCACAAACTTTCAATAGTTCCCCAACACATGGACATAGGAAGAGATTTCAAAAGCATAGGGCACATGACAAGGATGTTCACCATTGTGTTAGATATATATTTATCTCAAGAGATCTCTAGTGTGGTGGCTAACTGTGCAGCACTTACAAACATCTGAGAACCACCACACTGAGTGTGTTTATGAGGACAGTTTCCAGAGAAGTTTAAATGGTAGCTACCACCTCCTGCTCCCGATTCCATGCTTTTCACACCACAGTGGACTGTGTACCACCAAACTGTAAGACAAACTACATCCTTATGCCAAGGTTTTAATTCATATATATAGAAAATATTATGTGACCTTGAGCAGCTGATTTAACACTTAAATTCTCATTTCCCATGAAGGAGTGTTGGATTTTGTAAAATGCTTTCTCAGCATCTAATAAGATGATCATGTGCTTTTTTTAAAAATTTGAATTTGTTTATATAGTGGATTACATTGTTGGATTTCTGTATATTGATCCATCCCTACATTCCTGGAATAAAGCCTGCTTGATCATGATGGATGATTGTTTTGATGTGTTCTTGGATTTGGTTAGTGAAATTTTATTGAATATTTTATATTGATATTTATAAGGGAAATTGACTGAAGTTATCTTTCTTCATAGGGTCTTTGTATGGTTTAGAAATAAATGTAATTGTGGCTTCATAGACTGAATTGGGTAGTATTTCTTCTGTTTCTATTTTGTGAAATTATTTGGAGAGAATTGGTATTAGGCCTTCTTTGAAGGTCTGATAGAATTCTGTACTAAATCCCTCTACATCCGGGCTTTATTTGGTTGGGGAAATTTTAATAATAGCTGCTATTTCTTTAGGGGTTATGGGATTGTATAGATGTTTTTTCTGATCCTGATTTAACTCTGGTACCTGGTATCTGCCTAGAAAAATTGTCCATTTCATCCAGATTTTCCAGTTTTGTTGAGTAGAAGTTTTTGTAGTAGGATCTGATGATTTTTTGAATTTCCTCATTTTCTGTTGTTATATCTCCCTTTTCAGTTCTGATGTTATTAATTTGGATACTGTCTCTCTGCTTGGTCTGGCTAATGCTTTATCTATTATATTGATTTTTCTCAAAAAATTAGCTCCTGGTTTTGTTGATTCTTTGTATAGTTCCTTTTGTTTCTACTTGGTTGATTGCAGCCCTGAATTTGATTATTTCCTGCTGTCTACTCCTCTTGCGTGTATTAGGTTCTTTATGTTCTAAAGCTTTCAGGTGTGCTGTCAGGCTGTTAGAATATGCTTTTTCCATTTTCTTTTTGGAGGCACTTAGAGTTAAGAGTTTTCCTGTTAGCACTGCTTTCACTGTGTCCCATAATTTTTGATAAGATTTTCCTTCACATTCTTTAAATTCTAAAAAGCCTTTTATTTTGTTCTGTTTCTTCATTTACCAAGTTATCATTGAGTAGAGCATTGTTCAGTTTCCATGTGTATGTTGGCTTTCCATTGTTTTTGTTGTTACTGAAGACCAGCCTTAGTCCTTGATGATCTGATAGGGATTATTTCAGTCTTCTTGTATCTGTTGAGGCCTGTTTTATGACCAATTATATGGTCAATTTTGGAGAAGGTACCATGAGGTGCTGAGAAGAATATATATTCTTTTGTTTTAGAATGATATGCTCTATAGATATCTGTTAAATCCACTTGGTTCATAACTTCTCTTAGTTTCACTGTGTCTCTGTTTAGTTTGTTTCTATGATCTGTCCATTGCTAAGAGCAGGGTATTGAAGTTTCCCACTATTATTGTGTGAGATGCAATGTATGCTTTGCGCTTTCGGAAAGTTTCTTTATGAATGTGGGTGCCCTTGCATTTGGAGCATAGATATTCTGAATGGAGAGTTCATCTTGGTAGATTTTTCCTATGATGAGTATGAAGTGTCCTTCCTTGTCTTTTATGATAACTTTTGGTTGAAAGTCGATTTTATTTGATATTAAAACTCTAGCTTGTTTCTTGGGACCATTTGCTTGAAATATTTTTCCAGCCTTTTACTCTAAGGTAGTGTCTGCACTTGTCACTGAGGTACATTTCCTATATGCAGCAGAATGCTGGGTCCTGTTTACATATCCAGTCCATTAGTCTATGCCTTTTTATTGTAGAATTGAGTACATTGATGTTAATAGATATTAGGAGAAGGGTTTTCTGGGTCATGGGGAAACGAGGAAAAGGAATATCACTTGAAATATAATTAAAATAAAATAAAGAGATATTAAGGAAAAGTGATTGTTGCTTCCTGTTATTCATATTATTAGAGGTAGAATTATGTTTGTATGGCTATTTTCTTTTGGGTTTGCTGGGAAAAGATTACTTTCATGCTTTATATAAAAGAGGAATAATGCATTAAATGTATATTTTTGGGTTTGTGTAAACAGCTGGAAAGGTAGAGATTATATTATATATTAAATGAAGAATTTTTAGATAAGCAAATAAATATTCTTATATGATGGTAATACAATGGTAAAAAGGCAATGGAGAAAGCAAGTTCATATAGGTAACATCTGGTTCAATATCTTGAAATAAGTAAGCAACTGTAGAAGCAATGGAAGGAGATGTGATGGCTATAAATTCAATCTCAATGCCCTTAATTGCAAGGGTGAAGACAACAACCCAGTTGGAGATGAAGATACATTGGCTTGTACTAGGGAGAGCGCTTACATTGCTTTTATCCCTGCTTTTGTGTTTGACACAAAACAACAGAAAAATTTTTTGACACTAAAGAGAAAAGAAGGTGCTAATGTCTCAGAAAGAATAGATGAATCATGAAATTTTTCAATGAGAAAAGAAAATTACACTACAATCATCTGATATAACTGCAAATAATTTCAGGGTCTACATGAAATTAAAATATCTTTCAGTAAAGTGAGCATAGATGGTCTTGGTAGTGCATGTCTGTAATTTTGGCATTCAGAACCCAGAATCAAGAGAACTGTGAGTCTGAGAGCAGACAATGGTCACAGGAAAATGTTTTATGAAAAATGTAACAAATGATATTAATAAATTCATAAATAAATGTAGCCTACGTTAGTATAGTGTATATTTTTCAAAGTCAGATTTCCCTCTGATGTGAGTCTTAGAATGTGTGAGGCTATTATTATTTCTTTTAGAAATGGAAAGCTATTCCAATTTGTATAAATGAGGTTGATTATATAGTAGATAGAATATCAAATATATGACAAGAATTTTGAGAAAAGAAAGAAGAGCACAGGACTAACCAATGTTAGAATGGTCAGTATATATATGTTCTCGAAACTTGGAGTAATTATTTGGAATTCAGTAATATTTCTCATGGAAAATAAATAGAATATCATATTTAGGGAGTTTGGATTTGAAATTTTCAGAAGGTGTTCACTATTTCATATGTCAAAGCCCAGGAAATCACCATCCATGATAGGTATTAAGGTTATGTAGAAGACAGGGCAGACTTAAGGTGCAAACTCTGCAGTCAGTCCCACAACACCTAGAAGAAGCTCCACTCCTTGGTGCTCTAACATGCCCAGGATCACAGGATCAGAGGTGAGAAGGATACAACATCTGTCCCAACACCAGAAGTAAGTGGGACCAGTGGGACCCAGGCACACAGGAAGTCTGTCAGACTAGTGACACAGGTTCCTTCTGGTCTCTCTGGGCCAGTGCCCTGAGCAGACCTTGGGTGCAAACTCCACAGCCAATCCCACAACACCCAGAGGAGGCTCCACTCCCAGGTGCTTTTATATGTACAGGATCCAGGATCAGGGGATCACAGGATTACAGGAGCTCCACCAGGATCTCAGGGTCCCAAAGGCAGCTTGACTCCCAGGAGCACAGACACATGTAGGATCTTAGGAACACAAGATCCCAGAATCACAGAGACAGATAAAATCTGAAGATTTCTGACACAGCCAGGATCACAGGAAGGACAGGCTACAGTGAGATGTAGGGAGGGCAGGTAGCAGTACAGATAACCAGATGACAAGCCTAAAGAACATAAGCAACAAAAACCAAGGTTACTTTGCACCATCAGAATTTATTTCTTTCACCATAGCAAGTCCTAGATATACCATCACACTGGAAAAAAAAGATTCGGATCTAAAATCACTTCTCATGATGATGACAGAGGACTTTAAGAAGGACACAAATGACTCCCTTTGTGGCAGGCCACTAACACCCTGGCGCCTTTAAACAACTCTGATGCATGCACAGTAGAACCCTGACTCAGCACTGCTATGCTAATGAAGTGCACCAAGCTGTGCCAATCAGAAAGCGACATGCACCTAAGCAAGGGCTGAGGACTATATAAGGGCGGCAGGGAATAAGCTCAGGGCCCCAGGCTAGAAGAAGGAAGAAGGAACCTGAATAAAGCATTGCAGAGAAGAACCTCATCTTGTTGCGACTTTCCTTGCAGGTCGAGGCCGGGTGGGACATCCCTTAAAGAAATATAGGAGAACACAGGTAAACAGCTAAAAGCGCTTAAAGAGGAAACACAAAAATCCCTTAAAGAATAACAGAAAAACACAATCAAATAGGTGAAGGAAATGAACAAAACCATCCAGGATCTAAAAATGGAAATAGAAACTGTAAAGAAATCACAGAGTGAGAAAATCCTGGAGCTAGAAAATCTAGGAAAAGATCAGGAGTCATAGATAGTTCACCAACAAAATATAAGAGATATAATTGATATAAACCTGAAAATAACTCAGGTTAAGAAATCAACTGAGGCCACATACTATCATGTGTTGCAGGGAGTTAGCTAAACTCCTAGGAGTATGGAGAGGACTGAGAGCATAGGTAGGACCACCCCTGCTGCTCACAGGAACCAGTCTTGAAAGATCAGGCAGGAGCCCTCCAGTTTCTGTCTCCAGCTGGAGACCATTCTCTACCACAGGGCACCATATCCAGGTGGCTCAGGGAAACAGCTGACCACCCAGGAGTGCAAAGATGCCTGAGTGCACAGGTAGGATCAACCCTGCTACTCAGAGGAACCAGTCCAGAACTCTCAGGAGGGAGCCTCCCGATTTCTGTCTGCATCTGGGGACAATCCTCTGCCATATAGTATTATATCCAGGTGAAACAGGGAAGTAGCTAACCTCCCAGGAGTGCAGAGTGGTCTGAGAGCACAGGTAGGATGAACCTTGATGCTCAGAGAAACCAGCCAGAAACCCTGAGGACCCAAGAACCCAGGAGCAGCCTTGGACAGGATTTTAGTCTTCACCCAGAGCTGATCCTGGGCCACAGAGCTACATACACAAATACAACCATGAGGGATCTGGTCTCACAGGAGTGCCTACATACCTGTGTGCAGAGGTAAGACCACTGCCTCTCTTAAAATTCCTGGCCCAAGAGGGACCTACCCAGAGCCATCTGGACACAGGAACCAAGGATCAGCTGGGGACAGGATCCTTCTGGTATCTGTCTGCACACCTGAGCTGACGTGTATCACAGTTCTCCATATCTAAATTCCTCCCAGAGAGAATGGGTATCCCAGGAGTACAGATACACAGGACAGATAAGCTACAGTGAGAAACAGCAAGACCAGCTAACACCAGAGATAACCAGAGGCAAAAGGCAAATGCAAGAACATTAACAATAGAAACCAAGGCAACATGGCACCATCTGAAACCAGCTATCCCACAACAGCAAGTCCTGGATACCCCAGCACACCAGAAAAGCAAGCTCTGGATTTAAAATCACTTCTCATAATGCTGATGGAGGACTTCAGCAAAGACATTAACTCCCTTGAAGAAATACAGGAGAACATGGGTCAACAGGTCGAACCCCTAAAAGAGGAAACACAAAAAATCCCTTAAAGAATTACAGGAAAACACAAACAAACAAGTGAAGGAACTGAACAAAACCATCCAGAATCTAAAAATGGAAGTATAAACAATAGAGAAATCACAAAGGGAAACAACTCTGGAGATAGAAAATCTTGGAAAGAAATCAGGAGTCATAGATGTAAGCATCAATAACCAAATGCAAGAATATATACACATATATAGACCTATCAGAATTACACCAGATGTCTCACCACAGACCATGAAAGCTAGAAGATCCTGGGAAGATGTCATACAGACCCTAAGAGAACACAAAGAGACTACTATACCCAGCAAAACTCTCAATTACTATAAAAAGAGAACACAAGATATTACATGACAAAACCAAATTTATACAATATATTTCCACAAATCCATCTCTACAAAGGAAAATACCAAGACAAGGAGGGAAAATGCACCCCAGAAAAAGCAAGAAAGTAATCTATCAACAAACCCACACAAACATAATTCCACCTCTAACAACAAAAATGACAGGAAGTAACAATCACTTTTCCTTAATATTTCTGAATGTGAAAATTAATATTACAACATATCTTAATCAATTAAAACTAAAAAAAATACAAGGAATTAGAAATTTGTTGGCTCTCACCTAGTGGTCTCTCTAATTTAGTAAGTGGAGAAATATATACAATATTGTACAATCTGTATACACTTTCCTCTTGTTTGTATGTGACAGTGTCTTACTGTGTACCACAAAATGGTCTTGAAATCATGGTTTTCCTATCTCAGTCTCTCTACTAGAAGGATTGCTTATTTGATGTTTTTATACTATACTATGGTTTTCAGAACAGTTAATATATTTCACAATTATTTATACAGCCAAAAGAAACAGACAATTAATTTTGGAGGTGGCTTATCAGAGAACAACAAAGAGTGGGGCTGAATGTACGGCTTGATATTTATAATTATTGTATTAATTTTGAAGAAGATGACCTTTATAAATTACTCTTTTTATGAGATGAATGCTTTTCAAAATCATCCCAGCTAATGAATCAGAATCTTACCCTAACCTAATGTCTGTGTCACCCTCCAAGCTGAACCATTGTTCATTGAAACAGTTGATGAATGACTTCATGGACAGACCACCTTAAAACACACACCATTTCTTAAATGAATGTAGCCTATTGCCTGTGAGCTGAGAATGATGACAGTCACTCAAGTCAAATAACTTCACCATAGCAGGAAATCTGTGTCCAAATAATTTTGCCTACAATTCATTCCTCGGCATAGCAGAACTGTCAACCTTTAGCTTAGCTACTATGGGGGCAAAATACTTTGGTGATGTGAGGGACATTGAAGTACAACCTTTTTAGAATGAACTCCAATATCTAAAAATTGTTCTTATTTTGGGTTTGTACCACAGTAACAGCAAAGATTTTAATCCCTACTAAAACAAAAACAAACAAACAAACAACAAAAATAGGATTTGTCGTGGTTGTGGTATCTTTTTACCACAGTAGAAGATTGACTAAGGCAGAGGGAAAACTACCAGTAAATATGTCTGAAATGTCACACAGATTTATATGATCTATGTACCTAAAATTATATAAAATACATAAAAGTCTGTGTATTCATAGTTACAACTGTATCCATATCAACTGTTAACTGCAAATTGATAGTGATATGCTATTAACTTATCACTACACTTTGTATGAGTGCCTTTTAAAGAAAAATGTACTTGTGCATATGGGCAAAAGAAAAAAAATTAGAAGGTATTTATCAGCCAATATTTTGGAGTGAATGACCTTGAAATTAGAATTAGGGAGCACAGATTGACAGACATATCCATTTAAAAGTATGCATGTATTCAATAAGTATATATTATATGTGTGTGTGTATTTATACTTAAAGTATCAATCATTAAAATTAAAAAAAAAAAAAGACAAAGTCACAGTAGAAAAGATATGCAAAGTTCTAATAAGGAAAAAGTTAAGACCATAGGAAATAAGTCAAGAATAAGGATCATAATTGTAAAATATTAAACGAATAGAAAATAACTAAAGTAAAATGTGAAATAAATGACTGTAGATAAGAGTGTTGAAATGAAGCTGATATAGCGGATGAGCCTTAACACTGGAAGCATGAGGAAGGAGTGCTGGGAAGAGTCACACAGTCTATTTCATGCTCAGCTACATCTCTGACATCTAGCACTGCTCCAGAAATTTAGTTGGAGCTACTCAAACATTTATTTGCTAAATGGGTAATATGAGTAAAGCTATAAATGCATGAATAAGTCCATAAAGTAAAGAGAATTGATAGCACTTCTTAAAAATAATTTCCAGTTGTAATATTTCAGTTTTTACACATAGGAATATCATTCGCCATGCTTAGGCCTTGAGTTCATTACGGTGAAAATAGCTTAACAACTGAGGCTACAGTAAGAATCACCTCTCTCCAGTCCAATTACTAATATAAATAAGATCTAGGCAATTTTGTTCACTTCATGGTACTTGGGTTCAGCAGTATGTCATAGTTATTGCTTTATCTATTTTTTAAACAGTTATGAAGGTACAGTGGGTAGATTTCAGGCCTTTAATCACAAACTTTAAGGCTATGGTTATTGATGCCTTTTATTGCTTTGATAAGCCTAAGAATTAGAATATCCTTGATGGCCCCACAATTATCGGGAACCTGTCAGAATCTTATGATTTCCTTAAACAGTTCTTGCTTACTAACAATTTGATCTATGCAGATTGAATTATTTTCATTCTTTTTTTCATATACAGTATTTTTATTGATTATTTGGGAACTTCACATAATGCACCCTGATCACACTCACTTGTGAAGGTTGAGGAAGCTTCTTTTGTTGTGATACCAATGCCTCACAGTTGGGAATGAGAGACATAGATGACTTCAATGACAACCTGTAAATAGTTCTAAAATGTTCATCTAGGCTTCTAACTCCACTAGCGGAAAGATAGGTACAAACTGTTTTTATAACCATGTAGGTAGCCAAGGATGAGCATTATGACCCAGAAAGTTCAACTGATGATAACAACGGCAGCTGCTTTACTGGGCAAGAAAACTGAAACCAAAGAGGCATGCACTACAGTGAAAAGACTCACAATTCCCTGTTATTTTTACACCCCCATTCTCTTGTTGCATGCTCATTAATTTTTCTCCAGATGAATTTAGGAAAATATAACTGAACATAATCACTTGAATTTCTTTTACTATTTATCTATACAAGTGTGTTGCCTGCCTATCTAATGATATCTATGTAGATTTTTTACAACGTATCTTTAGTTGTTAAATTTACAACTTCCACCTAAAATATTTTAAAAAGTTTGTTAGTTATTATTGCCTCATTTTTGTTTTTGTTTGTTTTAGTCAGAGTTGAAATTTTACTAATTACTTTCTAAAAATTTCTATTTTTTTATTGTTCATATATATTCATTTATGATTCATTTCTTCCTGTCTGACCTTAATACATATGATTCCTAAATGTAATATAAGAATGGAGGCTTGACCCAGAGACTGCCCTACCTGGGGATTCATCCTATAAACAGTCACCAAACCCCAACACTACTATGGACAACAAAAAGTGTATACCAAAAGGAGCATGCCATGGTTGTGTCCGGAGGGGCCATGGTTGTGTCCGGAGGGGTCCTGCCAGATGCTAGCAGCCAACCATGGACTGGGTGTGGGGTTTACAGCTCCATGGGAAGAACAATGATTTTGGCCACTCAGATGCCCCAGGACTCCCAGGGACTGAACCATCAACCAAGGGGTACACACGGTTCCAGCCAAAAATGTGGCAGGGGAAGGCTTTGTAGGGCATCAGTGGGTGGAGTGGTCCTTGGTCAGGTGAAGGCTCAATAAATGCGCCAACAAAAGAAAATAGAGATGGGGGATGTGGGAGTGGGTGTTGTGGAGGGCCATATATGTGGAGGCAGGATGTGGGAGGAGGGGTTGGGGGTCTTTGGAAGGAGAATCTCGAAAGGTTTTACCATTGGCAATGTAAACGAATATGATATTCAATAAATTTAAAAAAAGAAAAAAAAAGAATGGAGGCTTCACAAAAAAGCTGTGTAACAGAGCCGGTTATTATGGTCTTTTTAAAGATTCCACATTATGGAAATGACTCCACAGTATTCAAACGTACTATGATGGGTTATTTTTCATAATTTTCTGAGTTAATGGCTCTTTTTTTGACCTACTATAATTATGGTCTTTGTAATAATTTCCCTAAAAATGCAATATTTTTTATATTACTATAGAGACTTGAACTAATATATAATAACTCTACACAAAAAAGATTTAAAGTACGGTACAGGAATAATATTTGCAGTTCATTATAAACAATTTTGATTTCAAAACATCTTTATTCACAGGAGTATAATTCATTACTATAAAATACTAGATAACTTTTCTAAACTGTTTATTTTAGTGCTGCAAGTGGTACGCGTGAAGAACTGTGAAATAAGGGTTAATTTAGTAGCATATTGAATGCTAGGAAATGATGCAATTGTATGATTACATGTTTGATTTTCAAAGTGATGTCTTGAACTTTGACATAAGCACAGTGGTCCTCATTGTTCTTTTATCATTTCATACAGAAGTACTAAGACCTATTGATTTCATCCCTGAGATTAGAATAAAATAAACAATGAACTTTTACTTAGTAAAAACTGTAGGGGTATATTTTTTTCAACCTACTTCAGTAAGGGTTCCATTCTAGCCAACCACCCACCAGACATAGGGGAAATAAAAGGTTTGAATGGTTCTTAAGATACAGGGAAAGTGGACCTGTTCTTTGGAATTGCAATCTTGGGCTCCCACTGTCCATAGAGTCATGTTTATTTTCTTTCCAAATGTCGTGCATCTTTTCACATATCTGCTATAGCAAAAGATCCTTTCACCAATGTCTGCTTTAGCAAAGCATCCTATCACCTGTGTGCCCAGCAAACCGTCATTTGACATAACTGACTTTGCAAAGAAACCAGAAATTTCCACTTCAAAAACCAACTGGTGTTAGTTTACATTCTACATTCTACAAATATAGAAATATAGAAAATTAAAGAATTTTGCACAATAATTTTATGATTCTTTTTATTGTTTCCTTGTTTCTTTTGATGAATAAAATGTTCATAAATTTCTTATTTGTAATCATCAAATAGGATTTAACATTCAGTGAATAAAAAAATGAGAATTTGACACAAACCTCATTGTAAATTTTGTAGAGCATCCTATTCTTACAGAATTAATCAATGGGATGCTTTATAGTATTATATATATAAATATATAAATAATTTATAATTTTTATATATATTATATAATATTTATGACATATAAATATTATATAATTATTTTCATTTATTTTTCTTTTCTTTTTGAGACTATAATTACATAATTTCTAGTTTTTTCTTTCATTCTTCTAAAACTTCATATATATGATTTTTTGTTCTGTTTCCAAGGTATGTTTTTTTCTTGAATTGTTGTTACAACAATATATATATGAATATATATTCAAATATGAATAGAAATACATACTTGTAGATACACACACCTATGTAACCTGCACATTCTGTATAATGTTATTAGCACATGTTCTCAGGGCTGAGTATTTGGTATTGGGTAACCAGTTGCTGTGCCGTCTCTCCTCCACTTAAACATAGCTATTAATTTCAACCTTGTCCAAGTCAATAAAAAATGCTTGTATGTCAAAATATTCCATAATTCAACCATCATTTTAAGTGCTTGCTAGAGACTCAATATGGATATATTAATACTTAAAAATTGCCTACATTTTAGAGTCAAAATAAAACTTAAAAGTTAAATTTTGTCTAATATATTTTTCTGAAAAATATATTTGCAGTATGTAGTCAATACAATTATATTCATCTAGTAAAGAGGACAAGTCATGCACTGCAATCAATCAGCAGCTGGAAGTAATGCTGTCTGAAAGAAATGCATCAAACTAATTAACAGCTAAGAGATACTAAAATAATTATTGATGTTTCAGTTCTAGACTTTCAATGGCTTTTTGAAACACTTCAAAGACTAAGAGGATTAATTTTTAAAATAAATCCTTGAAGTAAATTTCTTTACTTTCTTTATTTACTTTCCTTAGCTTTAACTTGCATTAATGTGCTAATTAAAAGATTTACTATAAAAAACAAGTGATGGAGACTACATAATGTAAGCCCAGCTGCGCCCTTCCGTTAGATACACACATGTCATATAGAGTGCAGACAGAACACAGGCTTGAAAACTCCTTTTATGTTTCAATTTTCCATATTTCATGTAAAATTGAAGAAACATATAGGGTATAACATAGTGTACACTTTACAATACATTAAATAGCTATCGATTTCTAGGTAGCATTCTTATTTAAAATATAGCTTGTTCAATATAGCTTGTTCTACATAGGTGAATTGTTTATAATAAAGAAAACTTTTGTATAAAACAAAGGAAATGTTATGATTATTGTTATTGAACATATGTGGTTGCATAAACAAGTAATAGCAATATTTGTATCTGGTAGTGGTTCTAGAGATTTCTATTCTGCAAGATGTCTTATATGTTTTAAACCTAAAACCATAATTACAAGTTTATGTCTAGAAAACATGGTGCTTCTATAGATACCTTGCCTTGTACTAGACTCCAAAGGAGTTAACAAGGAATGGCTGGTTCCAGCTAGCCAAGGAATCAAATGTAAATTGTCATGTGAACTGTTTTATATTGACTTCTATAAAAATGCTTGGTGTGTGTGTGTGTGTGTGTGTGTGTGTGTGTGTGTGTATGATTAAGAGTTTAAAGCCTTTGTTCTCATTCTCATCTTCTACAGGCTTCCTATCTGTGACTTCCTACAGAGGTAGGCCTATATAAACATCTCTGTGTGGCCTAGATTCAGGATTGCATGTATGTCTACATTTAGTGGCCTGTGTGTCAATTTGTACCTGCTGACTGCTCTCTGACAAGTTGTCTTTGCCTATGAATTCAAATTCTTGTTCTCATATGACCCTATTCTTCAGTTGTCATTGGACTGTGGGCTTTATATAGAGGTCATAGTAACAAACTCAGTTTTATATGGCCATATGATCTTCAGGTATGATCTTGTTGATATTTGTGGTAATAAATAGAGCATACGCAAAACCACCAAAATTATTCAAGTGATATTACATCAAAATAGATATTCTATACATAACAAAGGAATACCTTAAAAAAGCAAAAAGGGAACTAATAAAATTGGAAGGAAACACATACTACATATATGATAAAGTATTTATAGATTAGATATTCAAGGAAATTTTATAGCTCTGTAATTAGTAAACATATAACAGGGAAAGATGAGCAAAGGTGCTGGATATATATTTCTCCAAATATGACATGAAAATGGCCAAGTTTGTATGAAAGAATTCTTAACATCACTAATCATCAGAGAAAAGCAAATAAAGTCTGTTGAATATGTATGATTGAGTGGTTATTATTAGAAAGAAGAAAGAAAGAAAGAAAGAAAGAAAGAAAGAAAGAAAGAAAGAAAGAAAGAAAGAAAGAAAGAAAGAAAGAAAGAAAGAAAGAAACTCCTGGCAGCTTCATCGATTGAGTGGTTATTATTAGAAAGAAGAAAGAAAGAAAGAAAGAAAGAAAGAAAGAAAGAAAGAAAGAAAGAAAGAAAGAAAGAAAGAAAGAAAGAAAGAAAGAAAGAAAGAAAGAAAGAAACTCCTGGCAGCTTCATCACCAGGAATGACACTGGAGCCTAGTGGAGACACACACAAGTTGTGTCTCCAGAGATCCTTGCGCGTCTAGGCCTGACTGACCCATCTGAGAATTCCTTCTCACTGGAAACAATCACTGCTCATATAATTGTGGAGAGAAAATTTGTAATTATAAAATTTAGCTTCCTAGGACTTCTAAGTTTTGTTTGCCTTCTGAATGCCATACATTTTCCTCCTTCTTCTAGATGGGAGAGTTTTGGTGTTAAGAAGAAATACTTAAAATACAAGGAATATGAAACTTCTGGAAGTGATGGACAAGTTTAAAAATAGGTCTTAAAATTGCTATGTTCAATATACAGTTCTTTGTGTATCAATTGAAACATTATAAAATTATTTAAAAATTCAAACATTCCTAGCCTTTAGCCACTTTTAATATTACCTTTTCTACACGGTAAGAGCTTTGATAAGTCAATTCCGCTAAGATGCACATAGTAAGGAATGAAAGTCAGGATTTCTATTGCATGAGTCTGTTTATGCTGGAGGTATCGCCATCAAGCAATACCACAGAGCAATAGTAAGAAAAACCTCATGGTATTAGCATAAAAACTGATCCATTGATCAATGGAATAGAATCAAAGACCCAGAAATGAACACATAAATCTATAAACACTTGATATTTGACAAAGAAGTCAAAACTATGCCATGAGGCAAAAAAAAAAAAAAATCTTCAATGAATGGTCCTGGTACAACTGGATGTCTGCATGTAGAAGAATGCAAATAGACTCATATCTATTGCCCTATATAACCTCATCATGAAACCAGAAACACTAAATCAAACAGAAGAAAATGTAGGGAACTGCCTTGAATTCAGTGGCACAGGAGACAAACTCCTGATCAGGACGCCAATAACCCAGGCACTAAGATCAACAACTAATAAATGGAAACTCAGGAAACTGAAAAGCTTCCGTAAGTCTAAGAGCACAATCAATAAAATCCAACAGCAGCAAACTGAATGGGAAAAGATCTTCACCAACCCTACATTAAACAAAGGACAAATATCCAAAATATATAAAGAACTCAAGAAATTAGACACAATCAAACCAAATAACCCAATTTAATTTTGAATTAAAATATATACCATTTCTCTCCTTTCCTTTCTGTAGATCCTCTCATGTGCTTCAACTCTTTCTCAAGTTCATGACCTCTTTTTTGCTAACACACACATGCGCGCACACACACACACACACACACACACACACACACACACACATATATATATATATACATATATATATATAAATGAAGACACTGAGAAGCTGAGTCTGTTAGGTGAATTTGTACATATATGATTTCAGTTTGATTCTCTGGCTCTTATGATCTCTTGTCCTCTTCTGTCATACCATTACTCATAACTGAGATAAAAGCATTGTATTGTCCTTAAGTCCCTTGGGGATGAGTACCCAAAGATCAATTTTCTTTATAATTTCAGCAGTTGTTTTTTATCCTTGATGTTTCTCATCTGGTCAAAGAGAGGAGTGATAGCTACATTTATCTGTGAGCATAAGGTTATGATTTTATAGCAGTTGGGAATTAAACCTGTTTAGTCTAGTGGTAGCTATAGATTTTTCTCTAAGATTTATTGTCTAACTAACCTCAAGAAGTTGGCCCTTTCCAGTACCAGGCATGATTTTCCTATTTAGTGGACATTAATTACAATTAGACAGGTGCTATTTTTCACCAAATGACTAATGTCATTATTGCACCTTTAGGAGTATCTCCTTTTCTCCTTTTTATTATATGCTTTATTATTGAAATCTATTTTTAAATTTAAATAATTTTTTATATTCTTCAACTGCCCCAAGTTCTTCCTGATCCTATCCCTGTCCCTACCCAACCAACTTTAAATTCTTTCTCAAAAAACAAAACACAATACAACAATAAAACTTCCCAAAGAAAACAATATGAAAACATAGGTCCCACCAAAAAGCCCACCAAACTGTAAACAAATAAAAGCAGAGAAAAACAAAATGAAAACAAACAACAATATCAATAACAAAAAAAAAAACAACTGTAGAGTACATTATGTTGGTCAACTACTCCTGAATATAAGGCCTGCTATGGAGTGGTTGATATACCCAGTTTCACTTATTTGATATAAACTGGCTTTCCTTCTACCATCAAGCATGAATGAGAGTTCAATTGCTGACCTAGTGTCTATATCTTCATTCATTCATTCATTCATTCAGAAAAAATAAAATGTAAGATAAGTTGGACAAAACGAACCAATAGAAGCAAAAGAACCCCAGAGAAGGGACAAGAATCAGAGAAACACTTGACTACAAAGTCAAGAATCTCATAAAATAAAAAGACTAGACTGGTAGTCATAATATGAAGAAGAAGAACCTGGTGCTGACCCATGCATGCCTGTGATGCTGCTTCTGTCTCTGTGACTTCATATGAGATTTCTTCATGTTTATTTAGAGAGCTTTGTCTTCTTGGTGTTCTCCATCCCCTCTCTAACTCTTACACTCTTTCTGCCTCCATTTCCAAGGGATTCCTTAAGCTCTGAGAAGGAAGTGGGGCTTCTTTTTTGTAGGATGATCATTTTTACCATTTTAACTCTACTGACCCATAACCGTGGGAGATCTTTCCATTTCAGAAATCTTAGTCAATTTCTTTCTTCTAAGACTTGAAGTTTTTATTGTACAAGTTACTTAGTTAAATTTCCTCCTACATATATTATGTTATTTGAGGCTATTGTGAAAGATGTTTGTTCCTGTGATTTCTTTCCCTGTTCCTTTGTCATTTGTATATGGAAGGTATACAGACTTTTGTGAGTTAATTTGTATCCAATTACTTTTCTGAAAGTGTTTAGCAGCATTTAACAGGGGTTCCCTGGTGGAGTTTTTGGGGTTATGTGTATATAATATATTAGCATGCCATAGCATATCACAGCACAGCACTGAACAGAACAACATAGCACAGCACAGTGCAGCATAGCATATATAGATATCACTATCATAGGAAACAATAATACTTTGACTTCTTCCTTTCCCCCTTGATCTCCTTCAATTGCCTTACTGATCAAGCTAAGACTTCAAGTACCATATTGAATAGGTTTGGAGACAGTGAATAAACTATTGTTTGTCCTGATTTTAGTGGAATTGCTTTGAATTTCTCTCCACTTGAGTTGATATTTATTCTGAGCTTGCTGTAAACTGCTTTTATTGTGTTGAGGTATGCCCCTTGTATCTCTGATCCATCTGGGACGTCCTTTAGGAATATCTTATAAGGCTAGTTATTGTTATGGTTGATAGCTGCCATAGTTACTTGGATTGACTGCTCTCTCCTTTGGCAGCTTGCACAGCATTTTGTAAGGCAACAAGTGTTTCTTCTCCTGAAAGAGACTTTCAGGTCAAATAAGGTTCAAGTCATCTGGGACCTGTGTCTAAAGTACATGATAAGTGCGCCCATACGGACATACTTTTATTTTTGTGGAGGGTATCAGCAGCAACAGCAATAGCCTGTATAAGTTTGGCAGTCACTTCAACTGATCAATAACTCAGATATATGAATATATCCATCCTGGTGCTGAATTGTTGTTTGATGGTCTGTGGTTGTTAAATGTGAGCATTAACTACATAAGTGACATTGCCTCATTTAAAACAAGTAGACAGATACACACTTGCACATGTAATTTTATGTAAATATTTATAGCTGGACCAGCATTACCCAGTAATTAGGAGAGATCAGACTTGTTTGAAGAACTTAAAGATATTCCATGGCATTCTGTAAGTCACTGCTGATATTTCCACCGTTAAAAGTCATGAGGATTTAAAGTATGCATTTCCAATGGAAAATTCTGACCTACAATGCAAACATCTTGTATTCTGTATTGTTTAATATGGAGATTGGCATTTTAGTTAAAATGTAGTAGTTTCTTTGTGATAAATGTATATTCACTTAATTTTAATTTGCACATTAATTCATACCTTGTATATAAACTGAAGTATTGAAAACATAATTTTTCCTGTAGCTTCTACATTGAAGAACTGTGGAATAAACTTTTGAAATACTATAAGTAGAATTAGAAGACAATGTGTAACCCCTACAGTGCATAAATTAATTTGCCTTAAAGTTCTCATTTTTAATACTAATAACACACTTGCTTTTTAGTCCAGGAATCACATCTTGATTAGAGTTCTGACCTTTCCTCAATTCCCTTTTCTGCAATCCTGAACTTTTTAGTGTTATAGTGAAGGTGCTGAAGATTCAGGACAGTAATTATGTATAGGTCAAGCAGAGGGGAAGTTTTTAGTGGGCTGCTACTGAAATGGAAGGATTAGGGGATGTGTTAGGTTCTCCTGCCAGGGAACTGAAGGAGGGGCCAGGAGTCATTCTGTCCCCTACCTCCATGGAGAAGTTTGCATCCCTTTTATCCTCAATGGATGATTTTGCAAACCAATTTGCTGAAAAATGCAATGCATTCTTAGGTAAGTATATTTTATTTGGCTAAATTAGCATACACCTTTGAAATATCCTACTAATGTCACTGCTACAAAAAATAGAAACCAACTGAAAATAAAAGAATACTTTTATACTGCATCTTTTTGGTTTAGATTGTATGGAAATGGAGTTAATTCTCTCTCTTTCTCTCCCTCTCTCTGTATCTCTGTCTCTGTCTCTCTCTCTCCCTCTCCCTCTTGCCCCCCCCTCTCTCTCTCTCTGACTGCCTCCCTCCATTCTTCTCCACTCACCCATTTTTGTATTTTTTTAAATACAAGATCTCTCTGAACATCCAGTCTAACAAGAGTGAGTAAGCTCTGTGTTCAGTTAGGGACTGTCTAAGAAGTAAGGCAAAACTGATTGAAAATGACACTAGACATTGATCTCTGGCCTCATTAATAAATGTACTTGAATAGTTGCATGTACATGTAGACACATATATACATATGCATGTCCACATGCATTCAAACATACAGAAAGAAATGAACAAAACAGCAGAATGCCGATTTTCAAACAGGTATGTTTCCCACTCTAGAAAATATAGCATATTTATTCTGAGTAAAATGAAAGAGGTTGTAGGTAGACGGGCCAATAAAATGGTGAACGAACAATAGACAAAATAACAAAAAATTATAATGCTTTGAATTACAGGCACAGAAAGAAATTCTATCTCTGTTGAAAATGTGGCTTCCCTTGGAGACCTGGGATTATAATAGTCCCCTTTCTTCAGTTCCTTTGAAGTGTTAATGTTCAGAAATTTCCTCTGATATGATTCTGTACCAGAAGCAATACTCATTGTGAAGCAGATGCACCTGGGTTTTAGTGACTAAGAGTTTCCATCAGTGAGACTTAGGTGCTTAGTGGTAGTATTTCACAACACTGGGTCTGAAAGAATTTGCTTCTCGGAGCACAAGGACTTTCTCAGTTGAAAAACAGTGTTGCATTGGTATAATACTTATTTTAATAAAAAAAATCTTTGAGAATAAAGGGTCTTGCTTATACTTACTTGAGCCAAAATCCATCGTGTATTCAGGAGATGCTCTATGAAATTTGTTTATCTTTCGCTAACATGGGAAATTTTTAACATGTTTCTAAATTTCTAATGACAGAGGTACCAGGAATAAATTTTGTTGTAATGTTTGGTCTTTTACCTGAAAAATATAGTATTGTTTCTCTAATACAGTATTGAATAATATATCATGTATTTTTATAATGCTGGTACATATCTCTACAAATGGTGTTCTCTTTATGTGTAAACATATATTTGTCTTAGTTCATTTACTCTGTTACAGCACATACCACAACCTCAAAGTTTATGAAAAATAGCAATAAAACCATTGAAGTTCTTCATTTGCTTGTTTAAAGCAAATGGAAGATATTTTATATTAGGTGAGGCTATTATAAAAGTTATTGTTTTCCTAGATTATTCCTTGGACCATTTGCCATTTGTAATATCAGGATAAATGATTTTTTGTGAGTTAATTGTATACCAGTTACATTGCAGAAAGTGTTTACTAGCTATAGGAGTTCCCTGGTGAAATGTTTGGTGTTGCTTGTGTATACTATCATATATGAAAATAATGATACATTGCTTTCTTCCTTTCCACTTTCCATCCCCTTGAACTCATGGTCTTATTACTCTAGCTAAGAATTCAAGTATTATATTCAATATATATGGAGAGAGTGAGCAGCTTTGTTGAGTTTCTCTTTAGTTAGGTTGTTGTTAGCTATATATTTGTTGTTTTTTAAACCCAGTGTGTTTTGGTATGTCCTTATTTCTGCAGAATATTATTATCTTGGTTTTTTGCTATATTGGAAATAAAAGCTATAAGAATGTTAAAATGAGAGTTTTCCGATTTGATTCAAAGTAGGATATAGAAAAACTAATTAATAATTATAGAATGTCTAATAGGATGCAATTAAGAGGTCTAAAACATTTTATCATAAAGGGATATTGTATTTGGCCAGTGGCCTTTTCTGCATCTAATGAGATAATCAAAATGCTGATAATCTTCACAAAGAAATGTTCAACATTCTTAATAATCAGGAAAATTAAATGTAAAACTAGTTCTAGATTTCATCTTCCATCTTTCTGAATGACAACAGAACACATGACAGTTCATACTGGTGAAGATGTGGAACATTTATACATCACTGGTGGTAGAGGAAACTCATACAAACACGATGGAAATGACTCTGGAGGTTCCTAGAGAAAATGGAAATAGATCAACCTCAAGACCCACCTGGACATATACTTAAACTTATCATACCTCAAGGCACTCATTCAGCCATGTTCATTGCCCCTGTTACTAATAGACAGAAATTGGAAAGAACCTTGATGTTCCTTAAGAGAAGAATGGATAAAGAAAATATGCTATATTTACCCAGTGGAGTACTAGTCATACACACACACACACACACACACAGAGAGAGAGAGAGAGAGAGAGAGAGAGAGAGAGAGAGAGAGATGATATTTGCAAATAAATGTATAGAACTAGGAAAAAACTGATTTAGGAATCCTAGGCCCATTAATACAAATATGGTATTCATTTGCATATATGTGGGTATTAGCTGTTAAGTCAATGATAGCCTGCTGGCCTGTTTACACTCAGGTATTCAGGTACTATAGATCACCCAGTTCTGCAGAACCTTGTTTTGTGGCAAATCTGGGGAGACATAACCTTCCCTGAGTCAGTTTTCAGTGAAACAGTGTCTCTTGTTAAAGGGGTAACAAGAACTATATAAACCGTAGGGAGTGAGTAGGGTTTTCGGGTGAATGTACATCATTGGCTCATGTCTAGGTGCTGGGAATGCTTTGTTTTCATGAAGACAAGTTCCCAGTGCTTTGTGAACATCTCCTTATAGGTATTTGAACTTATAATTTGACCTCGAGATGAGATTTTTTTCAGGATTTGAACATATATAGACCTTACTCACACCATGCTTCCCAGTCACACAGCTCACTTGCCTCACAAAAACCAAACTACAGATCATAAAACCACAGAATGTCAATATAAAATAAGATGCTAGATGGAACTGATACATCAGATCATGTTACAAAAGGAAAGAAGAAGAGAATGGGAGGGGGAATTGGAGGAGGAGTTTGGGAAGGGCAACTGAGGAGGGAATAGATATTGCAATGTTAAGTAAATAAATAAATTAATTAATGAAAGTAGATTAGATAGAAGTGGATGGAATGAGGAATAGAAAGGGAGGATCAAGTGGGACATGAGAAAAGAGAGGAGTTGTGGGGGGAAATATAGGGAGAGACAGCTAAAATTGTCACTTGAGGAGTCTTTTGGGAACTAACATTGTATAAACTTTCATATATATATATATATATGAAATGTATGAAATATACATGTATATATATGATAGCCATATATATGGCTAAAATAAAATTGGCTATAGGGTAGCCAAAGCCACAATAAGTCATCTCCTTTTTTCAGCAGCATCTGGTACTGTGATTGGTTTACATATAATTGAGTCATTGCTCAAAGGGTTCAAATGGGAATCCTCAAACAACTCACATTGTTGCCAAGACTGCATACTGTCTATAAATTGACAGCAAGTTCCATTGGTAAAGACAGCAGCTGCATGATTCAGAGGACATGGAGAAGTGTAGCTTGTGCTTACATAGTGCACCCACTCCTATGTTCCAGCATCCTTGGTACAAAAGGTACATTGTACTCCATCAAAAAAAAAAAGGAAGAAAGAAAGAAAGACGAAAGAAAGAAAGAAAGAAAGAAAGAAAGAAAGAAAGAAAGAAAGAAAGAAAGAAAGAAAGAAAGAAAGAAAGAAACTAACAGCAACCCAGCCATAAATCCTTTATCTTCAATAGTGACTACCTGCAAGGCATGCTAGGGTAGTGGTCGCACAGATCAGTGGGAGTCAGCAATCAATAATTGATTTACTTAAATTCACTCCATGAGACAAAATCCATACTGGGCCTTGCTTGGGTGACCAAGAGAGCAAGGAAAAAATAACCCAGGGAGCTAGGGTAAACCCAAATACCACGGGTCTAAGGAAAGAAAACTATGTTGTGATAAAATGACTCCTAATGATATTCTCCTATACTCATAGATCAATGCCATGTTCAGCCATCATCAGACAAGAGTCTTTCTGCAGCAGAAAGGAATTACTGCATAGAGCTACAGTCAGGCATCATTTAGGCAGAGAGTGAGGGAATTTGGAACATTCAGCCATAAATTGGATGGTTCAATCATACCTACCACCCTAGGCATCCTGCTTAGAGCACAAGGAACTCTCAACAAAAGGGTAATTAGAAAGTATATAAAGGGCCAGAAGACATCTGTAAAAAAAATGGCCCTCTAAATTAATATGAAAACGGTTCATATGAACTTACAGGATGGTCACAAGCATCACGCGCTGGATCTTCATATGTCTGTACTATACCCACTGTGCTTATATTATGGCTTCTAGTTTAATGTCTTATAGAATTCATGAGTGTGCAAGTGAATAGGTCTCTGCTTCATGTGCCTCCTCTTTCCCTTCTGTTGTACTTCCTGAGCAACTTTGATGTGATAGCATTGGATTTATCTTATTGTATTTTATTTTTTAATTAAAAATGAGTGAACATTGAGCATTTTTTAAGATGCTTCTCAGCAATCCGAAGTTCTTCAGGTGAAAATTCTTTGTTTAGCTCTGTACCCCACTTTTAATAGGGTTATTTGGTTTTCTGGGGTCTAACTTCTTGAGTTCATTTTATTTATTGGATGTTAGCCCTCTGTCTGATGTAGGGTTGGTGAAGATCTTTTTCCAATTGGTTGGTTGCCGATTTGTCCTTTTGATGGTGTCCTTTGCCTTACAGAAAATTTGAAATTTTATGAGGTCCCATTTGTCAATTTTTGATCTTAGAGCATAAGCTATTGGTGTTCTGTTCAGGAACTTTCCCCCAGTACAGATGTCCTCAAGGGTCTTCCCCAGTTTCTTTTCTATTAGCTTCAGTGTGCCTGGCTTTATGTGGAGGTCCTTGACCATTAGTCATTAGGGAAATGCAAATCAAAACAACCCTGAGATTTTACCTTATACCAGTCAGAATGGCTAAGATCAAAAACTCAGGAGATAGCATGTGCTGGCTGGCAAGGATGTGGAGAAAGAGGAACACTCCTCCACTGCTGGTGAGGTTATAAATTGGTACAACCACTCTGGAAATCAGTCTGGTGGTTCCTCAGAAAACTGGGCACATCACTTCTGGAGGATTCTACTATACCACTCCTGGGCATATACCCAGAGGATTCCCCAGCAGGTAATAAGGATACATGCTCCACTATGTTCATAGCAGCCCTATTTATAATAGCCAGAAGCTGGAAAGAACCCAGATGTCCCACAACGGAGGAATGGATACAGAAAATGTGGTATATATACACAATGGAGTACTATTCAGCCATTAGAAACAATGAATTCATGAAATTCTTAGACAAATGGATGGAGCTGGAGAACATCATACTAAGCGAGGTAACCCAGTCTCAAAAGATCAATCATGGTATGCACACACTAATAAGTGTATATTAGCCTAGAAAATTGGAATTCCCAAAACATAATCCACACATCAAATGATGTCCAAGAAGAACGGAGGAGTGGCCCCTGGTTATGGAAAGACTCAGTGTAGCAGTATAGGGCAATACCAGAACAGGGAAGTGGGAAGGGATGGATGGGGGAACAGGGGGAGGGAAGAGGGCTTATGGGACTTTCGGGGAGTGGGAATCCAGAAAAGGGGAAATCATTTGAAATGTAAATAAAAAATATATCGAATAAAAAAAAAGAAAAAATATGAATGAAAGAATACCTAGCCACTAGGGTAAAGGTTAACACCTGGGCTGATATTTATGCTAGCTTGTAGAGAGGGAAAATCTCTAGAGCAGTGTAAAATTAACTTTTATTCATCAGATACAATTGTCATCTCAGAGACTTATTGCTGAATAACCTCACAAGTTCTAGTTCTTTCTAAACTCAATCTCGATGGTTCAACTCAGCTGTTTTGGCCTGAATTCCTCTCCATGCTGACTGATTCAGTCTGGTATCTCTCAGCTTCTCACTGAATTGTTTTTCTTGGCCTCAAACTAAGCTCTGGCAATTTGATCTAATCTTTTGCCTCCTTCTTATTCTGATGTCAACTGCTTCTACTGACCTCCGATGAATTCAAGAAAGAATTCAACTTCGCTGCACTGCACTCACTGAAATGGCTAACGACTGATTTTTGCTGGCCTGCCCTACTCTTCCTATCTGTTCTCCTGAGAGTTGGGCATGTTATATCTCTGATTCATTCTGTCAAAATCTTTCTGTGATGACACTTATTCTGACCTTCAATTACATGTCACTTTCATAAATGGCTGCTTATTTCTACAAACAAATTTTGCTTTAATGGTATGTGTTAAGCGTGTGTCTGCATTCCAGCCAGAGGTTTTGAATGGGTATGACTTGTCCGCAATCCAAGAGGATCCTGCAGATCTTTGTATATGATCCCTTACTAGAGTTGCTGGGTTGCTGAATTACATTCCTCTACAGGGCAGGGCTCATTTTCAAAAGAAATTGACCACCATAAATGGACTCCACAGGTGTGTGTATGTGTGTGTGGTTTATTTGGTTACAGTTTGATATTCTTTCTTTGTTTCTTTTTAATGTTGTATTATATTTTGTTTTATTGTTTGGTGGTGGGATTGTTTTTTATTGTTGTTTTTGTTTCTTGAGAAAGAATTTAAAGTTGGATGGTTACAGAGTAAGAAAAGATTTGGTAGGGTTTAAATTTTAAATTATTTTAAGAAATATCATCTAATAAATAAAATAACATTTAAAAATAAATCTATTTGCCACTGTTATCTTTTTAATTAATTAATTAATTAATTAACATCCAACCTTAGTGCTCGGTTTCCCCTTTCTTCTTTCCTCCCATCTTCCTCCCCTACTTTTCTGTCCCACCCCATATTTCTCTTCCTTTTCTCTTCAGAAAAGGAGATGCGTTCCATGGCTATCAGCTAGCGTTGGCATATCAAGGTACAGTAAGACTTGGGGCATCTTCTCCTCTTAAGGCTAAATGAGGCAGCCCAGAAGAAGGAAAGGGTCTCAAAGTTAGTCAACAGATTCAAAAACAGTCCCTGCTCCTGCCATTAGGAGTCTCACATTAAGACCACGCTGTACAACTGTTAAATATGTGCAAAAGGTATATGTACATCCCATGTATTATTCTTAGTTGTCAGGTTAGTCTCTGTACACCCCTATTGGCCCAGGTTAGTTGATTTTGAGTACTGTTGATGGTTCCTTGAGCCCTCTACCTCCTACAATCCTTCCTACTCCTCTTGCATAGAATTCCCCAAACTCTGCCTGTAGATCTCTGCATTTATTTTCAAAAATTTTGTATAAAGCTTTTCTATGGTGATTATGTTAAACTCCTGTCTACAAGAATAGCATAATATCATTAACCAAGTCAGACATAGGCTCCCTCTCCTGGCATGAATATCAGTCTGAGTCAGTTATTGGTTGGCTATTCCCTCAGTCATTGTTCCTGCACATCTTAAAGGCAGGACAGATTGTAGGTTGAAGTTTTTGTGGCAAGGTTGGTGTCACAATCCCTCCATTGAAAGTCTTGACAGGAAATAGCTGGTTCAGGCTCCATATCTCCATGAAGTAGGAGTCTTGGCTAGGGTTACCTGCATAGATTCCTGGGAGTTTTCATGACCTAGGTTTCTAGCTCAGCCTAGAGATGTCCTCAAGCACTCTAGTTGTCTTTCCCAGTACTCTTGAGCTCCATCCTCCTCCAACTTCCTATTCCCATTCCTACTCTAATACCAGTGCAGTATCCTCCCCCATTCAAGTCCAACCATAATATTTATTATTCTACCTTTTCAGTGAGATTCACATGTCCTTCCTTGAGCCCTCCTTGTTACTTAGCTTCTTTTGGGTCAATGGGTTATAGCATGGTTATACTTTATTTTATGTCAAATGCCCTCTTATAACTGAGTGCTTACCATGTTTGTCATTTTGTTTCTGAATTATTTCTCTTAAGAAGATATTTTCTAGGTCTATCCACTTTACTGGAAAAGTCATGTCATTATTTCTAATAGCAGAGTAATACACTATTGTGTAAATATAGCACATTTTCTTTATCCTGTCTTAGGTTGAGGGACATCTAGGTTGTTTCCATTTTCTGACTCTTGTGAATGAAGCTGCTATGAAAAAAGTTGAGGAAGTGTCCTTGTAGTACAGTAGAACCTCCTTTGGGTATATGTTTATGAATGGTAGAACTAGATATCAAGGTGGATCTATTCCCAATTTTCTAAGAAACTGCCAGATTGGTTTCCAAAGTGAAAAATTGGACATATTTGCACTCTCATTAGCAATCAGAAGCTTTCCCCTTGACCAACCTCCTCTTCTGAATGAGTGTCACTAGAAATTTTATCTTAGCCATCTGACAGATGTAATATGAAATCTCAAAGTCATTCTGATTTGTGTTCTTTGATAGGTAATGATTCTGAATATTTATTTAAGTGTGCCTTGGCCAATAGAGATTCGTCTGTACAGAATTCTCTGTTTACAACTGTACTCCATTTTTTTATTTGGGTTATTTGGTTTATTGGTGTCTTATTTCTTGAGTTATTTATATATTATGGATATCATCCCTCTGTTGAATGTAGGGTTGGTGAAGAAAATTTCCATTCTGTAAACTGCCATTTTATCCTTTTGAGTGGCCTGGTCCTTCTGACTTCTAGAATCTCGGTTCAGAAGTCTGGTTTAATTCCAACAAGTCTATTTTGATATGATACTTGGCTCTTTCCCCTTGCAGCTTTAAATAGTCTTTCTTTCTTTTGTACATTTAGTATTTTGATAATCATATGGCAGGGGCATTTTTTTCTGGTCCAATCTATTTGGTGCTCTCTAAGGTTCTTTTATATTTATGTTTATATATTTATTTATTTAGGTTAGGGAAATTTTCTTCTATGTTGAAAACATTTTTCTGGACTGTTGAACTGGGAATCTTTTCCTGCTTTTATTTCTATTATTCTTGGGTTTGATCTTCTCATAGTGTCCCAGACTTCCTAAATGTTTTCTGTCAGGAAGTTTTTAGATTTAACATTTTCTTTGACTGATGTATTGGTTTCATTTATTGTGTCTTTTATGCCTGAGATTCTCTCTTCTATCTCTTACATTCAGTTTGTGATGCTTGCTTCTGTAGCTCCTGTTTGCTTATCTAGGGTTTCCATCTCTAGGATTGCCTTGTTTTCTATTTACTTTATTGATTCTACTTCCTATTTCCTATTTCTATTTCCTTTCTGGAACAGTTTTATTCATTTCTTCCATCTGTTTGGTTTTATTTTCCTGTATTTCTTTAAGGGACTTATTTATTTTTTTTAAAGGCTTCTATCATCTTATTACATTTAATATCACCTCATGCTTCAGCTGTTTTGGAATATCAAGAGCTTGCTGTAGTAGGATAATTGGGCTCTAATGGTGCCATAATGCCCAAGTTATTGTTAATTGTATATGTGTATGAGCCTCTAGTCATCTGGGTTTGCAGGTTATTTTAGGTTTAGGCACTGTTTCTAATTTTATCTTTACCAAGTAGGTGTTCTTTTCCCTCTTATTTTTTGTTTCCTCTCAGTATTTCTCCTAAGTGGCCTGGGGTTCCTGTTGCCAGTGAGTCTTATGTCAGTAAAGTGTCTCCAAAGGGGATTTTTGAAACCTGAATGATCTTTGTGGATTTGAGTGGCAACATTGACTCTTGTGTCCTTAGTGTGGGCTCCGGGAAAGTAGATGTCTCCTGCTGAAGTTGTGGTACTGATTATAGAGCCCATGGGACAAAACAGAGTTTAAAAATGTAGGATGTGCTTTAAGGGAAGAAGCAGGCATAGAATATACAGCAGGGAATTGCCTAGGGTAGCTGGTCCTGGTATGGCCTTTGAGAACACAGGTGGAGCTGTGGGCTGGAAAATAGAGCCTCAGGGATGAGTGCCCACAATTTTCTTAATACTAAGACAAAAATAGAAATAGATTTGTTATCTGTTATAGGTCATTTCTCAGTTATAGTTAAAACCTTCTAAATATGTTAGCACAAAACTGAATGTTTTTGTGAACTTTTTTAATGGAATTAACACCAGTTTTGAATGTTTGGCCATCATTACCTAATTGACTCCCTTAAAGTCGTATCTTTTTTTTTTATTCGATATAATTTATTTACATTTCAAATGATTTCCCCTTTTCTAGCCCCCCACTCCCCGAAAGTCCCTTAAGTCCCCTTCTCTTTCCCTGTCCTCCCACCCACCCCTTCCCACTTCCCTGTTCTGGTTTTGCCGAATACTGTTTCACTGAGTCTCTCCAGAACCAGGGGCCAGTCCTCCTTTCTCCTTGTACCTCATTTGATGTGTGGATTATGTTTTGGGTATTCCAGTTTTCTAGGTTAATAACCACTTATTAGTGAGTGTATACCATGATTCACCTTTTGAGTCTGGGTTACCTCACTTAGTATGATGTTCTCTAGCTCCATCCATTTGCCTAAGAATTTCATGAATTCATTGTTTCTAATGGCTGAATAGTACTCCATTGTGTAGATATACCACATTTTTTGTATCCACTCTTCTGTTGAGGGATACCTGGGTTCTTTCCAGCATCTGGCAATTATAAATAGGGCTGCTATGAACATAGTAGAGCATGTATCCTTATTACATGGTGGGGAATCCTCTGGGTATATGCCCAGGAGTGGTATAGCATGATCTTCTGGAAGTGAGGTGCCCAGTTTTCGGAGGAACTGCCAGACTGATTTCCAGAGTGGTTGTACCAATTTGCAGCCCCACCAGCAGTGGAGGAGTGTTCCTCTTTCTCCACACCCTCTCCAACACCTGCTGTCTCCTTTTAATACAATCATTCCATGAGTTAGTATTTCATGATATGAGTTATGTAGAAACTTGTTTCATCTCAATACTCATTGAGTTTGAGATTTTATTTCTTGTTCTTGGCACACAACACACTACTTTATGTAACATGTCAAAAAGATATTATTATATTGTTTTATTTATAGTTGTTTATTTATTGAATATGTCTTTTCATGCGTACATTAATACAGCATGACATGTATGGAAGTCAAAAGACAGTTTGAGAGATTTACTTTTCCCTTTTCAGCATGTGGGTCACAAGAGTTTAACCTATGCCTTCAGACTTGGCAGGATATGCTTTTTGACCAGCTGAGAGAACATAGTAGCCCAGAAATACTATATTATCATAAATAGTATTTTAGTATCATACATAATAAAGTATTTTTCAATAAAATAAAAATAGAGGAAAATAGTTTGTTTTTCCTGTTTTGTCTAAATTGATACTTGATGCATATTAATGACTCATTAAAAAAACCATCAAATTGAAGTCAGTTAATTGCATCCTAAAATTTTATTTAACTTTTGCCTTGAAGTGATTTTAAACAATAAAAATTTTGGATTGAAATTTAAAAAATGCAAAATATGAAAGTAAAATCACAAAACAACTTACATTTAAAATATATTCTTAGCATAAGACAAAGGACGCTAAAGGCCAAATTGAGTATAGGAAATACAGAATAGGTAGTAGGAAATAAATACAAATGTTTTCTTACATTCAAAAATAACACTTTACATATAAAAGTAAACACATTCCTCATCTATCAGTAACAAAAAATTTTGACAATGCCTCATGTGTCATTCATGAAAATACAAATACTACAGCTTCCATAGTGGTGGTCCTTGTGAGACCTAGACAAATTACACATATTTTATTCCTTAGGAAGTGTTTCCTACTAGAAAGTCTCTGGCAGCAAGGACCTAACCATGTAGCTTTTAAACATTCTGACATTGTAAGTAATAGAAATGTTCGAAACCATTAAATGCCCATCAATAAAACAAAACAGTTTACAAAAAAGAAAAATAAAGCCCAACACTTTACACTCATAAACAGGAATAGTAGACTACAGTAAAATACATGAACAAGGTACTCTAAACAATGACAAAAATTTATGCCCAAAGCAAAAAAGGGGCCAGTTACATATCATCTAACTTTTGACTAGGAAAAAAAACATTAAACACATTCAAAGGTACATAGATAAGTTAGTTGCATTAAATACTAGTGAATGTCTACATAAATATTTAAGGAAACAGCTGCAAGTATCTGAAGAAAGAAGAAAATCATCATGTATGAATGAAAAGAAATTCTAAAGAAACATCCATATATTGAATTAGAATCAAGTTTTAAAGTTTTGTATATGAAAAACACAAAAAGAAAAAGAAAATTTTAAGAAGAATTTAAGTTAATTAAAAAAATGTATAGATAATTTCATGTATTTTGATTGATGTTTTAGTCTATAGACAATAATTTATTTTATGTATTTGGAAAGCTATTAAGTAATGATAAATCAAATCAGTCTTAAAATATGAGGCTGTACTTAAGACTTTAATTTGTGTCATTTACTATTTTCTCCACATAGTATAATGATATATTTTTACAAAGAACTAAAACTCTTTTAGTTTTCGCTTTACATAAATCCATTGTATGCTTGAATACTGTACAGTGGAAGATTTTGAGTGTATTCGCAAACCAATAACTGTCATCTCTCCTTCACTCAATATCTTTCTACAATACAAATATTTCACTCTTCAAAGCAGTAGATACTTTGTGTATGGGGCAGAAAATTCACACATTTGTGACACACTATTTATGCAAAGGTGAGAAGTTCTATGGATGGAAATTTTATTGCCAAAATAATTTATTCATCTCATAATTTTGTATGCCATATTTAGTGATGTAATCATTGAAAACTGATGAGGAGGTGAAAATGGTGTCCTCATGATTCTGTTAGAATCCTTTAAAAAGAAAACAATTGAAATGTTTTCTGTAGCCCACACCAGGATACCTATCAGTCTACACATAAGAAATCTGGGCTTATAGACTCTAACACTTTTATTTTAGACTGTACTCTAAACATTTCTAAAATAAGTGCTGGATTTTATAGCTGTCCAAATTATAGTGACTTGTTATAACAATCAGAACTGAAGAACAAAGAAACTGTTACATTAGCTGCCTTCTAGAGGGTGAAGATAAGTCTCTGTTGTTAAAGACAAAAGGTACAAAATATTTGTGCTACATCTGACCTGAAAGCTTCATCTACAAAGACTAGCTTTTCTACAAGGACGCTATATAAGCTGCCAAAGGGGAAGAACAAGGAATGCTTCTAAAAAGCTCTGATACTACAATAGTTACAAACTGCAAGACAGTTGTGAGGGTGTAATGGTAGTATTCAAATCTTGGTGGTGACCAACAGCTAACATATATACATACATATATGTAACAATAATTACCAAAAAAAGAGCCCATGAATTTGAGTGGGTGTAAGGGTGGCCAATGAGGGGTTGGAGAGAGTAAAGGAAAGGGGAAAATGAAGGACTCATAGTTTAATTAATATTTTACAATTATTTAACTAATTTAAACTAACACTATTTTTAAAACTTTCTAGAATGTAAATTTTATTTGAACATATACAGTACCACAAGATGAGATTTTTCTATTATTAAATTTGTGCAATCTTCATTTTCAATTTTCTCATAGAAATATGACTTTAATGCATTGAACACTTCAGTTAAATAAGAATATTTGTTGGGGTGGGTTCATGTAACAATTAATATAAATAGAAAATTTATTATGCAGAAAATTAATACAGTGGCAGTTTTGTTTATCCAAGCTAGTTCCCCAATAACAACACAGAGAGACTAAGATTTATTTATTTAAAGTACAATAACAATTATAATTCTATTCTAATCATCTAGTCTAATCTGGCTACATCCCAGCCAAAATCACAAAATCCCCAAGATAACTTTCATTTTATTGCTCTGACTCTCTGGCTTCAGGTGTATTCTGCTTTGATATCTCTCAGGATGTTCCTTGTAGCCATTTCTCTCCTTTTCTCTCTGTCTCTCTGTCTCTCTTTCTCTCTCTCTCCTTTCTTCTCTCTCTCCCTCCTCTCTGGCTGCCAGGGGTCCTACCCTATTCTCTCTGTTGCCTAGTTAATTTCCTTTCCAGCCTTTATTGACAAGGCAGAGAATAAATAATGAGTGTTGTTTATACAAACTTGACAAAGGAGATTGTTGACATAAGTATTACAATATCATGTCTTTATTGAAACCAGATAGTGGGATAGAGAAATCAGCACATGGATAATTAATTCAAGGGTAAAGTTTACAGAATGCATAACTTATCCCTACCTAGGGAGCATAGTCTCTGCGTGTGACAGTGTACATATTCTCAGTGGATATCTACCCATGTACAACACACACATTTATGGATATCATGCCTGTTTGTGTGTGTGTATGTGTATCTGAGTGTTTATTTGTGTGGTTGTGTGTGCCTATGTGTATATGTCTGTGTGTGCATATGTGTGTGTGTGAGTATATACCTGTGTTTGCTTGCTTATGTGCATATATTAAGTAAATCATAGAGAAATAAAACTTTTACAAAGAATGCTAGTGTTCTCAGGATAATTCATTTTAATAAAACTAGTATTTTAATGAGGAAATATGATAAATTATTGTATACTTACCATGTGACTACATTTCAGGATTATCAAGTTGCGTTACATAGAAGGAGCGTTAAATAACTTCATTTTGTGACAGCAAAAGTATGACAGAGTTTTTTAAAAATGGAACTCCAAGTAAGATAAGTGATTTTGACAGTGCTATGATTTATAATACTCATTCCTCTGGATATGAACACATAATAGGTCACTCTCACATTATATAGGAATAAGGTAAAATAATAAAAGTGCAAAAAAAAAATCCTGACTGCATTTCTTCCATGGTCTTTAATTTTCTTTTGAATCTGAAATTAATTGCTTTTTGATTATAAAATGGAGTCTCTGCCCAGCAAGAAGCCTGCAATGAAACATTAAACACTGTCAATTCTTTGTGTGATGCCATATTAATACTGCATAATATCAATATTTTATATTAAGAATGTTAATTTCCTGAGTTTCTAGGATGCCTAGCAGTGCTGAAGTATAAGCACACTAATTTCACTTTTAATTCATTTTTCCCTTCTATTGGCTGTTCTCCCTGGATCTGATTCTTCTCCCTGCAGTGAGAAATGAGTTAAATAAGCTCTCACTGTCAACCGGAACAGCCGTGGAGCTGAGTTAATTCATCACCTACTGACAAAAGGTTAAAAATATTGAATATCAATATTCAGAATGTTTTTCCAACTCACAGCAATTGTTTGGCAATGCTCATGTTGAAACCCTAGGAGGAAAGTATACAGTTTGGCATTTGTGTCTATGATGTTACACTGGACTTAATTTATAAAAATAATGCTCTCACTTTTTTCCTATTTAAATATAAATTCCAATCAGACACACATATATAATATTAAAATATATTAATCTACATTTACAATTAACACAAAATGTCTTGATTAGCCAGATTTATGAAACAGGAAGCACATTGTTTAGACTCACAACCCTTGTTCTAAAAATGATTGCATATTTTGACTACAGGTACCTACATTAGCTGAATGTGATTATTGTGATCATTTTCAATAATTTTGTTCAAAATACACATGCAAAGGAGTCAGTTGCATTAGAAAATTAATAGAAGCCTCACGTCTTAACTCAGAATACCGAAAAACTTAGTGGGTTAGGATAAGGCACATGTATCTGTATTTGGTGCACTTGCTGACTTAACGAAGCATGATAATGAACTAGAAAAATGGCGTGAGATCGTTTCCACCCAGGTCTACATCCATAGAGACAGGTTGGCTGACATTGGAAAACAGACGGATTTAAGCTGCATGACAAATAATCTCTGGGGATCACAGAATAGTGACCATTATGTCAAGTGCTCTAAGGCATAGAATAAGGTATGGAAGATAGACATAAGGGAATAATTAAAGGTATTGAAGCATCAACATAAATTTAAATTATCACATGCCTGAGTGCAGAGGTGAGTCTTCCCATCACAGAGCTTTCCATGATGGCAACAACAGCTCAGGATACTCAGGAGGAGGCAACATAAATTTGCTTGGGAGTGGATAAAATAGGATCAGTGCCTGAAACCCCAGAGAATGTGACTGTGGAAAAGGACGTAATCGTGGAAAGCAGACTGCATGGCAGAGGATGGGGGACGCGGATGGACATTTTAAGGAGGTATGAGTAATTTCAATTTTAAGGTTTGTTGGTGGAAGATGGATAATGAGAAACACACAATACACACTCATCCATAAAACTAATCCCATTGAACACGGGAACAGGGGAAGATAAGGAACATCACTTCATATCTACATGTCAACTGCATAGAAGGAAACACGAGAGTAAAAGTCTGCAGTGTTTTGATATATTAAGCCCAGTGTAACATTATGCACACAGTGATACCAAATAGTATACTTTCGTCCTAGGTCTCTGACCTCAGCATTGCCCAACATACCTTTTCTTCCTTTTTTTCTTCTTCCTTCAGTCCTTCCTTCCTCTGTCCCTCCCTCCACATCTCCTCCTTTTTTTGCCCTCCCCCACCCCATCCACAGCCTTGAATTGGCAAAACATCTGAGGGTTTTTACAGTCTGACTGGAGCCAGCTCCTGGCCCCGCCCACATTTCAATTTTCCTGCCCTAGCCTTGAGGAATTGACTGACCACTTACTGAGCTCACTTTGCAACTCAGTCCAGCTGAAAAAAGCAACAGAATCCAGGGGATAGGTCCTTGGTTTCCCTGCTGTAAGCTCAGCGCTGAACATTAAACTGAGCCTTGATCAGAAAGAACTTTGTCTTGGCTCCTTATTTCTCTTGCCTGCCTGTTCCATTTCATCCCTCGGCTCCATCCAGGTGCACCCAGTTCTCCGTGGCCACAGAACGACTACACCTTTCTTCTTTTCTTCTTTCTTTCTCTCTTCCTATCTCTCTCTTTCCGTCCTTTTGTCTTTCTTTACTAATTTCTTTTTCTTTTCTTTCTTTTATTTATGGTTTTTGAGTTCTTCATATCTTCAAGTTCCTATTCCCCTGACAGATACTTGGCTAGCAAAGACTGACTCCCATTCTGTCATCTGCCTTGTTCCTCAATTGACACTTATTTTTTTTCTCTTCATTCTTTTCAGAAGCTTCTTAGATACAAGAGATCTCAGTAGCCAAATGTTCACCTTCTTCTCTGCATTAACCCTACTCTTCATATTCCAATAGTATCTGGGTACAAGGTCTTATGTTGAGGTCATTGAGAGATTTGATATGGACTTTTGTGGAAAAGACTATTTATAATCTCCAATGATGGTAATTGTGTCTATTAAATCAGTTATAATTGTAATAATTCTGAATTTTTCTTTTACATTGATATTTTGTTTTACAAATGACTACAAACGTTTGGCCAAACTTTCTTCTTTCACTGTATGTTTTAATACTCCACAGAGATATGTCCTTTCTAAAGAGATATGTCCTTTCATAGAGTGAGTATGTAGAAGTGGTCCTTACTTGTATATTTAACTCCAAATGTAAGCTCCTAGTGATTTGAGAGAGGACCTGGAAATGAGCTTCTATCTTGTTTATCAAAGAAAACAATAGTTTTCTCTTTGTGGACACCTACCAGATGTGTCTCCATTGACATTTTCTTTGATACTTTCCTCCATTCCTCTGAGTTTGGAAACACTCTCATTATCAGTCTTTTTTCTCATTCATTTGCATTTTTGCTTGAAACATTTTATTTATGCAGAAATGACTTGATTGTAATTGCTTTCACGTTTGTCCAGTAGTAACTGACAGTAGTTTATAAGTAACTGAATCTTTTTGTTCTAGTTTTCCTGTTTTACTTTCTGTATTAACCCTAGATATAGATGTCTAGAAATCTAGATTCATTGGGTTTAGAGATGGCTCTGAAAGTAAACAAATTTGTTCTTCAAGTTTGATCACCTGAGCTTAATCCACTGTTCTTCACAACTGTGCCCAAGCAAATACCTGCCTATGTACACACACACAGACACACACACACACTTATATAGTGACAAACAGTGTATCTACAAGATAGTGATTAAAAATGGTACAAATATTAAAACCCAGCTGTTACTCCAATTATGATTTTGCTCAATATTATTCTGTGTAATTCACTTGTTAATTTCCAATATAAACCAATGACATTCTTTGTGGTGATTTCAATCATCTTTATTTTCTGGCATTATATTTCATTATTTTCATTTACCTTCAGGAGGGCATTTTGTTCATTATCCCTTATATTAAGTTCAAATTTGTTCCTGAAATCTTTTTAATCATTTTTAAGTAGAACTTGATACTGCAGGTGATCAATGATTATTAAAACAATCCCAGCACTGTATAAACTAAATATTTGTTATGAATTATCATTATTATTATTATTGCTATCAATTATATTATTAATCCAAATAAAATAAGCATTTTTTCAAGAACTTATTTCACATAATTTTGGTTATATTTTCAGGTGGATACTTGTTGAATTTTATGTGGATTTTCTCATTACTCTAAGTTCTGTATTTCTCTTATTTTTGGTGTTTGGGTGTGTGTCTGTAAGATAGTTTTACTTTGCATTTGGTAGAGTATTCTTGAACTAAAAGTGTTCTTGAAGTAGGAATATAAAAATAATGAAATTAACTCTTTGAAGGATGTGTGAAATAAATTGTAATCTAAAATTCCAGGTAATAAAATACACATGGATTGCTAGGCAGCAAATTTTGTATGTGTACTATAAATATAATTCAGAGTTCTTCAAATATCATATGCAGACAAATATATGGTTCCTATATGTGATCAATTCATGCTTTGTGAGGACTCACTCAATACTTCATGTCTTATGGTATACAATGAGATCAAGTGTGAGTTTAGACTGGTAATTTACATCCTCAACATATTTGTCGTTCATTGTTGAATATTTTAAGGCCAGTGTCATAATAGTCACTCCATATATGTGAGGATGTCAAACAGAAGCTCAGTAATACTATGAAGAGTGCCTATAATCAACATTATTTGAGTATTAATTTCGTTTTGATGCATTGATCTTGATGGCCTTCAGATTTTTTTTAATAAAGAAACATTATGACAATTGCATGAAAGCAAAGCATAGAAGGAAACACATGGGAGCAACAATATCACAAAAACAGTGACAGATGTCCATAGCTGAGAATTCAGAGCCTCTTTGCTACAAGGATCTAAGTATCAAAGAGAAAGGTTGCCTTTGAAACTGTAACTGTAAATATATCTGATTGACTGTAAGAGAGGCATGCAAATAGAATCCAGGAGGGACATTTAAGTTGGTAACATTTTCCTCTATTTTTACTGAATATGTATGTAATTTTAAATGATTTAAATTATTTAAGGAATGACACTGCTACTATTGATTAAAATCTGTCCAAGTTTCGTATTGTGTGTCAATCCTGTTCAAAAAGTCTTGGAACCTTGTTGTTCAAAAATGTAACAACCACACATATGTGGTAATACACTTCAATTTTAAGTTAATTTAAGTTAAATTCCAGTTAGCTATAATGCCTAGGTTTGAGTGCCCAACAGTTAGAAGTGCTTTGTAGTTAAATTATCAGTAGCATAGTGAACCTTGCACACTCTTCCTGTTGTAAATGTTTAACACAGTAGACATAAAGTGTTTAGAATGACATTGGAATGATGACAGTGAATGTGTCACTAATTAGCTTACTGTATTCTAATCAAATTTAGATAGGATAATCACATTTAGAATAATTTACAAGTATACTCATTATGGATCAAAGTAATAAGGCTCTCCCAGCATATATATACACCTAGTAAAAGCATCTGATCCTCTTGCTTCAAACCATACAAGTAAGCAAGCTTCATAAAGTCACTTATTTTATGATTAAGCTGCATCTATCAGAATGCAATGGATATACCCATGAATATTCAGTTATGCCAGTTTTCATTAAAATACTTCTCACTGGGAATGAATAAATTGATGATCTGATTTTATACTGAGAGTTACTTTATAGAGAAACTATGTAGTAATTATGTCAACACTTGGATGATTATGATAGCAAGTATTTCTCCTTAAGCAACAATGTGTTATTTATTATAAGTTAATGCATTGCCTTTCTGTTTTTACATACCATTTGTTTGTGACCAATAATTGTGAAGGACACCTGAATATTGTGCTAAGTGCTAGTCTAAGCAATGTATGCTCTTAAAAAGTTGGATGACTCTATCAGATGACAGAGTAGTAGAGTGTGTTACAATTATAAGAAGATGACAACATAGTAAACAAATCTACACACACAAAGGACTTCTGCCCAACCCACAGTTTCAGAGTAACTCTCCTTAATAAACACAATCTGTCAGCCATAAGAATAGGAGTTGGATCAATTTATCAGAGATTAAAGAGTGAATATCACCAGTTAGCACAAAGCTAATCAAATAGTATAAATTGAAGCATTAAATAAACATTTGATCTCTCTTGCCATACTCCTATGTGACATATGTACAGTTAGCAATTCTATCATTATAAAATTGCAATTACCCTAGGTCATAGCACAGAAGATTAGCCTTAGAAGTATTTAAAATATTGTTTACAGCCTCTGCAATATTGTCAGGATGCAGGAAAGCACTCAGAACATTATACATCATTACTGAAATATATAAAGTTCACTACCACAACCATCATTTGAACATGTAGAAGCTAAGAATTTAACTGGATAATAGGAACCATTTCTTGCATTCACATGTCCTTGTGTTTTAATTCCCAGCACCTCAAAACCACAAATAAATAAATGATAAATATCCAAATTGGTTGGGCTGCCAAAGGCCTAAGAAGGCAAACCTGGAAACCTGTTTGTGAATCATAATCCATGTGAACGTGGGAAAAGAATACAAACTCCACAATGTTGTACTTGTACACAAGCTCCATAGCACATATATTCCTCCCCAAGCACGCACATAATATGTGGTGCTTTGTAGACTCAAAACCGATTTATGCTGATGAGCGGGAAAATATTTAATGAATTAACTGAAGATAATGCATGAATTTCATTGTGACAGAATAATCCACCGTGTCTTCCTTTCATTCTATCTGACACTCAAAGTACTCCAAAATGTCTCTTCTCAGTGGGAAGTGCAGGACACTTTGTTCTCTTGCTTAATAGTGTCACAAATTCCAATTTCAGTCTTTTCCAGACAGGTCTTGGAGACTCACCAACTATTAATTTGATCAATTGAACATATCCAAGATCAGTCTAGTGGATGGATAGAGACTATCCTCACAAACATGCATGAACTCACATATTTTTTACTAGTTTGTACTAAAACATATATCAAGTACTGTTCTAAAACATAAACACACTCTACTATATTTTAAATTTTTTTTAGTGCCATACTTCTAGCCTTAGCGTAGATATGCGGCCCAAACGAAATAGGGAGCACTTGTATTTCCTTACATCATTTTCTTCATTACTGATTAGTATTTCATCTAGCAGTTGTATTAAATGTTGTACTTGGAAGCTAGGTAGCTCATAATAATTGTAAGCACAGTTTTATAAATCTTACCTTTCCTACTTAATGTGTTTGTTTTTAATTTATCTTAATGTAACTGTGACTTAATTATGATATATTTTAAAGAAATTGATAGTGATTTCTGTGTTTCCATATTCTCACTTGATATGTATATTTTAGTACAGTGAACTAAGTGTTTATATGTAATTAATTCAGCATTATTATTATTGGTGGTGGTGGTTGTTGTGGTGGTGGCAGGTATAGTTCTGTGTATATGCATGTGCATGCCCTGTGCAAGTGTGAAAGTTTTGAGTTTTGTGGAAATATATGGTCTAAATTTTGTCTTGTCATGGAATATCTTGGTTTCTCCATTTATGGTAGTTTTGAACTTTGCTGGGTATAGTACCTTGGGCTGTCATTTGTGTTCTCTTAGGGTCTGTATGACATCTGCCCAGGATTTTCTGACTTTTATAGTCTCTGGTGAGAAGTCTGGTGTAATTCTGATAGGTCTGTTTTATATGTTACTTTCTGCTTTCAATATTATTTCTCTGTTTTGTGCATTTGGTGTTTTGATTATTATGTGACAGAAGGAATTCTTTTCTGATCTGGTCTATTTGGAGTTCTGTAGGCTTCTTGTATGTTCATGGGAAAATACAAGGTTCTTAAGGGAAATTTTCTTCTATAATTTTGTTGAAGATATTAACTGGCGCATTAAGTTGGGAATCTTCACTCTCTTCTATACCAATTATCCTTAGGTTTCATCTTCTCATTGTGTCCTGGATTTCCTGGATGATTTGGGTTAGGAGCTTTTTCATTTTGCATTTTCTTTGCCTGTTGTGTCAGTTTTTTCTATAGTATCTTCTGCACCTGAGATTCTCTCTTCTCTTTCTTGTATTCTGTTGGTGATGATGTATGACTCCTGATCTCTTTCCTAGGTTTTCTACCTCCAGGGTAGTTTCACTTTTTGATTTCTTTATTGTTTCTACTTCCATTTTCAGATCCTGGATGGTTTTGTTCAATTTTTTCACGTGTTTGTATGTGTTTTCTTGTAATTCTTTAAGGAATTTTTGTGTTTCCTCTTTAAGGGCTCCAACCTGTTTATCTATGTTCTCCTGTATTTCTTTAAGAGAGTTATTTATGTCCTTCTTAAAGTCCTCTATCATCATCATGAGAAGTGATTTTAAATCTCAATCTTGCTTTTCCTGTGTGATGTGGTATCCAGGACTTGCTATGGTGGGAGAACGGGATTCTGATGATGCCAAGTAACCAGGGTTACTCTTACTTATGTTCTTGTTCTTGTCTCCTGCCATCTGGGTGTCTCTAGTGCTATCTGCACTCAATTGTCTCTGACTGGAGCCTGCTCCTCCTATTATCTTGGTTGTGTCAGAACTCCTCAGAGTCCAGCTGTCTCTGTGATCCTATAATCCTATGATCTTGGTAATGCTAGAGCACCTGGGAGTTGCGCTTCCTCTGGGTGTTATGGAACTTGATAAGGAGCTAACACCAAAGGTCTGCTCAGAACACTGGCTCAGACAGAATGGAACCTGTGCCACTGGCCAGGCAGGGGTTCCTATGTTCTTGGATCCCCAGAGAATCCCAGTTACTCCTAGTTTGGGAAGATGTTGTGGCCTCCTCAGGTAAGATATTGGGCATGTTAGAGCTCCTGGGAGTGTAGCTTCCTCTGGGTGTTGTGGGATTGGGTGAAGAGCTACTAAGATATTCTCAGGGCACCAGTTCAGACTGGAAGGACTTGAAGTTCTTTATTGTTCAGGATTTAATCTATCCTGACATTTTTGATTGTTTGTTTTTTTGATTTTTGTTTGTTTTCCATATAAAGTTGAGAATTATTTTCTCAAGACCTGAAAATAATTCTGTTGGAATATTGATGGGAATTGTAGGTTCAGTAGAATGCTTTTGGTAAAATGGCCATTTTTACTGTGTTAATTCTACCAAACTATGAGATTGGAAGATATTTCCATATTTAGATATCTTCTTCAATTCCTTTCTTTAAAGACTTGAAGATCTTGTAATATAGTTATTTCATTTGCTTGGTTAGAGTTATACCAAGGTATTTTTCATTATCTGTTGCTACTGTGAAAGGTGTTGTTTCCTTGATTTTATACTCAGCCCATTTATCATTTGTATAAAGGAGATCAATGGACTTTTTTTTTCAGTTAATTCTATATCCAGCCACTGAATACACTGAATACTGACTGAAAGTGTTTATCAATTGTAGCAGTTCTCTGTAAGTTTGTTGGTCACTTATAAATACTATCATAACATCTCTGTTAATTTTCTGATTGCACTATCTAGAACTGCCAGTACTATATTGAAGAGATATAGAAAGCATAAACAGTCTTGTCCCTGATTTTAGTGGAATTGCTTTAAGTTTCTGTCAACTTAATTTGTTGTTAGCTGCTGGGGTGCTGCACACTGCCTTTAGTGTGTGTATATGTGTGCCTTGTTTCCCCAATCCCTCTAAAATTCTTAACAAGAGGTGATGTTAGACATTGAAAAGGTATTTTCAACATCTATTGAGATGATCATGTGTTTTTTTCTTTCATTTGTTTTTATGGTGAATTACATAGATGTATTTTTTTTATATTGACCATTCCTGCATCCCTGGATGAAACCTACTTGATCATGATAGATGATGTTTCTGATGTATACTTTGATTAGGCTTATGTGTATTTTATAGAGTATTATTGGATCAATGATCATAAGGGAAAGTGGCATAAAATTCGCTTTCTTCACTGAGTCTTTGTGAGGTTTAGGTGTCAGGGTGACTGGCCTCATAAAATGAGTTTCACAGTGCTCCTTCTGTTTCTATTTTGTGGAATAGTTTGAGAAGTATTTCTACTAGGTCTTCTTTGAAAGTTTGGTAGAATTCTTCACTAAAACCATCCAGCCTTGCTTTCTCACTCTTTTTCTTTCTTTCTTTCTTTCTTTCTTTCTTTCTTTCTTTCTTTCTTTCTTTCTTTCTTTCTTTCTTTCTTTCTTTCTTTCTTTCTTTCTCTTTCTCTTTCTTCCTTCCTTCCTTCCTTCCTTCTTTGATTGTTTGTTTCTTTCTTTAACTTTTATGATCGCTTCTATTTCACTAGGATTATAGGAATATGTAGATTGCTTACCTGATCTTGATTTACCTTTGATAAGCGAAATCTTTCAAAATAATCATCCATTTCATTTAGATTTCCAATTATGTCAAGTATGGACTTTTGAAATAATACCTAATGATTCTTTGAATTTCCCCACAGTCTTTTGTTATGTCCTGCTTTTCTTTTTTTTTTTCACATTTCTTTTTTTTTTTTATTGATATATTTTTTATTTACATTTCAAATGATTTCCCCTTTTCTGGGTCCCTACTCCCCGCAAGTCCCATAAGCCCTCTTCCGTCCCCCTGTTCTTCCATCCACCCCTTCTCACTTCCCTGTTCTGGAATTCCCCTATACTCTTGCACTGAGTCTTTCCAGAACCAGGGGCCACTCCTCCATTCTTTTTGGACATCATTTAATTTGTGGATTATGTCCTGGGTATTCAAAGTTTCTAGGCTAATATCCACTTATCAGTGAGTGCATACCATGATTGATCTTTTGAGACTGGGTTACCTCACTTAGTATGATGTTCTCCAGCTCCATCCATTTGTCTAAGAATTTCATGAATTCATTGTTTCTAATGGTTGCATAGTACTCCATTGTGTAAATATACCACATTTTTTGTATCCATTCCTCCGTTGAAGGACATCTAGGGTCTTTCCAGCTTCTGGCTACTACAAATAGGGCTGCTATGAACATAGTGGAGAATGTGTCCTTATTACATGCTGAAGAATCCTCTGAATATATGCCCAGGAGTGGTATAACAGAGTCCTCAGGAAGTGACATGCCCAGTTTTCTGAGGAATCGCCAGACTGATTTCCAAAGTGGTTGCACCATCTTGCAATCCCACCAGCAGTGGAGGAGTGTTCCTCTTTCTCCACATCCTCGCCAAAACCTGCTGTCTCCTGAGTTTTTGACCTTAGCCATTCTGACTGGTGTGAGGTGAAATCACAGGTTTGTTTTGATTTGCATTTCCCTAATGATTAATGATGTTGAACATTTCTTAAGGTGTTTCTCAGCTCTCCGAAGTTCTTCATGTGAAAATTCTTTGTTTAGCTCCGTACCCCACTTTTTAATGGGGTTATTTGGTTCTCTGGGTTCTACATTCTTGAGTTCTTTGCATATATTAGATTTTAGCCCTCTGTCGGATTTAGGGTTGGTGAAGATCCTTTCCCAGTCTGTTGATTGATGTTTTGTCCTTCTGACAGTGTCCTTTGACTTACAGAAACTTTGTAGTTTTATGAGGTCCCATTTGTCAATTCTTGATCTTAGGGCATAAGCTATTGGTGTTCTATTCAGGAACTTTTCCCCTGTGCCCATGTCCTCCAGGGTCTTCCCCAGTTTCTTTTCGATTCGTTTCAGTGAAGAACTATTTCTCTTCCTCTTAGTTAGTTTGGCTAAAGGTTTGTTTATCTTGTTGATTTTCTCAATGAACCACCTCTTGGTTTTGTTTATTCTTTAAATTGTTCTCTTTTTTCTAATTTATTGTTTTCAGGCATAAGTTTGGTTATTTCTTAATGTCTACTCCTCTTGGGTATGTTTGTTCTTTTAATTCTAGAGGCACGTGTACTGACAAGTTTCTAGTATGAGCTCTCTCAAGTTTCTTTATGAAGTCACTTTGTGACATGAACCTTCCTCTTACCCCTCTTTCTGTATCCAATATGTTTGGGTATGGAGTGCCTTCATTTTAATTAAAATTTAGAAAATCTTATAGTTCATTCTTTATTTCTTCCCTCGCCCAGTGGTCATTGAATATGGACCATGTTCAGTTTCCATGCGTTTATAGGGATTTTGTTGTTTCTGTTGATGTTGAAGTCCAGCTTTAATCCATCACAATCTGATAAGATTCAAGGAGTTGTTGGGCAGTGATGGTGAATGACTTTAATCCCAGCACTTGGGAGGCAGAGGAAGGCAGATTTCTGGGTTGGAGGCCAGCCTGCTCTATAGAGTGAGTTCCAGGACAGCCAGAGCTACACAGAGAAATTGTGTCTTGAAAATCAAAAACAAAACAAAACAAAACAAAAAACAACAACAAAAAGGATTCAAGGAGTTGTTTCAGTCCTCTTGTATCCGTTGAAGTTTTATGACTATTTGATCAGTTTTGGAAAAGGTTCTGTGATGCGCTTAGAATAAGGTATATGCTCTTGTGAGTATTCTAGGGTCTGAAAGATATTTCCCCAGGCTTTCTGAATTTTACAGTTGCTGTTGACAAACCCGGTGTAATTATGATAGGTCTGTCTTGACCTTTTTACTTGACCTTTTTCCCTTGCAGCTTTTAATATTCTTTCTTTGTCCTGGGCATTTACTGTTCTGATTATTATGTGACAGAAGATTTTAGTCCAATCTATTTCGTGTTCTGTAATTTTATAAACAGCTCTTTCTTTATATTAGAGGAATTTTCTTCTATGGAGGTATTTTCTGAAACTTTAATCTGAGGCTTCTATTCTTATCATTCTTAAGTTTTTTCTTTTGATAGTGTTCCAAATTTCTTGCATATTTTCTGTCATGGGCTCTTTTGATTTATCATTTTTAATGACCAATGTCAATTTCTTCTATAGTATCTTCTGTGCCTGAGATTCTTTCTTCCAACTCTTATATTCCATCGGTGATGCTTGTGTCTGTAGTTTCTGTTTTCTTTTCTAGGTTTTCCATCTCCAGGGTTGCTTCAGTTTGTGTTTTTCTTATTGCTTCTATTTCCGTTTTTAGTTCTTAGACAGTTTTATTCATTTCATTTGCATGTTTTTATTTGGTTTGTATTTTCCTGCATTTCTCTAAGGAATTTATTAATGTTGTATCTAAAGACATCTAGCATCTTTATAAGATTGGACTTAAGGTCATCTTCTTGTGCTTTGGCGATGCTAGAATATCTAGGACTTGCTGTAGAAAATAGCTGGAGTCTGGTGGTGCCTTATTGCCATGGCTGATTGTGTTTTTAAGCTGATCTGCACCCATCTTCTTTTCCCTGGCATTGCCTGGATAATCCTGATGCCAGCAGGACTCCTTAGGAAGGCAAGAAGAGCCCTGGCCCTGACAATAGAGGTTTGGGTTTGGGGTTGGGGGTTATATACAGCTCACCTACTCTGGTTCTGGGTGGACCAGACTTGGAAGGGATTGGGAGTTGCAAGCTGGTTGTTTTTGTGACCCCTAAAAGGGCTTCACTGGAAAGCAGTATGCTCTTGGGGTCCCAGGAGGCTCCTTGGAATGTCAAGGCTTGCCTAGAGCCGTACAATGGAGGTCGGGGAATATGAGAAGATCACCTCTGCAGTCAGTACCCCAGGAAGACAGAACTGGAAAGAGATTTCTGGAGGAATGGTTCCAAAGTGTTTGCTTGTGGGAACACCACAGGCCTCAACAGGTGAACAGGATGTTGTAGGTTACCACACGGCTCATTGGGGTGGCAAAGTAAGCCCAGAGCTAGAAATAAGTTCAAGGTTTTGAAGTTGATTTTTTTCTCAGCAAAGTTCGCTGACTCTCAATTTTTGCTGATTTATTTGCTATTTTGTCATTTAGAAGTTTAAAAAATAAAGGAAAATTTAGAAAGTATGTCACAAACATTTAAGAGAAATTCAAAGTGCTATATATTATATTGTCCTTTCTTTTGAAAGTATTTTAAAGCTTGGATTTATAGGTTCATTACTCTATATGTTTTAGTGACTAGAGAGGGTCCCCTTGAGAAATCATGACAGGCAACCAACTTGATATAAGGGGAGATTAGTTGGGGGAAGGGAGAGGAGTGAGAGCCTAGAGAAGGGGTGGAGGCAGACATATGGGAACAGGACCTTGAGGGCAGATACAGGAGGATGGAGAAGGACAGAAAAGAAGGGAGAGAGAGAGAGAGAGAGAGAGAGAGAGAGAGAGAGAGAGAGAGAGAGAGAGAACTGGCAGTGGCAGGTAGTGGTGGTAGGTGATGATGAAAGCAATTGGTAAGTCCCTGGAACTACCTGTAAGCTAACATTTCTTTCTTTTCCTTTAACTGAAAATGAGGAACTTGTAATGGAACCACCAACCAAAGAATACACATGGAAGAACCAATGGTGCTGATAGAATATGTGGCAGAAGATGGCCTTGCTGGACATCAGTGGGAGAAGAGGCCCTTGGGATGCCCCTATGTAGGGGAATGCCAGGGCAGGAAGAGGGGAGTAGGGGGGGCACCTTCATGAGGAATGGGGAGGAAGAATGGGATGGGGGTTTCTGAAGGGGAGACCTGGAAAGGGGAAAACACTTAAAATGTAAATTAAAAAAATACCCAATTTAAAAAAAAAAGAGAGAGAAAATGAGGAACTTGGAATGGGTGATGGATGATGGGAAAGGGGTAGTCATTGTTTTGAAATCCTTCCTGCTGACTCAGTGTGAGACTGTTTTTGGGGTAACTGGGATCCCTAAGAAAACTGGGGTGCTGGACAAGTTCTGGAAGAGCTGACTGTTTCACTGCTGGCTGGAATCTGTGAGAATGCAGCTAGGAAAGTGCAGACCCCTGTTGAAACAGTCTGTGAAGGTAGACTTTAGCATCTGTGGGTAGCCACTCTGGAGCTGTACTGGATGCAGAGTTGGAGGAAATACCTGGACTTAGCAGGGTACAGAAACTCATGTGCATATCAGAGGCAGAAGATAAAAATATGTTGGTAAGGGAGAAAAAAATTCTTAGGTGTACATTTGACTCTTATAGGCCCATGGTCTTGCTAGTTGAGATGAGGGGAGTCCCAAAACTAAGTATATTTGCATTAAGCATCCTTTGTTTTTAGTTATCTGCTCTAAACTATACATTGCCAACATAAAAGAGAAGGCTAAATAAAGCTTAATTTTGTAACTAACTGCATCAGTTTTTAGCTTAATTTTAAATATATTTCTGAACACATTAAAGGATATCATCATTTATAAGGTTACTGATTATCAACTTGCATTTCTTAATCCTAGTATCTTTCATGAAACTAGGTCTCTAGGCTTTATTTCTGTTAGGGTTGAGCCTTAAAAAATCACAATTTTGAGTTGAAATCCATCTATTATGAAAATTAAAATTTTAATCTATAAACATAGTCAATAAAGAGATTGGGAGGTTTTATGACCTATATATGGTGTATTATTATAAAACATAACAGTTTCCTGAATAGTTTAGTTTATGAAAGATATGTAGCTTATATTATTGCTTAATAGCTTCAGCAAAAAAAAGCTGGTTGTACATATTTTTAAGGCAATGATTTTAATTTTTTAATGTTATAACCCTCCAAATTTTTAAAAAGAAGATTAAAATCTCTCAATTGTGCTTTAAGTAATGTTAAAATAAGCTACCTCCTGGAGAGTAAAGACATAGAGCAAGAATGTAAACAACTGGTCAGGACAGAACAGAAATACAAAAAAAAAATTATCCCAATTAAAAATTATCTTTGGAGACATGCTTCCCTAGTCTGCTCATGTCACATGAGGGCAGAGAAACTGGGACAGAGGAGAATAGAAAGGGTACAAGAGACACTGGCAGAAACACAGGTTAACTAACAGAGATGGAGAACTGGGGTGGCTAGCAGTCCTTTTATATGTTGTGTCTCCCTTCACCTGATGATGACAGCCAATGGAGGCAGGCAATGACATAACTTTTTGTTAGGCTCCTACAAAGAGCCTAGTAGAAATGCCTATAAGCTAACAATGTAGATTTAATTAAATCCACTAAATAAATGTCTTCCGCAAGAAATAATTATTCAATGGTGGGTCTCTATGTGTAGGGAGGACAATCCAGGGTGTATGAGAGCATCCACTCACACTTCTGTAGCATGTCATGTTTCATGTGTCATGTTAGCTTTAGCCCTTTCTCATCTTAACCATGTAAGGGCACAAATACAGGCAAGCTGATAATAAGGACTAGTGAACCCATGGCCTTCCATGTAAATGCACTTCTCAGTTTTCCTGTCTACTGACAAGGAGACTGTATAATCTGGCCTTTGTGAATCATCCAGCTACTTCATTCCATAGCCACTAGGCTTCCATGTTTTATAGGGTCTCACTTTGGTGGCATTTTTATGATCTTAGATGGAATGGATAAAGAGTCATAAAAATCCAAACAAAATCGGTGCAGGCTCTGTGTCCTGAATCCCAGCAGGATTTTGAGAAGGAAGTATTATATACCACTGGAGAATATACAGGTCCCTTTAATGTATACCTGATTTTTCTTGTTTTGTTATTTACTTCAATTTTCATTAGTTTTATGGTTACATTTTATTTAGACATTTTCAGTTCTCACTTTAACAAAAATTATCTTGTTTTCTGATGATGCGTTTTCCTGAGTGCTAGCTGATACCTTCTCTCTTCAGAATAGAATTATATACAGATGCCGGAGCTATTTCTTTAGCTATAATCTCATGCGGAAGCTTTATACCTATGAAAATATCTTTGGTTCTGTGTAATCTGGTCCATGTTTCAAAAGCTCATTGCATCCTCATGGAGTTCTTCCCTGCTATCTCCTACTTTGGATGAAGTTGGCAGAAGGCAGAGGTTTCTGTCACTGCAGGAATGACTTGTCATCATGTACTTTAACCCTCTAAACCATAAACCCAAATTCAACAATTTCTTTATAAATTGTGATAATTATTATGTCTTATCAGAGCAACGGAAAAGTAACCAAGACACCTCTAGACTTGTGACACTAAGGTGAATGTAAAATAAAATGATCTGCAGTCTGCCAATGTGAAGTTCATGAGAAAATCATAGTACAAAGGCAAATGTTGTTATTTCACTCATAGCAAATTTTCTTGACATACTGCAAGCTTAGATTCAAAAGCAGTTATCTGCCCTTAGAAAATTATTTTTTGTTTCCTCTTTTTTATTTTGATTATTTTATTTATTGAAAAGGGAAGTAAAAGAAAATGAAAACACTTTATGATAAAATTAAAGATTTACATGGAAAATATTTCAGATAAAGACGTTAAATTGACAATTTCATGTAAATTTTACATATAGAATGGTTGATGTAAAAACTCTTTCTAAACTAATTGAAGGTGGAATTAGAAACATTTGTGATAAAATCAAAGATTTACATTGAAAACATTTCTGATAAAATAGAGGAAGTATATAAAAAGACATTAAAATTGAAGATTATCATGAAAAATAATGCAGATAAAATGGTAGACATAAAAGAAACTACCATATTAATTAAAAGGGGAATTCATCATCTTCTCACCAGAGAATTTACTGATAAAATTGAAGATTTACATGAGAAATATTTCATTAGTCTATGACTTTTTATTGGGGAGTTGAGTCCATTGTTGTTAAGAGATATTAGGGAATAGTGATTGTTGCTTCCTGTTATTTTTGATGCTATTTTTATATTTGTGTGGGTATCTTCTTTTGGGTTTGTTGGATTACTTTCTTGCTTTTTCTAGGGTATAGTTTCCCTCCTTGTGTTGGCATTTTCCATCAATTATCCTTTGTAGTGATGGATTTGTGGACAGATATTATGCAAATTTGATTTTATCATGGAATATCTTGGTTTCTCCATCTATGATAATTGAGAGTTTTGCTGGGTATAAATGCCTGGGCTGGCATTTGTGTTCTCTTAGGGTCTGTATGATGTCTGCCAAGGATCTTCTAGCTTTCATTATCTCTGGTAAGAAGTCTGGTGTGATTCTGATAAGTCTGCCTTTATAAGTTACTTGCCCTTTTCCCCTTACTGCTTTTAATATTCTTTCTTTGTTTAGTGAATTTAGTGTTTTGATTATTATGTGCCAAGAGGACTTTCTCTTCTGGTCCAGTCTATTTGGAGTTCTGAAGGCTTCTTGTATTTTCATCGGCATCTCTTTCTCTAGGTTAGGGAAGTGTTCTTCTACAATTTTGTTGAAAATATTTACTGGACTTTTAAGATGTAAATCCTCACTCTCATCTATGCCTATAATCATTAGGTTTGGTCTTTTCATTGTGTCCCGGAGTTCCTGGATGTTTTGAATTACCAGCTTTATGCATTTGCTTTTTTTTTTTTTTTGACTTTTGAATCAATGTTTTCTATGGTATCTTGAGCACCTGAGGTTCTTTCTTCTATCTCTTGTAATCTGTTATTAATGCTTGCATCTATGACTCCTGAATTCTTTCCAAGGTTTTCTATCTCCAGAGATGTCTCACTTTGTGATTTCTTCATTATTTCTACTTTCACTTTTAGATCCTGGGTGGTCTTGTTCAGTTCCTTCACTTGATTGTTTGTGTTTTCCTGTAATTCTTTAAGGGATTTTTGTGTTTCTTCTTTAAGGGCTTTTACCTGTTGACCGATGTTCTCCTGTATTTCTTTAAGGAAGTTAATTAAATCTTTCTTGAAGCCCTCTATAAGCACTATGAGATATGATTTTAAATCCAACTCTTGCTTTCCCGCTGGGTGTGGGGTATCCAGGACTTGCTGTGGTGGGAGAACTGGGTTCTTATGTTGCCATGTTGCCTTGGTTTCTGTTGGTAGGGTTCTTGTGCTTGTCTTTTGCCATCTGGTTATCTCCGGTGCTAGTTGGTATTGTTGTCGCTGGTTGGAGTTTGTTCCTCCTGTGGTCTTGTGAACCTGTGTCCTTACTCCTCTGTGATCAAAAGTGAAAGCACTGCTGGGAGATCTCTCTCCTGGCAGGCTATGCACAGAAGATTGTGAAGACTCTTGGCTCCCAGGTGCAAATGGTGGCAGGTGGGAAGACTTCTGTCCCAGCTGCTCCACTGATCTTAGGCCCTGTGTGCTCCTAGCTGGATCCCCTCCAGAGAGCTTTTGTTTCCTCTTAAAGCAATAGTTTCACAACATGTAAGAACTCTAGTCACTGAGTTGTTAGAAACAAGTACCTATGCTGGATATTTCCAGGTTAGTTTGTATCTTATTTTCTTGCAGGGTTTTCTTGAATTTAACATAATGTGCTTAAAGTCTTTAGTTTCTTTGTTCCCCTCCCCTGCCATCAAGTGAAAAGAGAACAAAAACATTTTATACACATCAAACATACTGAATAAAACAGAATTTAATACTTTCTTGGTCATGAGTAGCAGCATATCAATTTTATTCTATTAGCTCAGATAATTATGGGTGCTCTTTCACAAAGACAGTGAATTTGTGTGTGTGTGTGTGTGTGTGTGTGTGTGTGTGTGTTTGTGTGTGTGTGTGTGTGTGAGAGAGAGAGAGAGAGAGAGAGAGAGAGAGAGAGAGAGAGAGAATAATCTGTGCACTTTTATCTGAATAGGAAAGGGGGAATGTAGATTGTTACAAGATGCTTCAGCTTAATAAAATGAGAAATATGCTTTGTGTTTATTTAGAAATATTAGTTACATTGCACAATGTAGCTATACCATTCCACACAGAAGATATTTGATTCTATATGAGAGTACTTGGTGTGTCTATGTCAGAGTAGATGCCTGTTTACCATGTTTATTCTGTTTACCATTCATTATTTAGGAGACCATTTACAGTGTGAGACAGACATAAAACTATATTAAGGACCATCCTTTGTCAAAAAATGTATGGATGTTTACAGAGCTTAGATTTCAAGAGAGGTAAGATATTCATAGATAGCTATGTAAAGCAGTGTAAGTTTCCATACTTCATAGATTAGATGCTTAAACCACTGTCAAGGTGAAAGAGATAATTCTATAATTCCCCATGCACAATGCTGTATAATTCATCTTACCAATTTCATCATTTTAAACTTTCTACCCACAAAGTGAAGCATTTGCTTCCGTAATTTCTCTCTTGCTTTGATACAAATTAGCACCATTTCAAATTTATGAGGAGCTAGAGAATTAGAAACATTATTCTTCAGTCTAATTTAAACAATAGAGCCTTTTGAAATTTTTTCATATCCCTCACACATGTAATGGTAAAAGAATAATTCTTGCCCCTATTTTATGTTATAGAAGAGCTCTCTTCCTGTAAAGAAATTCCCATTTTACTGAAGCATTTTACTTGCTTCAACTCTGTGTTTGTTCAGGTGTGCTTGTATGTGTGTGTTTGTGTGTGTGTGTGTGTTAAGCTATTATATTACTCTTCTCTTGTAAATGTGTATGTGTGTCTAATGTACTTGGGTTTATAGAAGCATGTTCACACATATGGAGATGCAGGTTTGAGTGGATTGCCTGGAAATACCCACCATTGTTTTGGGCATCTTTCTAGTGTGATCTTCACCTTATTCATTGGGGTGTGGACTCTCAGTTGATCATGGATTGTGGCCTTTCCACCTAGATTGTTTAGGAAGCATATTCAGGGGATTCCTTTCTCCCTTCAAGTACAAAAATTCCAGTGAAACTGTCATAATACTGCATTTGCATAGATTCTAGAGATTTGAACTGTGTTTCACATACAAGTTCTTTTTACAACTTAAATATCTCCCCAGCCTCCAGGTTATTCCTTTGATCTGCATTTTGGGTTGAATTAAAATCAAATTTATTGTCAAAATAAGACACAAAATAAAACAATGGTATCTTAATTTGCTGCATGAGTAAGACATTTGTGTTTTGTCTTACAAGTTTCTTTGGTTACATTTTGTGTTTATTTTATATGACTCAAACTAAACAGGAATTAATTGTATTCATCAATAAGTTATCAGGTTTATGCAAATGAAGGACTGTGATAATACAATTTGAATTTCAGAAGTGTTTTTGAAAATAGTTAGATTTGAAGTCTGAATTCTCATCCTTCCAACTTTGTTTCCATTCCTTCTATATGGAGTCTGAGCATTTATCAGAACATAACAATAAAATGTTAAACACTGTGTTTTGTCTTTCTTAGTATTTCATGATGCCTTCTTTTTAGCAAGTCTGACCCCTTTTCATTCATTTTATTTAGTACTGTAAAGCTGACAAATATAAAACAAAATAAGCAGCCCTTAGCTTAGGAGGTCACCCAGAGGTGGAATGTTTGCCTAGCCAACATAGACCTTTTGTTCAATGCCTAACAATGCAAAACCAAACAACTCTGCAACTATTCCCGACTCTTACACATTTTCACATTCTTAGCTATACAGTTCTATATGATTTGTTTGAATGTTATTCACCTCAACACTCTGATTTTCAACTCTACTGTTCTATTTATTGGGTATTGAAGATTTTTTTCTATTCTCTTTTTATTGGCTATTTTATTTATTTATATTTCAAATGTTATCCCACTTCCAAGTTTCCTCTCCACAAGCCTCCTATCTCCTCCTTCTTCCCCCGCCTCCATGAGAGTGCTCCCGCACCTGCCCACCTTCTCCTGCCTCAGCTGCTTAGAGTTCCTCTATCCTGGGTCAATTATAATTGAACTCAGACCTCCCCTTGTACTGGATCCCACCTTGAGCCTGTCATTGGACTTCTTTTCCTTGGGCTCCTCTCCATTTCCATCCCTGTAATTCTTTCAGACAGGAATAATTATGAGTGAGAGTTATGACTGTGAGATAGCCCCCTTCTCCCTCATTTGAAGTTCTGTCTTCCTGCTGGAGATAGGCTCTATAAGTTCCCTCTCCCTACTGTCAGGCATTTCATCTAAGGTGAGCTATGGAGAACTCACAAAATGAGACCTAGCATGATAGCACTCTGGTAGCCCCAACAAGCAGCTGAAAGAGTCAGATGCAGGTATTTGTACCAAACCAATGGACAGAAGCAGCTGACCCTTGCTGTTGAATTAGCAAAGGCTGAATGAAGCTGAGGGAGACCCAGTAGGAAGACCAGCAGTCTCAATTAATCTGGACCCCTGGATTTCTCAGACACTGGACCACCAAACAGGCAGCTTATACCAGCTGATATGAGGCCCATAGCCCACATACAATAGAGGACTTCAGGGTCTGTGTTCATCCAGAGAAGACACACCTAACCCTCCAGAGACAGGAAGCTCCAGGGAGATTAGAGGTCAGATAGGGTGGGGGGTAGGGACATCCACGTGGAGATAGGGTAAGGGGAGGAGGTATGGGATGTGGAGCAGTCAGAGGGTGATCAGCGGTTGGAAGGGTGGGGAATAAAAATTGCTCTGTATAAAATAATTAATAAAAACAACAACAACAAAAACAAAACAAAAAATTAATTGAACTCAGAGAAGAAGAGCTTCCTAAAATTGTATTGTAAGATTCTTTTGACAGTTAGCATATCCACCCATGCCTTTTAAACTATATACACACTTAGGAATCATAAAAGGTCAGATAATTGCCCACAATGCTAGAGCGTCATACAACAGCTCCTATACTAATTCTTCTTACCAATTAAGGAAAATATATAGACCATGAAGTCGAAGATAGTCATAAGAATTTGATGATCTAGTGCTGTGGAATTCTGTAGTAAAATGGTCTAAGTATCACTAATAGCTTGGTCTGGATGGGGCAATTTCTTAAGCTGCTGGTACATACATATACAGATAAACGTACTGAATAAGGAAAGACAGCACTACTTACTGCTGTTTTTCATATTGTTGAGGATTTTACAGAATGGGGACGATAAGAATTGGGTATTTTCCCATTTATCATTTTGAAATATTTTTAACACTTGTATGTGAATACTCCATTAGAGAGTTTATGTGCATAAAAGCCAGACAGAAAATGATTTTTATATGGAAAATTGCTTTGTGATTTATAAAAATGCACTGCATCCCACCAAAGATGCAAATGTATAGTATGAGCATAAACTACCAAATGAAACAAAACATGATATAATGCAAAAGAATAACAATAGATACTCATTTGTGGTTATTATTCAGTGGTCTCATAAGACATCAAATAGTCGTTGCTTTTGGCTTTTTTTCAGATAGTGTTTCTCTGCATAGCCCTGGCTGTCCTGGGACCTGCTCTGTGCACTAAGCTGGCCTCAGGCTTACAGAGATCTGCTGGCCTCTCCCTTCTGATTAAATCCTTCCTGCAGCTAAAGAAGCATCCCCAGCAGTCCCTAAATCCCATTTATCAGTCTCAGAGTATTATTTATATCAATGTATGATATACTCTCTATTCAACATGTTATTGAATCCAATACCAAAAAACATTAAAATGATGTAACCATTTTACAGTTGGGCAAATCTAGGCTTAGAAACAAACAGAGAGCAGTCAACCAGTTTTTAATCCCAGATTTATCTCCAGAACCTCCTAAAAGTTTCCTAAGAATCATGAGTAAGCAAAATTAATCTACATATATTTTAGTCTTAATATCCTTTGTCATCCTATGTGAGAAAAACATAACTTACAGTTGATAACTTCCTTAAATTTACAAAATTGAAGTCATACTTATGCCAATACTGCATATTTCTGCTTATGCTTAAAATACGGAGCATTATAGAACAAATTAGACAAAGAATCTGAAACATAGTCAAAATTTCCTTCAAAATGAGTCATACACAATTGTATTTCTTTCATCATTATAAGTTACAATACTTCTGAAACATATGATTGTTTTATTTTAAATCTCTATTTCTCTCTTAATAAAAAGAGTTAGTATTGTAAGACTGTAAGCAAGAGTCATATGTCTGGGAACCTATAAAATCCTATTAAAACCAACTGAAATGATAATCTGGTAATAGGTCCTGGCTTCTTCCATTCAGTTGCCAAGAGAAATAAAAGGTATCTCAGTGTTGTTTGCCTTGTTCCTTCCTCCCATTCATTTTTTTGTTTTGAGATGAATCATTAAAGACACAGTGGATAATGGTTAAGGAAATGGCCTTGCGTTCATTATATTGGTAAAATTCCTGATATAATATTTACAAATAGCATGGCATGGAGCCAGACACTTAAGGCTATTAAAGTACAGTGCTGTAGTCTTCCATATGTCATGTTTGTCACTGTGCTTTGTATTGGATATTTTCCATTATTGCAATAAAGTCATTTAACACAGCAGGCTACTTATGAAGAATCCTATGAGTTTTAGCTATTTTTCTAACCACCTCACCATTGGACAGAATGTTTTGTCTATTATATTTGTATCTCGTCGTGTAAATTTGTGTGAATGTATATTTATTGTATACTTTACTATGCCCACAGTGGAAGTTAACTAGGTAGAGCAAATATCCCTAAGGTGACTGACAGATGTAGTTGCAATTAACTTTTACAAAATCTGAAAGTGACTGAACTGTCTGAGTGTGAGAAAAATGAAGTACTGGGTAAATGGGGCGCCATAAGTGGAGATGGGTCCTTTCCTTTAGAAAATTCTGGTCTTGGCAAGATAGTCATCTGCTCCTTAATTTTATTCTATTATATTGTGATATCACGGTTTGCAGCCAAGCTAGAATCTGAAAATCTTATTCATCCTACAATTACATTTCATCAGGCTGACAGAGCTTAAACTAGGAGTCTACTCTCCATGGTAATTTCATGTGACTTAGTAGGTGCTTTAATTTTTTTGGTTTTCAATTATAATTTTGTTCCTTTTTGGTGTGAAACTCTGATGTCGACTCCGTTGTACTTGTCACAGGAGTCCTTTCATCTTTTCTATGAGCTTTCTGATTCTTTCAAAGAGAAACTAAACACATTTTTTCTTCAATTAAAGTAAGTAGAAGTTTAAAAACAGATTCGTATTCCGAGTGTTCGTCCACAGCTGTGCTTCCCACAGTTCTACACATGACTTAGTGTTGCATGCATTATTCATTAAGATGGAACATTCTGACCCAGCAATCTTTATTGCAGTTGTAAGGGTTACAGATGAAACACTTCTTTGAATGCAAAGTCTGATAACTACAAATCAGTGTGTAGCACCATGACTGTAGTGAGCCTACATAGTCCAGTTCTCTGCAACTAAAGGTGTGGAAATGCATGAATTTGAAACATCTTGGAAGGCAGTGTCTGGCAAGAAACCATCCCTGCAACATATCCTTCAGAAAGCGTGGCCACTGTAGTAATCAGGGATAGTTTATTTTCATCTCAAAGGGACCACCTTTTTTCTCCAAGATACTTTTACTTGATACACACTGCTTTTATTTCCAGTATATTTCTATTTTATACATTTTCACATCCTGCTTTCCTTCAAAAGACACTGACAGTCACCTAAGAGCTACAAAGAGAATTTCGAAAACATTCTACTGTAAAGCACTGAGTCTTCACCATTATCTACAAGACAACAGAAAGAATAAAAAAATAATAAAAATCTACTTTTGTTGCTCATCTGTAACTTTTGCTTTGCATTACTTGTTAAGCTTTACAGATTGATCCCTAGCCACTTAAAGAGAGTATACCCCAAATTTGTGCTGCCTATCTTTTTTCATTCCACTTCAAGACTGAAGGCAAAGAAACCAGAATAGCATAAACATCTGTCAGATTCCACAGAGGATTGTTGTAACCATTAAGAACACCAAACCCTACCAAGATAGACCATCACTAAATGGAGCAATCATCATATCTCTGAAGGCACACTAGTAAGGCTGTGCCCTGGGCTGTGATTTATCACTGAGGACAAGTCCATCTTGTTAAGGGAGAAGGAATTCTTTAATCTACAGAAACAGAAATGGAACAAGGATTTTTAATCAGACCACACCTCTATGACAAGTGGTTTTACTCTTTTCATACATACTCAATGTAGTATGTGAAGTTTTAGCTATAGCAATAAGGCAACTGAATAAGATCAAAGAGAGAAAATTAGGAAATGGACAAATCATATTATCATTTTAAGATCAGGAGATTTTATTCAAAATATATCAAAGATTTCACCAGAAAACCTCTACTGGTGACAAATATCTTAATCAAAATAACATATGAAACCTTCTAACCTTGCTACTATGTGTATGTGCTTGAATGAATTTACCTATGTAGATGCCTTAGGATATCAAAGGACACCAGGTCTTTTTGAACTGGATTTCCACATGAGTGGGAGCTTCCATGTGGGTGCTGGAAAGAAAACTGTGGCTCTATGCCAGTGCTATTACACCCGAGTCCTCTCATCAGCTATAGAAAATAAACAATGTGAGTTTTTATACTGGTAATTTCTCACACCATATTTTGGTTCACACTTAAAATTTTTACATATTTCCTTCCAAACACTCCCATTTCATCTATCTATCTATCTATCTATCTATCTATCTATCTATCTATCTATCTATCCATCTATCCATCCATCTATCCATCCATCCATCCATCTATCCATCCATCTATCTATCATCTATCTATCTATTCACTTTACCCAACAATTGCAGTACCCCCTTCCAGAACCCCCACACAGTTCCTTCCTTTATTCTGCCTTACCTTCTTCTCTGATGATGATTATTTAATTACCCCTTCTAAGTGGCAATCAAGCTTCCTTATTTGGGCCTTCCTTCTTGTTTAGTTTCCTTAGATATTTGCAGCATAGCATGTGTATCCTGTGTTTTACAGATAATACGTACTTATCTGTGAGCACATGCTATGAATATTCTTGGTTTATACATATAAAGACGTTTACAAATTTATTCTGATTTCTCAACACAGAGTATTCTGGAGGTAGAAAAATGTGCATCATTGACTTCCATATCTTAATTTTTGCTTGTCTTTCTTTGCCTGCGACAAATGAAGGGGAGAGACCGCTTGGCCAGTTTTATTTTTTTTCTTTCTCACTTAGTTGTCCTTTGCATTTTGTAATATTGTGAAGCAAACATGTGAGATTTGTGGAGGAATCATCCCAGGAAATGTTGCAGTCAACTAAGAGTGAAACAGTCCAGTCGTCAAATCAGTGTACAAGGATTAGGAAATGTGCCTGAGCAGAACCATACAGGGTGGTGGCTACAGCTGCTTTAATGTTGACATATTCTCTTATCTCTTGTGGAAGTAAAGAATGCATATTTTTCTTTCCCTAATTGTGATAAATACTTTGGTGACTTGAGAAATTCATGCTTTAAAGATAAAAGAAAAAAAGTGCTTTGGGAACTCTTTGATAGAATTCAGTTTTAAGGCTGCTATGGCCTGAATATACCAGAAAATAATGGTGTAGTAAATGCCATTTTAAGAAGACAGTTGCTATGGAGATGAATGTATCTTCATTTGTGAGCCAATCTCTTAAGCGTCATATCTTTTACATATTTTAGACTGTGTTTCATTTTAAATAGTGTGTTGCAGAAATTTACCAATCCCAGAAATGGAGAGCTGAGAGAAGCAGACAAACGGGGATGGCCAACACCATGAAATTGCTTATATTCCAAAAGTAATTTAATTTTTAAATTTACTCACAAGACAGTTTTATTTATTTCACTCTCTTAAGTAAATGCTGTTTATGTATTTCTGCTAGTAAAGTTATTTAAAATGGAAGGAAAGTTTGAAACCCAAACTAGACTAACAATTCAGTATTTGTGATATCATGAGAATTAGATCAGAGAAGGAGGACGTTTTAATCTATTTGTTGAGAGAAAAATATTCATGAGAGTTAAACACATCTGATAATACCCAATAATGCATGTTATAGTAGAATTATTTCCAGTATTTATCCATTTTATGTCACTAAATAAATGCAATGCTAGCATATCTTCCCATTTATAAGTTTGAAGGAGAATTATTGTCTTCTGAAATACTGTCATTTTTATTCTCTTGGGTGAAGGACTTTCGTCACCAGGATGAAGGGACTTAAAAGGGGGGAGTATAGGGAGTTAGGTGAGTGTGGCTAGGCGGCGTGGGGGAAGGTGTCCAGGCGGGCCCTTGCCTGGGCACCTCTGCCCCTGAGGGACCACACACACACAGACATGGTATAGAATAGAGTTTATTGAGAGTTAGTGGGAGAGAGAGAGAGAGAGAGAGAGAGAGAGAGAGAGAGAGAGAGAGAATAGAGAGAGTGGAGGCCGGCCATGACCATGTGGAGGGGGGAAGAGCCCCAGGGGCAGAGAGGTGAGAGAGTGTGGGAGAGCAAAGAGCAAAAGAGAGAGAGGAGGAGCAAGTAGCCCCTCTTATAGTGGGCCAGATCCCTGGGGGTGGGGTATACCTGGCTATTGCCAAGTAGGTGTGGGGTGGAGCTTAGACAAAACCCCAACATTACCCAATGTTTGGTTAATTAATAAAAGAAAAAAAAAAGAAAAGAAGTGACAGCGAATACAGCGAAGCAGGAATAGGGTCGTTGTTGAGATTTGGCTGCTTCATGCTGACATTGGGGCGACGTGTCTCTGGGGAACCTAGAGAAAGGGGTATGGGGGTGATTGTCGAGTCTCAGGAGGACTGGATGCTTGCTTGCTGTCCAGGATTTGTAGAGCCATTTGAGGATAGGTCAGGAGAACAGGTCCAGTAGAAGCTGTTTGCGTATGGAGAAGCTGAGAGGAGATTGGAGCATCTGAAGGTTGCTTCTCTGGAGCTGTCCTGGATATGGCAAGGGCCTGGACTTAACAAGATGTTGGAACACATTAGTATAGGTAGGGAATAAGACTAAGTACATTTGGGAAAAAGGAAAATTTTCTTTTTTTAAGATGTACAATTGAAACCCAGAGGAATTTGAGCATAGCTGCCTTCCAAGCAGTTGACCCTGGTTCGATTCCCGGCCAATGCACCATTGAAGGACTTTCGTCACCAGGATGAAGGGGCTTAAAAGGGGGTTGTATAGGGGGTTAGGTGAGTGTGGCTAGGCGGCGTGGGAGAAGGTGTCCAGGCAGGCCCTTGCCTGGGCACCTCTGCCCCTGAGGGACCACACACACACAGACATGGTATAGAATAGAGTTTCTTGGGAGTTAGTGGTAGAGAGAGGGGGGAGGGAGAGAGAGAGAGAGAGAGAGAGAGAGAGAGAGAGAGAGAGAGAGAGAGAGAGAGAGAGAGAGAATAGAGAGAGTGGAGGCCGGCCATGACCATGTGGAGGGGGAAGAGCCCCAGGGGCAGAGAGGTGAGAGAGTGTGGGAGAGCAGAGAGCAAAAGAGAGAGAGGAGGAGCAAGTAGCCCCTCTTATAGTGGGCCAGATCTCTGGGGCAGGACATACCTGGCTATTGCCAGGTAGGTGTGGGGTGGAGCTTAGAAAAAAAACCCAACATTGGGCTCTGACCCTTGTTTGCTCTTAAGTTGGTTTGCCTTTTTTAGTAACTATGCATTCTGTGGAAAACTTCTACTTTATACTTTAAAGAGTTTATTATTCACTGCCTCTGTAGGCTTAGATTTTTCAAAGCCTATATCAATTATAAACTTTATTAATAAAAAACCTTAATGGTGTCTCAATGCTTCAACTCCCCTTCTAGCCCAACATCCACCAGAGATATGGGGAAATAAAGGTTAATAGGAAATGGGATTTGTAGACCTGTTTCAAAGTAGTTCTTTTGGGAGATTCCAATGTTCATTGTGAGCAGTACCATCCACTAGTAAAACACCATCAGATGTGGTAGTCCAGTCCTTTCGGCAAACAGCAAACACAAATCGGTAGCTTTGTTTTAATCCAAAAGAAACTGCCAGTCACTGTAGATCAGGAGGTGTCTGCAGAAGGCAAGAAGCAGCTGGAATATCACCAGAAGTTCTTTGGTACACGTCTCTCTAAAATGTCATGACTAGCAATGTTAAATAAAGAAAGCAAGGCAAGCCAATGCAAGAGTATTGTCAGTGATGACCAGCCTCAGTGAAGCCCAATAAAATCCAGCAAGAATTACAAGTCTAACCAATGCAAGAGCCTCAGATACCTGTCTTTTCAAATATCACAACTCCTCTCAAGCATCCACTCCAGCAAAACATTGCATGTCCTTTTACCCGGCAGTTTCCAGAAAAATACCTCATGAGTCCGTTGCTCTAAGAAATACTAGGAAAAGCAAAATATCTTCTCACCTGTCTGCTTGAGCAAAAGTCCTCTCATAAGACAGTTTCCAGATAAACATCACCAGAGTTTCCAATGAAGGCAGACATTCTCACTTCATATCTAGTGATGACTCTGTAGCAAAGTGTTTAAGCAAGTACTACAAAACAAACACCAAATGAAAGACAGGAGGTTCATGCCTATAACCATACTTTTGAGTAGCTTAGAAAAAAGGGTCTCTAGGCTTTGCTGGAAAGCCAGTCTACATAAAATGGTAAGCTGGGAGGCTGGCTCGCAAAACAAGATGGAAATCTATAGATAAAGTCAATCCAGCTCCATATGTGCATGTAGGATTATGTATACACACACACACACACACACACACACACACACACACAGTATAAAAATAAAGAAAAACTGAGTAACAAAGAAAATTATGCCAAATGAAAAAATGAACATTAATCAAAATATAAAATACATAGGCTTATGAAACAGTTGCATAAAATTATGTCTTAGCATTTAAAGTTTAGTAAAATATGTTCCTGTTTTGATTGTGACAGAGCAAAGCTAGCTTAATATCTCTAATCTGCCTCTTCATCTTGTTTCCATGGTGAAAACAGAAATGTTTTCAAATACTCATCATGGCTTGCTACTTTCTGAGATTTTCATTTTTATTGAGCTCTTTTCTATGCATGTACAGGGTTTCTTCTTTATTTAAAATAGAACCACAATTTTGCTTTCTAGAAGAAAAAAATGTAGAGTAAGAATTGAAGAATGGAGAAGAAAAAAATCACTGCATTTCTACTGATTTAAAGAACACATATCTTTAAGTGCTGTGCTCCTTACATGTTAGTAGCAGACACGGCATCTCTAGAATCCAGCTATTCCAGAAATAGGGGGCAGGTATTTGTTCAACAATAATTGACATTTACCTACATTATTATTAATTATTTATAATATAATGAAGTTATTTTTCTCAGTTCTTATGGTGAGTTGAGATTCCTCCTATCATACCATAATCACTGTGCAGAATTAGTCTAACATCTATGTGTCTGGCATGTTTAGGGATATCATTTTTAAGCATAGTCAATGAAAGCCAGGTGATTTTCTTAATTCGCTCTTTCCTCTTATTTAATCAAAAATATATTGATGAAAGTTGACAGTTTTTGAATACTCTTGATTTTCTATAAAATTACCTCAGCCTTGATTTCTGCTGAGATTATAATTGGTTTCAAAATATATACTGTCAAGGTTGATATATCACCAGACTTTTTTGGTCATGGTCAAATTTCATGTTTTAATGTGTTTGTTTCTATCAGTGTTTTCACTTATTTTTCCCTTTATGATCAGATATAATTCTATAGTAAAATAAAAAATAATTATGTTTGTATACTCTATATTTTATAAACAACTTTATGAAATTTGGATTAAGTATTCCTAGACAGAATTAGACATTTAAATAAGGTCTGAAGATTTTTGACCTAGGTAAATCGAATAGCAGTTCAAGCACAAAGAACAACTATTGAAACAGCATGAACTTTCGTAAGAATTTGTTCTCAATTTAATAATTCACAGTGGTAAAGAGAATATCAGCAGAGGAAGACACAGGCCAGAACATGTATGAGACACTGAGTAATAGGATATTGAATAAATCTGCAGGGAAGAACAAATGGATATGTCATTCCACTGCTGTTAAATAAACACATACTTTTAACATTTTCAGCACAACAGAAAATAATGTCCCATGCATGTAGCCTTGGGAATTGCATGAAATTTGACTAAGACATCAAACCACTTGTTCAGGATTTTTTTGTATATTTGAACAAAAAATGACTAAACATGACATAAGTTCTATAAGAAAAAAAAGTAACATGTACAATAACAGGAGTCTGTGAACTCAACCGACGTATATTATTTTCATTTTTATTGCAAAAGTAAATGTTTTTCATCTGTGCTACAAGGTTAATAGATATAAAATATACAGGTTACTGCAGAACAAGCAACAGAGACTGCAATTTGCCAGGATTTGTCTGCAGCTGTGAGAACCTGGAAAAAGGAGGACCTTGATTCAAGGTCTTCAATAGGCCATTGATACACAATTAAATTTAAAGAAGCATAATTAAAGAGAGAAACAGGATTTAAATGACTGTTGTAATTTTGACAGTGTGATGTGATTCTTCATAGCAAGGAGGTTGCTCTGACCCATAATATCAACACTCTAATCTTTCAGGCTGCTAAAACCATTACCAGAGAAGAGCCTATCCTGCTATAATTAGCTAATGACCATGGCTAAGAAAATCATAATCACCCCCACGTCTGGATGTCATGCTTCCTAACCTACCAATGTATTAGGTGTTCGCTTTACTGTTAAGGAAAGTTATTATACTCCTTCATTAAGGATCACACCGAGGCTCTTTCCACTGGCAATGATTTTTGAACTAAGCAATCAGACCATTTAATTCCTTAGCTGCAGTAGTATTTTAGCTCCCACATATCATCAGAGTAATCAGTGGAGTTATTTTTTTTTTTAAATATCCTGCAAGGTCAAACTCTTTTACTGTTTTTTTTCTTGGTGCTCTAATCATTTATTTTTCTCTTCTATTCTGGTATACGACTTCTGAATAATGGCAGACATATCCTTGACTTGGGACATTTGTCTGGTAGATTCATGTATCTGAGAAACTCCTACACATGTATTTTAATTCTGACCTGACTTGAGATACTTGTATAATACATCTCCCATCTGCTCATTAATTAATTGGAACTAACATTGTTCTAATTGCTAATAATACATTTACAGTATATGTTAGGTGAGAAGGAATCCCATCTTGCCCCTCCTGCCTGACTATTCAGCTAGACACTATTTTGTCTTGAATTGTCTTTGCTTTGGAGGCAACACAGCATATAGGTATTTGTGAGTAAGTTATAATGCATTTCAGAGAGTTATGAGGCATCTGACTGGGGTCAATTTCCTGAAGCTGAGAATGCTAGAACTTGTAGTTAACAGAAAACCATCATTTCTCGATTTGGCTTTTCTGTTTGTATAACAATCGGTTACCATTTCCAGGACCGTCAGTCCCTGACATTTTCATGCACTTTGAGAACAAATATGAGATGCATATTCTATATAATTATTGCAACAAAAATCAGAATTTTGACACAGTAGACAGGACTCAAAGCAACTGAATGTTTTGAAAAATAAGGGGTTATAGGAATTTTTTTTACAGTAACACATATATCTCAAAGAATCTGGGTTGCATAAATAGATGGATCTCTGAAGGTTTCACAGCTACAGGAAATCATTCCATGAGCCTTTTTACACCATCATACACTATAATAAAAAAACAGTTAATGAAGCACTAATAGGTGAATCCAGTGCTTGTGGATTCTCATAGTGCAGCAAGTGTTAGGGAAATTTCTTGAATTTTGGTCCCTTTGGCTTTTGACTCTAAGGATTGATTCTCCATTTTATAGTTACAACACTTAGTCTTTAATATAGTCTTTAACCTATCCTTTTCCTTTTCTGGGTGTCTTTGCCTGCATCCTTATGTTTACCACAGTACATAGATTCTCAAAGTGGTTATCCCAACTGCTTTTAATGGATATATCAAGTTGTAAAATTTCTGTCACTTGAATACCAAAATTCATAAACTGACCTACTTCCTTTTGACTAAGTATTGCTTATCAATGAAACATCTTGAAGTTTTCTCTTAGAACGATACAATGCAAAGGGATTTGCAGAGATCCTGCAAGGACCAAAATTTTCAGCATTATTTGGAAACAAAAGGTTTTTTTGTTAACCAAAGAATCTAAGACTCACAACTTTACAGAGTGAGAGTGTTATTTGTTCTTTAAGTTCATTCATAGGTCAGGGACCAACAGTCTTAGAAATGGTACTGATTGTCATAACAACAGAAAAGCCTAAACTAGAAACTTTGGTCTTTACTATCCAAATGATTTAGCACTGCAAGCTTTAGGTTGACTTTATATTAATTTTTGAGGCTAGTAGTGTGATCCATGCTAAAACCAATTATGTCTAATTTTTCATCTTTATTATGTTACATAAACACAAATGTTTATATAAACAATTTTAAAGTATAGATGTTTAGTTCAAACTACAAGGTAAAGGCAAGCTCATACTGTACTCACGAATATGAGGAGTGAAGAATAGTGGAGGAGGTCTCTTATATGAAATTAATATACCAAATGAGCAGACTTGAATGATATATGATCTGTAGCATATAACACATTTGAGTTAATTTAAGGAGAGATGATGCTGTTTGGGTTTTATGTACAACTCTCTTTGTTGAGGCTCTCTCTTGAGCTTCTGGAAGTCACTATCGGGGACAAGAAACTGCAGTATCATCTCAGACTTCTTCTTCTTCTACTTCTTCTTCTTCTTCTTCTTCTTCTTCTTCTTTTGGTTTTTTGGATTTGGTTTTTTCAAGACAGGGTTTCTCTGTATATCCCTGGCTGTCCTGGAACTCACTCTGTAGCCCAGGCTGTCCTGGAACTCACTCTGTAGACCAGGCTGACCTCGAACTCAGAAATCCACCTGCCTCTGCCTCCCAGAATGCTGGAATTACAGGCGTGCACCACCACCGCCTGGCCTCATGTGACACTTCAACTAGCCTCCTGCTCATCTAGCAGAAAAGTGTGCCCTTATTCATATACATAAATATAGGAACAAAGTCAACCAATCTCCTAAACAAACTTGAAGAAGAATCCTTTCTAGCTCCATATGGAAATACCATCCCACTACTAGCTTGCTTGGTGCCTTCTGAGACACTTCTGCAGAAGAATCAGATTGCACCGGATCTGACCCTTTATAATGTGTAAAATAATAAATGTGTGTTATTTTAAGCTGTCATCTGTTGGTAGCTCAGTGTGATATGCAGCACTAAAATCAAATGCATCAGCATCTCATTGCATAGGAACAAATCCATCTATTTTAAGTGAAATCTGCATGAACATATTTAGAATATAAAACAAAAAGAACACTGATGACCTCTATCCTCTCTCTCTCTCTCTCTCTCTCTCTCTCTCTCTCTCTCTCTCTCTCTCTCTCTCTCTCTCTCCATGAGGAATAAACAAAAACGCTTATCCTTGCCTTGTAGAAAATCCTGTTTCCTTATGCTTTCATAACACTTAGAAAACCCTTAGGCCAAAGCAAATATTTTCTATTGCCACATAGAGACCTTTATGATAGCAAACCACATAGCTCTCAGCCTGGAATTCACACCTAATCATTTTCTATTAGAGGAATAAAAGTAATATCACACTGGGAAAAAAATGGGCGTGAAACCAGAGAGTGGAAAGAATGTGTGCATTCCCTTTATGGATTTTGATCCATTGATGGTCCTCAGTCACAGAAGAACAACACAAAATCTGTCATTAAAAATATTAGCTTTTAATATTTGCTTTACCATTTTTATATTTGCTAAGATATTCTCACCTCAAAATTATCTTTGGAGAACAACTCCTTAAACACACTTTTCTAACCCTCCTAACCAGGAGTCTTCCTATAATTATTTTGAAGTATTTTACTGCTGATTATAAAGGAAAATTGCAGCCCAAGAGGGAAAACATATGTGAAACATAATGAACTGAGATGATCTTAAATGGATGGCAAGTTTCTTATATAGATCTATAGTCTCTGTGCTGCTTTAAAGCGTGTTGTGTAGATTTATGCCGTGAGCTATTCGCACTGTTGCTGATCAGCTTGCTTCATTTGAGAATATTAATCGTGGCACCTTCCAGAATCCCACTGTGATAGGAACCGATCTAGATGATTCCAAATTGGGAAAGGATTAAAATTGCCGTCACTTATTTTTTTTCTAGACACATATAACAACATCCCTGATTTCCCTCATGATTTCTTATACATGAGAAAAAGCTGGTTTACCTTGAGTAGCAGAGTATGTTTTTGTCCAATTAATACATCCTGCATTTTTTATGTTTTACCAATTGAAATTATACTTTCCTTCCAAACTGTACCCAAGCTCATAATTGTCAATAATCTATCATACATCTATCTTTCTTATCATTTGTCTATCATCAATCTATCTCTCTGTCTATCATCTATTATCTACTATGAACTACCTATGGATATATATGTGTATGTGTGTGTGTGTGTGTAAATACATATAATTAACAAAACAAGGACAATGCCTATAATGAACTCATGATTTAGTTAAACATAGCCATAATCAATTAGTCCACGATAAAGCTTCATGATTTTCTTAGATGTCTTGTATATCGTAGAGTCCTGAATTTTCATTTATCTCTGCAGCAATTCATCGCTAGCTCTATCTATATATGTCACACATAGCTCAAGACTTGGACCTCATTTCTCATATGATTTTGGAAACATCTTTTTATAAAAGAAATAATTTTATCGGGAGACTTTTACAGTGCTAATACTAAATATTTTTACCTCGAGAAATTATCTGAATCTGAAGTCAATAGCAGAAGCTGCTCTATCGTGTCTAAAGGAATCTGTTCCCTTGAAGCTATTTGTCACATCTGGCTCTTACACTGCTTTCACTGTCATGAGCAATGATCCCCAAATAGAGGCATCAAGGGAGTAGAGTATATATTTTCCACTTAGAGATAAACATTCTTTAATTTTTTTGTACCGGGGCCAGGTGTGTGTCCCTAAAATATCTTTAGAGCCATGGCAGTAGTAGAGTAATGGTGGAATAGAGGTCTCTAGTTTACACTTCTTACTGTCTTTCTACTCTCCCATTTGTGAGAGTCTTTGCTATATTTAAATTAATAATTGAAACACACAACAGAAGTTATGAAAAGAAACTTAAAGTCTAGAAAATCATAATAGCCCCTTAATTAGCTTCTGCATTATCAAGAGCACGGTGTCAAGATGACAGGGCATTTGTTTTGTTTTGTTTTGTTTTGTTTTGTTTTGTTATTTATTTCAGGTGCTTGCATTTGAGGCTCAACTGGGATGTCTCCTTTTCCATGTGCAGTCTTCAGCAGAGACAGTGGAGAACCACACTGAAATGAGTTACTCTAAGATTCTGTGCCTCAGAACAACTCAGGAAGCAGGGGCCAAAGGAGAGCAGGAAGAAGACAACGAGACTAAGGGGAGAGAGAGAGAGAGAGAGAGAGAGAGAGAGAGAGAGAGAGAGAGAGAGAGAGAGAGAGAGAGAGAGAGAGAGAGAGAGACACAGAGACACAGAGACACAGAGAGAGACAGAGAGAGAGAGACAGAGAGAGAGAGAGAGAGAGAGAGAGAGAGAGAGAGAGAGAGAAAGAGAGAGAGAGAGAACTAAGAGAGATCATCAAGTAGAGCTGGTATAGATTTCTTAGGTGGAAAACAAAGATTCTAAAGAGGCAGATGCTAGCAGCCAGCCATTGGACTGAGCATTGGGTCCCCAATGGAGGAGTTAGAGAAAGTACTGAAGGAGCAGAAGGGGAAGCACAACATAGGAAGAACAACCAACCAGAGTTCCCAGGATCTAAACCACCAGTCACGCAGTACACATGGAGGAACCCATGGCTTCAGGCATATATGTAGCAGAGGATGGACACGTTGGGCATCAATGGGAGGACTGACCTTCGATCTTGGGACTTGATGCCCCAGTATAGTGGAATGCCTGGGTGGGGAGGCAGGACTGGGTGGGTCAGTGGGGGAATGCCCTCATAGAAGCAAGGGGAGGGAGGATGGGACAGGGGTTTTCTGGAGGAGAAACCAGAAAAGGGGAAACATTTGAAATGTAAACAAATAACATATCCAATAAGAAAGAAAGAAAGAAAGAAAGAAAGAAAGAAAGAAAGAAAGAAAGAAAGAAAGAAAGAAAGAAAGAAAAGAAAAGATTCTAATTCCAGGATCTCTGGTGTATTAGACGTGTCTGAAAAATCAAACTCTATATGATAAGTAAGCAGAGATAATGGTTCTTTGAAAATATTACAATGATTCCAATCCCATTTAAAGGATTTTAAATGTTTGGACCCATAATGTTTAATAAGTGCTTCTTGTAATTTGTACATAACTGTGATTTATTTTTCAAGAATGTTATAATGACAATGAAAACTAATTTAAAGAATCCTAGGAATCACACTCTTGAAAGTGCTGAGTCTAAACTTTCGTTCATTTTAAATGTTTTACAACTTGCGCTAAAGTCTAAATGTTTAAGTAATATCTCCATGCCAGACTTTACTGTCTATTGCTTTGTTTCTGGCAGCTAGGCAGACCTGACAGTCTTTCTGCACAGCCAACTTGTGTTTCTCATCAGTGGCTTCTGCAGTCTCCATCCACGCTCTGTGAAAACACACATGTAAATCAGGACTCACTGTCTGTTTCTGTTTCGCGTTGGGCTTTTAATTCATTGTGATGGATTTTGTCTTTCAAGTCATGCCAGATCTCCCAGGACTGATGCGCTTTCCTGTGTCACTCTCTTCACACGGCGTGATTAAATTGGTTTTCCTGCTTTCAGGGAGACGGACTAAAAAGCCTAAGAGGCCATTTCAACCCAAATGTGTAATTCAACTGCTTCACTATCAGAATTCTAGTCATTAGCCTGGGCTTGGATACAAAGGAATAGCTATAATCTCTAATTGTTTCTCCCTTTCTAATTGTTATACCCTTTGAAGACAGGAGTTTAAATGAGAAGCATGGTTCATACACATAGGATTTGAAACAACTTATGAAATAATGCTTTGTGTAATGTCTATTTTAAACACCACCAGATAACATATCAAAGTGAAATAAATATAAATATTTTCCATAAGAGAACGTATAAGGAAAAGTATTGTGCACTTATATGTAGCTAAGGATTATTTTAGCAGGTAAAAAATGTATGTTTGTTTGTATGTATCTCCACATATCTTCCCTAAAATGAGTTACTTGATGAGATGAAATACTGCATTTTAATGATTTTTCTAATGTTTGCTTCTAAAAATTGACTTTTTTATTTAAATTCTAGTTTTTATTTATATATCTTGGAATTTTGACAAAACAAAGCTCATATTCTTATTACTAGCTTTGCCTTGAAATTTGAAACATTTTAGCTTGCATATTTTATATACTTAGGTATATACATATATTCACACATGTGTATTATTTATGAATGTAAATATGTAAAATATTTATGAATATAAATATATGAAAATAAATAATTTTTCAGAATACCTGATAGTAGTGATGCATTTCATTGGAAGTATGGTGTTTAGAGTGTATGGGGAATGATAAATGTAAAATAAACTTTAGCAATTATAGATTGCAGTTATAGCAAGTTATATGTTCTGTATATATATGTGTAATTTAATGTTATGTCTTGTAAATATGGTATTATTATGTATTACATATGTATTACATATTTACACACACACACATTTCCAATGAATTTAGTAAAACTGTATTCCAGGCTGACTTCACACTACCCTCGACAATGGAACCTGGAGTCAAAAGTCCATAACGATAAAACACCACAACAACAGAGAAGGCATGAGAATGTCATTCTGATGATACAGTGTATGTAATAATCCATTTCTGTCTGGAATAAATTACTTGGAATATGTTTAATGATTTTTCATAATAAATTTATTCAGAAGAACTTTTGGATAGTGTATATTGTATTTCCAGTGAACCTATTGCTATTTGGCTGATGATAAGATTTTTTTCCAATACATTAGTATTTCCTACTATTAATACCTAAGAGTAACACATATTCAATGCCAAATCTCAGGAAAGATAAGGATGATTTTTATTTGATTACCTGGACAATGATAGCAGACACTTTTCATCCAAGCATTGTGGAGGCAGAGGCAGGCAGAACTCTGAATTCAAGGCCAGTCCAATCTCAGAGGCTGTTCTAGGTCTACACAATCAAACTGTTTTTTAAACAACCAAGAAAAATTAAATTAGCTTGTCCATATTCACATAAATTTCTTATAAACTTTACTGATATGGCTATGTGGCATCAAATTTAGAAAGTATAAATATTTCCTAATGCATGTTTTAAATGCTGCATACTTCTGAAATTCTTATGAAATGCTTTAATTTCCATTTGTTTAGCATTTGCTGCTGACACAGTGGTTGTGGATGAATGAACGCATTTCACACGTTGCACTTGCTTGCGGTCTCCATTTGCATTCACTGTGTGAGATGAAAATGAAGCAACGAAGTGCATGTTAGAACCAACGCTGCTCCCACGAATCGTCAGTTGCTGCATATTATGATCCCTGCTGGATATCTTGAAAATATGGCCTTATTTTTTTATCTATTCATTAACAGTGGCAAAGGACCCTTCACAAATTTAGCTGATTCCATATTAATAATAATCTTAGCATTGTTGCAATAAGTTAAGATAATAAAAATGTACCTTTTATCACATTTTTTCATGCTCTGTTATATTTGATGTCAAATTCTCACCTTGATATCACTAACTATTGATTTATACAGAGATGAACTGAAGCCTAAATAATGCTTCCACTATACAAGAGAAATAGTCATTTACTACCTGAGGAGTGCATATTAGAATTTTAATAAGTGTCAAAATAAGTAGGAAGCAGTAAATTTGAGATATGTTTAATTTGTTAATGTTTATAGATATTATATCTTAAAAACTTTTATAAACTTGTCATTAAGCTGTTCAGAACTGTTCTGAAAACCTGACTAATATCTTCCAGAATAGGACCCATGGTAACTCCCATATATCCACTACGAAGTATTCTAAACATTTGAAAGAAACTGAAGTATCCCTAACTATGAATATGCTGACTAGAGGTGGAAACTGTGTGCAAAAATAGTATCATCTGCTCTAAAAACTGTATTCTCAAACCACAAATTGTCTTATACTATCAGGCAAGTATGAACTCTCAAGTCCCATTATACACCAATATTATACCGAGCTCAGAAAGGAATTCTGAGGGAAGAAAGACAGAAAGGACAGGTCTTACTATTTTTATCCTACTCCTGACACATCTTCACCTAAGCTTTGGAAATGCCAGTTTCAAATCAAGATCAATATTGTGTTATCACACAAGACTGAACACATATACTCTCAATTCAGGAAGCATTAGACCATTTCTCATGAAGTTAGTATTTATATTTTCTAATATATATTTCTAATTTGAAAAAATTATTTTAACGTGAATATTAAAATGATAGAAATAAAAGGTAGGTTGCACATACTTGGATCATGCAGAAAACTATTATGATTCATTTAGTTAGGTAGCAAATACATCTTTAAAATTGGAATTAGGCATATTTCATACTAGAAATTCATTACTATGCTAATTCTAACTGTAATAAAGATAGCTGCATATTAGTTATAACTATTTTTATTATAATTATAGTTATAATAAATATAACTGTTGTTTTGTTTGTTTCAAGTGGAAATATTTCTTATTTCAAAATATTTGTCAATTTTGCAGATCATGATTCATTTATTTAAAAGAATTCAATTACCTCATTGAATAATTTTGTGCCTATCAAATGGCAAAGTAAAAAGGAAGATCACATAGAATTCAGTTTAAACGTGATTCAGTAGTTATTTGGACTGACCTCAAAAATACTTAAAACACTCTCTCAGTTTTTCAGCTCTAGTTAAGCCAGGTAAGTTTTTTTTTTTTCCAATCAAAGTTGCCTTTGGCTACTCTAATGAAACTAAAGTGAAACATTAACTGTATCATTAAAGTTTTCATTGTTTAGAAGATGCATCAACACAAAAATAAAATTAAGTAAATATATGAGTGCCTTCAGACTGAGTCCTCACGTGGAAAGGGCTGGCCAACTTTCCATGTCTCCATGACTCCAGTCTTTCATAGAATCTCTAATTCCAGTTACTGTGGAATCTTTCCTCTTGATTCATCCCCATTTATAAGGTGAACTCTACTGACAGAGTCATATTGGAGTTAGGACCTCAATGGAAGAGTTTTGGAAGCATACAAGCACTCATTCAGTTGGAGAGAACTTCCCTGACCATCAATGAATGCTCTTTCCTCACACGGGTAAGATAGATAGATGTCCTCAAATATAAGAAGTTTAGCGCGAATAAATACCTATGTTTATGTAGGACAGTCTGTTGCAATTATTACAACTTAAGATACATTTGGAAAATGTCTCAAATTTTAACATTTGCAAAAAATTTTCAGTGTAAGTAGCTCTATGGGTAAGAAATGCATTTTAGAAACATTTTGTGTGATGTCACACATTTAAGGATCATTGTGGCCTGAAAAGTGTGTAAATAAAAAAAGACCCTTCCTTGCAATATATTCGAACCAGAACACTGAAGTGTTAGAAGTATTTGTTGTATAATTTAATTGTCATAGTCTAGATAAAAACAGAAAAGAAAAATTATCAATTATGTAACTCCTAAATTAGTTTATATGAGATTCAAAAGCATTGAAACCCACGCGAAGACTTAGATCTCAGAATGCAGTACAAACTATGCAATAAAAGTTTAAATTAATTGGAATTTAATGTGTTTTCCAGTTGAGATAATTATGCTGCTTTGGTTGTTTGCTATTATATTGTAGAAAGTTTTGAAATACTAATCTAGCAAATTATAAGTAGGATTCAATAAAAATGATATAGAAACAACAATAACTTTCTAATTTATTATTTCCTAGGTTTTAGTATGTTGCTTTTCCTTATACTATTACTGAGTCATCATTACTACAGATAATTTAGAAATGCTATTACATCTAACTTTGCATATGAGGGTAGTCCAAGTACATATGGAAATAGATATTAAGTTTATTTCTATTATGCATTTTATGTTTGCCATAGTCATATCTCCATGAATAATAACATTATAATTTTATTGTATGATTAATTCAATGATTAATCTCAACAATAAATAAAATATTTTTCTAAATATTGTCAAAATATCTGTTTCCATTTTTTAAACTTTTTTGCCCCTTGTCTCACATATATTCACTAAAAATATACAAAAAAATCTTTATTTTCTAAACTTTCCTATTTTAATAATTCTGTAGTGGAATTTAAATAATTTAATGGGCGTGAACATGAACTTTTTAAACAAATATTGTCTTGAGCTAAAATCCCTAGCACTCTATTCATCTGTAGGGAATGGAATGATTTTTCTCATATTGTTACATCAGTTTCTTTATCAAAAAAAAATGAATGTCCCTTTATCAGTTACTATCTTTAAATCACTCACAATTTTAACTTCTTGACGGTAAACTCTGGGTTTTCTGTTTTATTAGGCACATCTGTGAGATTTGATCAATCACTTCACTTGAGTAAAAACAGGATTTCTTAGGTTGAACTTCACTTCCCCTAAGCCAAGAGAAAGGATGTGAATGATCCATTCAAAAGAAAGAGATAAACAGTGAGGTTGGACATTTTTATTGAGTAAATGTGCATTTGCAGATCGCATCATTCAATAGCAAATGATAAAGCTCAAATCAAAATTAATCTAAAGGACAACAGAAATGACTCCACTTCAGAGAGCTGGTAGATAGCATGCACTTATCCTTACCTTAAGTGAAGCACACACAGCTGGCATATTCTTAAATTTGACTGGAGAACTGTCTCCCTATTATGCAATAAAGAATAGGCCTTAATCATATATTTATTTGTTTGTAATTTTAGATTTTTAGAGAATAAAAATAGAAATTATCTATTTTTCTCAATTTTGTTCAAGAAAATAGATTGAAATATAAAGGATATTTTAAAAAGGAAAAAAATTAAATGATACCTCTCACAAGACAGAAAAATGTAAGGAAGTAAAACAGCTGGAAAAAGGTGTCAATTGGAAATATTGGTGATAAGGAGCTGTAGAATTTCGGATTTTAGATATTTATTTGAATAGTTATCCATGCATAGCTAAACATGGATACCTGTTCAAATAAATAGGGATTTCACTAAATATTTAGTTTTTAATTTAGTTCCAAATAGTTCCCTTAATGGTATGTTGTTTTGTAGTGTTTATCCTAGTTCTTTTCAGGAGTTTTCAAGTTAATAAGAGATATGATAATACTTGTTAGTGTCACATACATGAAAATTTAGGTTGTGCTGAATGACTTCCTATTTCTTGGGACATTCTGTTAATAGAATAACACAGATGTATACAAGTCATGTGGAGAAGACTTAAGTTAACGAAATTGAAAATATGTAATCTTCACAAGAAAACTCACAATATATATTTGGCTTTGTTGACTAGAAGATGTATTTTTCATCTTGGACTAATTTCACCTTCATATTGCGCTCTCCTTGGCAGATATCTCACTGGGGTGACCCTAAAATTCTGAGGTCTCCACTGCAAATCAAATTTAATATGTAAAGCTGTATGCAACGCAATTTTAGGATCTCTGGGCCTCTCAAGGCTGTCTCACAGTGACTTTAGCACAGTCATGTGTTGCCAGACATCCGCAGCTCTCTGAATCTACACTTGGATATATATGCTCTTCTGCCTCAAAAGAAGAAAGTTTTTTTTTTTTCCCATGGAAGCTCTGCCAAGCCTGCCGACATGTTTTGATGGACCCTCTCCCAATCCCAACACATTAGCTGCAGCTTTTATGAATGGAAGCGACTGCTACCTAAGAGCAGGAAACACTGCTCTCCTTCCAGGCCATGAAAAATTCTCTGGATGGGATCTTGTTCAGAGGGCACCGTACGGTGAAGAGCCATAGATCTCTCCTTAAAAGTATTAAACTCTTGAAAATTATTCTCTTTCAATATACTATGGCCAAATCATGGCGCTTCCAAATACACACTCCGTTTATTTTATATTGCTGCCCGACTCTCTCTTCTTCACTGAAGAACTTTATGAATAATAAGCAATAAACATGTCCCAGATTCAAAGTTATACTGTTTTGGAATTTTCTTTACCAAAGAAATTAGTCATTTTGTAAAAAGATTCACCCTCAAGTCGGCTCTTAGCACATGGAATAAAGAAAGTATCTAGCTTTTGTTTGTTTGTTTGTTGCCAAAGTCTAATCCAAATGACTGCTAACCCAGTTGCTTATGCTATTGCTCTCTCGTTTTTTTATTAGCTATATTCTTTATTTACATTTCAAATAAAAATCCCCTAACCCATCCTCCCTTCCCCTGCTCACAAATCCCACCACTCCTGCTTCCCTGTCCTGGTATTTCCCTATAGTGCAGCACTACGCCTTCTCAGGACCAAGGGCCTCTCCTCCCTTTGATGCCCAGCAAGGCCAACCTCTGCAGCCATGGGTCGCTCCATACATACTCTTTGGTTGATGGCTTAGACCCTGGGTGCTCTGGGGCTACAGGATGGCTCATATAGTTGCTCCTCCTATGGTGCTACAAACCCCTTCAATTCCTTGAGTCATTTCTCTAGTTCCTCCATTGGAGACCCTGTGCTGAGTTCAATGACTGGCTGAGAGTGTCCCCCTCTGTATTTGTTAACCCAATCACAAAAGAACACACATGATATACATAAGTAGATATTAGTCCAGAAGCTTGGAACACCGAAGACACAATTCACAGATCAAATGAAGCTCAAGAAGAAGGAAGAACAAAGTATGGATAGTCTGGTCCTTCTTAGAAGGGAGAACAAAATACCCACAGAAGGAGATACAGAGACAAAGTATGGAGCAGAGTCTGAGGGAAAGACCATTCAGAGACGACCCCACCTAGGGAACCATGCCCTCTGAAACCTCACGAGCTGGGCTTCTGCATGACCATCACTCTTAGTTCTACAAGTTTACCAGTTTCCTACTAGAAGAGACTATTATTCTCTGATTAGAGGACTCTGATTGTACAGTTCAAAATACTAAAGACTTACACATTTTCCCAAAGTCTAACTGGTAGGTTTCCTCACAGAAATATCCCATTAACATGCCAGGTACTTTCTGTTCCAGTGACGGAATTCTCATGTCAACATATTTTCCATGATGAGGCATTCAGTTTGTCTGCCAGCTCTGGAAGTGAAGTCTACAATGGGACAATAGTAATGACCACCTCTTCCCCAAAGCTCCATGTCTTAGCATCTCTTTAACAGCCGCAAACATCTATCTATCCAGAGAACAAATGTTCAGATATGTGCCAGAGAGAGACATTTCTTATTCAAACCATCACATCCAATTGTGATGGGAATTGAACTCAGGCCATCAGATTTGGGGAAAACCATATACTAAGTTTCCTCTGCAACCCTATTTTATTTATTTATTTATTTATTTATTTATTTATTTATTTATTTATTTAAAATTCCATATTTTATTCCCCTTCCAGTCCACCCTTCTACTGTTCCGCATTCCAGAATTCCTCCTGCCCCTATCTCCATGAGAATGTCCCCACGCACTACCCCCCCCACCCCACCAGACCTTTAAACTCCTTGGGGCCTCCAGTCTCTTGATGATTAGATGCATCTTCTCTGACTAAACCCAGATCTGGCAGTCCTCTGCTGTGTATGTGTTGGGGGCCTCACATCAGTTAGTGTATGCTGTCAGGTTGGTGGTACAGTATCTGAGAGATCTCAGGAGACCAGATTAATTGAGACTGCTGGCTCTCATATAGGGTCATCCTCCTCCTCAGCTTCTTCTAACTTTCCTTTAACTCAACCACAGGGGTCAGCAGCTTCTGTCTATTGATTAGGTGCAAATATCTTCATCTGACTCTTTCAACAACTTCTTGCGTCTTTCGGAGGGCAGTCATGATAGGTCCCTTTTGGTGAGCACTCCATGGCCTCAGTAGGTCAGGCCTCAGAGCCTCCCCTTGAGCTGGATCCCACTTTGGGACTTTTGCTGGACCTTCTTTTCCTCGGCTCCTCTCCATTTCTATCCCAGCAGTTCTTTCAGACAGAACATGGGTCAGAGTTTTGACCATGGGATGGCAATCCCATTTATCACTTGATGCCCTATTTCCTGCTGGAGTTGGACTCTATAAGTTCCCTCTCCCTATCTAAGGTTCCTCTCCTTAGGTTCCTCAGAAAATTAAAAATACATCTACCTGAAGACCCAGCAAAACTACTATTGGGAATATACCCAAAAGATGCCACACCCCGTCACAGGGACACATGTTCACCTATGTTCATAGTGGCCTTGTTTGTGATAGCCAGAAGCTGGAAATAACCCAGATGTCCCACAACGGAAGAATGGATACAGAAAATGTGATTGATTTACACAATGGAATTTTACTCAGCTATTAAGAATCCTGAGTTTTGCAAGCAAATGGATGGAAGTAGAAAATATCCTGAGTAAGGTAACTCAGACACAAAAGGACATGCGTGGTATGTGCTCACAAATGAGTGGGTATTAGCCAGAAAAGTGCTGAATACCCAACATAGAGCCCACAGAACTCAAAAAGGTCAACAAGCTGAAGGGCCCACATGAAGATGCTTCCATCACATTTGAGAGGAAGAAGAAAGCAATCCCAAGGGGGACAGGAGGGACCTGGGAGGGAAAGGGGATGGGGGAGCAGAGAGGGGAACCTGATCTGGTGTTGGGTGAGGGAAAAGGACTGAAGTCCCCAAGGGCCAGCAGAAAGAATGGAAACTTGCAACTTTGGGAGGGAAGAGGCTGCGGGGGACCCTCCAGAATGTACCAGAAACCTGGGAGGTAAGAGACTCTCAGGACTCAAAGGAAGGACCTCAGATGAAATACCCTCTGCAACTCTTATGAAATGCTGTACTTTATAGAACCCACGGACATCTCTAAAGACAAATGGCAGAGGCTGCGGATGTTGACAAAGCTAAAGGCTGAGACCTTTGCATTTGGAAGGGTTGTTTGTTTGTTTGTTTGTTTGAGATAAAACATGTTTTTAAAGTGATTACTTTGAATACGTTACCAAAAAATCGTTTGAGTCAGTTGTTTTCAATTGATCAACTATGCAAAATATGAATATTGATCAATTTAGCAATTTTGGAAGAGAAAATAAAGATTCTGAAGATGAATGCTATTCATGTATTTTTTCCTGAAACTACAGGTTTTATTCTTCTTGAAAATTTTCTGTTTGTCCTTGTTTTGTTGTTTTTAAGAATGTGCCAGAAATGTAGTATTTTAGAGGATCATGTTCAGATATCGATAATTATCTTAATGCCATTAATACTTATGCAGGTCAATAATATTTCTCTGTTACATATTTTGACTGAAACAGCTATGTTGTAATGTTTTTGTGAGTAGATGCAAACTTAACAAGAAAATATGTGAAATGAAAAAGTAGGGTAAAATTCTAACATATATGAACATTGTGTATTCTAGATATTTAACTGATTCTTGTGTGGCCTTGAACAAACTGCTCAACTCTCTGAAATGGGTTTTCACAATGTTAAAATGGAAATTATTAATAAGTAATGAGTTAGGCCATCTAGAAGTCAGCATGTAACATAATACATCTTAACTGAGTGTACATCATGTGATTGTGGAAATAAATATGACCTGCTTTGGATTTTATAAAAGTACAGTTTCTTACATAAAAAGATTAATGCCTGTTATTTACCCAGAAGTTGTTATACATTAAGCTCCAAAATATAACCTTAATTTTCATGCTTTTTCAAATTTCTTAGAAATCAGTTGCTATTTCCTGTTATCATATCTCTATTATGCTAAAAAGATAACTTGAGAATGACCATTTGAACAAATATTCTCTATAAAACATAGTATAGTTAAGAATAAACAAGGTGCTTATAAAATTTTGTGCTTTGCAAGACTAGAATTTTGAATCTAATGGATAACAATTACCCAGTCTCTTTGTTCAATCCACCAGCAAACATGCCCCATGTTTACATTGTCCTTTGAGCCTAAATAGCATTTAAGTTCCCTCAGTTTTTGTCAGAGATGACTGCATTCCATTATGGTAAGGTTTTAACTATATTATGTCTCATCTGGTTCTTATTGACAATTTGTAAATATGCATATAGCATTTGGAAGACAAATGTCTGTATGCTGTCGTGACAATTTTGGAGTGCATGTGGATTGTTGACTTGAACACAGACACATCCAGGCTCTAAACCGTGAGGCTAACTCTTCTCCTATGAGGCTCAGACAGATGCCTTGCTTTTATAATTTGCCTGAGTACAAAACCAAAACTAAAAACAAACAAAATAAAAAGAGTGATTAGTATGATAAACATATCTAGCAAGTTCAGATTTTTCCTCCTGGGAGTTTATAGACTGAATCTGCTGGCCTCCTAAGGCCTGCTACTGAGGCTATCTGAACCTCGGTCACCCTGTGCTGAGGTCTCTGGCTATCTCAGTAGTAATCCTGACTCCATCTCTACCAGAGTATGTGTACCCCACCCGACACTGCCTTTTCTCTGCTGCTTTGTTTGGTTTTGGTTTTGGTTTTCTGGTTGTTGATTCTCTCTCTCTCTCTCTCTCTCTCTCTCTCTCTCTCTCTCTCTGTGTGTGTGTGTGTGTGTGTGTGTGTTTTATTAATTGCTTTATTCCTTTGCTGAACATAGGAAGGTTTCCAAAACCAAGCTTATGGGTTGAGGTATTATACACTATTTATAATACAATGTAAGGTTTGAATTGTAAAAGGTTAAAACCATTTAGACTTTCATAAGAATTTCTTTCAGAAGAAAATTATGTTTTTCCTCCAGAGAAATGATAATACATTAGGGTTGAAAGAGTATTATAGTGTCTGACTGAGTTTTAATCAAAGTTGTGTTCCAAAAACATTGGAATATTTTATGCTCTACCAGTATGGAGCACAGGCAAGCGACACTCACTAGTGGAAGAGGCATGTGGTCAGAAAATATATTTTTAAAATTTCCAGTCTTACAGTTCTTTCTAAATATACTGCACCCCAGAACAACTATCATAGCAAAAAAATTATCTCCCCTGAGCCAAATGATCACCATATCGTATCCAGAGTACAATTATCCTCAGCAGGATAGCAGATAATTGGGATGTTCATAGACACATATGTTTTATCACATTTCTGCTGTTTATACTCTTATTATATTTTCTCTAAAATGTGAGAAAAGTCATAATACTTCTTAGGAGTCAGATTACCCATTAACAAGGTGTTCCTGTGCTCCAATTTAAGTACATAGGAAGTGAGCTAAAAAAAAAATAAAATAGAGAAATTAGAATCCCATCCTTCCCTTGACAACTAAAAATGTGCCACAGTTTGCATCCAAACACTTTAAAGAAAGATATTTTTCTCTGAGGAACAATAAAAAATTAATTTAAAAAGTTACTTTTGGAGTCTTCTGGCTTCAACACTCACATGCAGACCTATATTAAATTATCACTTTTACTGTTACAGCATACCAGTATCTTTTCTCTGACATGGTATCTAAGAACGATCCCCAGACCATCACCCCACGTATGGAAGGACAGAAAAGCACAGATATATGACATACTGTAGCACAATTCCTGGGAATATAACTGGCAGGAAAAATTGGATTGTGGGAAGTTGGGTGAATGGAACAAGGGGTAAAACCCACTCGATCTGTCAAACCTGTGTGCCCACATCAATCCCATTAGGGCTGTCCTCAGGGATATAAATTAGAATTCACTGTAGGACAACCATAGAATCTGTTCTTGGCTCTGACAAGGGGAAGAGTAACAGTCCTCCCATGCAGGCACAGGGGGCTCTATGGCAAATGTTTCCTTACTAAGCTAAGGCAATTTGCCTGAGAATTTCTCCAGCAAGGAAAGGAGGTTCTGTCCCATCCTCACACTCCGTAGCCTGTGGATCACAACAGAGAAAATGCAATGGACTAATATGGACTGAAATTCAAACCAACAGAATAGGCAAGCAGAGGAAATAGCTTGTTATTTTAAGGTAACTTACATAAGTGAAACTAAAAATACTAGGACATCTACCTATACCAAATGTTCTTTTCTTCTTTTATTTATTTATCTATTTTTTTTATTTGATATATTCTTTAATTACATTTCAAATGATTTCCCCTTTCCTGGATCCCCCCTCCCCCTGTTCCCCAATCCACCCCCTCCGACTTTCATGTCTTCCCCTACCCTGCTGCACTGAGCCTTTCCAGGACCAGGGGCCTCTCCTTCCTTCTTCTTGGACATCATTTGATATGTGAATTGTGTCTTGGGTATTACAAGCTTCTAGGCTAATATCCACTTATCAGTGAGTGCATACCATGTGTAATCTTTTGATACAGGGTTACCTCACTTAGGATTATGTTCTCAAACTCCATCCATTTGTCTAAGGATTTCATGAATTCATTGTTTCTAATGGTTGAATAGTACTCCATTGTGTATATATACCACATTTTCTGTATCCATTCCTCCACTCAGGGACAGCTGGGTTCTTTCCAGCTTCTGGTTATTATAAATAGGGCTGCTATAAACATAGTGGAACATGTATCCTTACTACATGCTGGGAAATCCTCTGGGTATATGCCCAGGAGTGGTATAACAGGGTCCTCCGAAGTATCATTCCCAGTTTTCTGAGGATCCTCCAGACTTATTTCCAGAGTTGTAATACCAGCTTGCAACCCCACCAGCAGTGGAAGAGTGTTCCCCTTTCTCCACATCCTTGCCAGCACCTGTTTGCTCCTGAGATTTTGATCTTAGCCATTCTGACTGGTGTGAGGAGAAATCTCAGGGTTGTTTTGATTTGCATTTCCCTGATGACTAAGGATGTTGAATATTTCTTTAGGTGCTTCTCAGGCATTTGATATTACTCAAGTGAAAATTCTTTGTTCAGCTCTGTATCCTATTTTTTAAGGGGGATATTTGGCTCTCTGGAGTCTACCTTCTTGAGTTCTCTGTCGGATGTAGTGTTGGTAAAGATCTTTTCCCAATTTGTTGGCTGACATTTTGTCCTTTGACAATGTCCTTTGCCTTACAGAAACTTTGTAATTTTATGAAGTCCCATTTATCAATTCTTGATCTTAGAGCTATTGGTGTTCTGTTGAGGATATTTTCCACTGTGCCCATGTCCTCAAGGGTCTTCCCCGGTTTCTTTTCTATTGGTTTCAGTGTGTCTGGTTTTATGTGGAGGTGCTTGGACTTGAGCTTAGTACAAGGAGATAAGAATAGATCAATTTGCATTCTTTTGCATGCTGACCTCCAGGTGAGCAAGCACCATTTGTTGAAAAGGCTATCTTTTTTTCCACTGGATGGTTGTTGCTTCCTTGTCAAAGTTCAAGTGACCATAATTCTGTGGGTTCATTTCCAGGTCTTCAATTCTATTCCATTGATCTACTTGCCTGTCACTGTACCAATACCATGTAGTTTTTAAGACAATTGCTCTATATTATTGCTTGAGGTTGGGGATACTGATTCCCCCAGAAGTTCTATTACTGTTGAGGATAGATTTTTGTTATTCCAGATGAATTTGAAAATTGCTATTTCTAAGTCTATGAAGAATTGAGTTGGGATTTTGATGGAGATTGCATTGAATCTGTAGATTGCTTTTGTCAAGATGGATATTTTTACTATATTAATCTTGCCAATCCAAGAGCATGGAAGATTTTTCTCTCTTCTCAGGTCTTCTTTGATTTCTTTCTTCAAAGACTTGACGTTCCTGTCATACAGATCTTTCACTTGTTTGGTTAGAGTTACACCAAGATATTTTATACTGTTTATGTCTATTGTGAAGGGTGCCATTTCATGGGCATCTCTTTCTTCGGGTCAGGGAAGTTTTCTTCTATAATTTTGTTGAAGACATTTACTGCCACTTTGAGTTGAAAATCTTCATTCTCTTCTATGCCTATAATCCTTAGGTTTGTTCTTCTCATTTTGTCCTAGATTTCCTGGATATTTTGGGTCAGAAGCTTTTTGCAGTTTTCATTTTCTTTGACTATTGTTTCAATGCTTTCTATGGTATCTTCTGCATCTGAGATTCTCTCTTCTATCTCTTGTATTCTGTGGTTGATGCTTGGATCCATGACCCCTAACTTCTTTCCTAGGTTTCCTATGTCCCAAGTTTTCTCCCTTTGTGATGTCATTATCTACCTCCTTCTTTAGATCCTGGATGGCTTTGTTTGATTCCTTCACCTGTTTTGTTTTGTTTTTCCTTAGTTCTCCAAGGGCTTCTCGCTGTTTACTTGTGTTCTCCTGTATTTAAGGGCGTTATTTATGTCCTTCTTGAAGCCCTCCATGATGCCCTCCATCAGCATTGTGACCTGTGATTTTTAATCCAAATCTTACTTTCCTGGTGTGTTGGGGTATCCAGTACTTTCTGTTATGGGAAAATTGGGTTCAGATAATGCCATATTGCCTTGATTTCTTTTAGCAATGTTCCCACATTTGCCTTTTGCCATCTGGTTATCTCTGGTGTTAGTTGGGCCTGCTGTCACTGGCTGAAGCTTGCCCCTCCTGTGTGCCTGCAGACCTACCTCAGCAACTCTGGGTGAGCTGCTTTCTCTATAGCAAATGTTAAAACAATAAAACTTCACTCCAATTTGGAAAATTCTTTCACTTTAGTTTCTATTACATGACTTCAAAGACATAGCATATAACAAAAATAACAATGTTAATAATTGAAGCTATATTGCAAGCCAATAAAACCCAAATGCATTCAATTCATACTATTTAAATATATATTTAATATGTTCTGACATAATCAATATGCTACGGGCTCTGATCCCGTCACTCACCTCTTAATTTTCCTGTGCTCATTCTAGGGCCCCAGTTACTTGCCTTAAATTTCATGACACTACTGTTGTGGTAACAAAGACATTGTTGGTATTAATAGATCGTGAACTGCTGAGCAGTAGAAATGTCCAAGCTTTTACAAAACCTAAAACATGTATGGAATACCAACACTGAATCAGTTTTACAGCCTGAACTTAAGATGAAAAGATATTTGCATGGTTTTATAAAAGCATATAGGTTTATAGAGTAAATGGTTTTATGAGTTTGTACGAGTTTACAGAATTTATTATGTGCAAAACATCATAACTGAAAAGGATAAACTTTAAAGTACACCACACTATTATACATATCCCAACAATTCAAATATAGTATGTTTTAATTTTATATTTCTATTTTTTCCTCAAACAATTCATCCTAAGCACAGTTCATCTTCTCTCCATTCCTCCTTGTCCCACCCTACCTCTCCTCTTTCCCAGAAGGACTCCACTTCCATTTCCATTCAGAATGAAAGAGACATGCCAGGGTTATCAATCAAACTTGGCATAACAAGTTACAAAAAGCATAACCCTTCATATAAAAGTTAGAAGAGGCAACCCAGTAGGAGGAAAGGGTGCCTAGTGAAGGCAAGAGTCAGAGACATGCCCACTCCCCCTGTTGGGAGTCCCACAAAAACACCTAGCTAGAAAACCATAACATATGGAGAGGACTTCCTTGAGTCCTATGCTGGCTGTGCGTTTGTAGCTTCAGTCTCTGACAGCCACTGTGAGCCCTGGTTAGTGGATTCTGTGGGTTGTGTTCTCAGGTCCCCCCTTGCTCCTTTGATCTTCCCTTTATTCCTCTTTCCCCCAGTTCCCTGATCTCTGCCTAGTGTTTGACTGCAGGTCTATACATTTGCTCCCATTAGTTGTTGCATGAACTCTCTCTTTAATCATCATTATGAGATATTTTTGTGTCTTCTGCCAGTAAACTAAATTATTTCTCTTGTTTAATATCCCTATACACATGAGATATATTACAAAATACAAGCAAAATCAATATCTCTTTTCATTTCTCTTAGAGACATTTGAAAAAAAAAGTCATGCAACTATAAACCCAGTAAGCTAAAGTAGCAACTTGCTTGGCAAAATTTGCCCAGTTGTGCAATAGTCAGACTCATATCTTGGGAGTAACCAACAGATTTCTCATTAGACATAAAGCCTGCTAGCTGGAAGGAACTTCATGGATGGTATTGTGAACCTAGGCAAGTATTCATAACTTTGACTTTATAGGTCATAGACTCCAGGAAAGACAGAGTACTATAATTTTATTAAAGTGACTATATCCTGTTCTCTTCTCTCGGGGATACCAGTGGGCTCTTCGGGCTCATTGAGGGAATTGCCCGTGCTGTCCAAATCACTGGGTGTCCTCCGGCCATGGTCCACATCCAAGTGTATCTGTTTTGGAGATGACGGGCGCAAGGAGACACAGAGTCAAGGGCGGAGTCCGAGTCTTCCTCGTCTGAAACATCTCCCTGTTGCATCCTATTTATGTTTATACTTATTTTTGTTAAATAGAGCAGCTTTCACACTTTAACAAAACACTTCTTTTCTCAATGGATAAAGACTGTTACAGAGCACCACACTAGTCAACGTGCAGTATGTGGGCACATCAACAAATTAAATACCCATAATAAGCTTCCCATCATAAAACTGATAGAATATTATGATATTTGAAATAAGGGTCGTGTAATCTGACTTCATGCGATACTATGGTATGAAATTGGTTGTGCTTTATTTCACATAATTAAATATAAGGTCTCTGCTAAAAAAGTTATCCCTGAAGCTCCACATATAAAGGTTTTAAATTTTACTCAGGAAAAAAAGATTCAGCTTTACTTAAGAATTCCATTCTGGGACAGAGGTGAGGTTGAAACGCACATGCTGCTTTTACAGAGGACCTGAGGTGTCCGAGAAACCACATAAGGCAGCTCATCAGAAACTGTGACTCCAGTTTCAGGTCTCCAAATATGTCTGCCCTCTGTGGGCACCATCACTCATGGGAACACACTCCTCCTCAACACACATACATACACCAAATTAAGAATAATAAAGACTAAATTTATAAAAGAGGTCAAATCTACACTGTAAAGACTTGAAATTAATTTCATCATATAGTCCTTATCAGCATGCATTTTAATTTCAGTATTTGGATTATTGATGAAATTAAAAGTATAAAAATTTCAGATAGGGTGAAGATTTCAAATACAAAAGCAAGACTTTTGATTTAAGGCTTCCTAGCATGTATAGAACATATAGGATTAATTCAGTATGAAATAAAAATCTTTTCTGCTTGAGTTGTTAAAAGTTAGCTATCAAAGTGACAATTGTTTATTATGAATCTAAAAATTCAATTTTCATTGAAATTCAAAGCCTCTGCCTTTATATATACATATTCATATGTATAATTATATATTCTGCCTAATAATATTGCAATAGTTGCATCATTTTAATAAATATTAAACATAAATTTTGCAAGAAAAGAGAAAACCTGCTATTTCAATTTGTCCAACTCATTGTAACTATTGGTAAATTAATTAATATATATTTCTTTATACATATCATATATTAGGGACAGTAATTTTACTTAGCTAATGTTAAATTTTTCTATATAAACAGATTTTATTATCTTATAATCAACTTTTAGTCATATAGAAAAATTTCCTTATAAATTAAAATTTTGACCGTTATTTTCAATATTATAAATTTTATCTTTGCAAAGCAATAATTTTCAAAATTTTAATCAGATAAATTAGATGAGAATAAGTAAAAACATAGAAGAATGCAATGCAAAATGAGTTTAAGTTGTAAATAAGGGCGGTGGTGGGACACGCCTGTAATCCCAGCACTCTGGAAGGCAGAGGCAGCCAGATTTCTGAGTTCGAGACAAGTCTGATCTACAAAGTGAGTTCCAGGACAGTCAGGGCTATACAGAGAAATTCTGTCTGGTAAAAACCAAATCCATAAAACCAAAGACAGAGAGAGAGAGAGAGAGAGAGAGAGAGAGAGAGAGAGAGAGAGAGAGAGACTACAAGGGCCTTTGAAATACTTAATGTGGGCGTGGTGGCACACACCTGTAATCTGAGCACTTGGGAGGCAGAGGCAGGCGGATTTCTGTGTTCGAGAACAGCTTGGTCTACAGAGTAAGTTCCAGGACAGCCAGGGCTACACGGAGAAACCCTGTCTCGAAAAAAACAAATCCAAAAAAAAAAAAAAGTTATAAATTAAATCATGCTAACTTTGTAAACACAGTGGTACCTAGGACTTTGGAGGCAGCAAAGGATGTTTACCAAAGTATAAAACCAGTAAGTTCTTCAATTTGTACTAAACAGAAAAATGCCTGTGAAAGATGTATACAAAAGCGTTGTGATTATTTCTTATTGCTAAGTCCTACACAGGTCCCACTTCTTTGAAAAGACAGAATTATTATTGTTTTCACCACCTATGCCCAGTGCAAGAACACTGACAGAATGATGAAAATACTTGACACCAAATGCATTTTCTCACCAAGCTTGTTTGACAGTAGTGACTAAACTTCATCACCAGTCAGCCTTGAGATAAATAGCCCTACTTTAGGCTGAAAGCAACAAGGCAGGGTCGGCAATGAAAAATAAGTAAAGAAAAAAGAAAGTTTGGGCATCAGAGCAAAAAATAGAATGTTCCCTTCTCACTTGTTGTGTAACAAATGCTAATTTCTGTTCTTGCAATCAATATAAGAAGTGAGTGAAGAAAAATACCCGTGAGCAGAAATCACTATTTCTGGTGTGGAAAAACAATCCTGAAGAGAGACTATATACTTGTGTTTCTATGTTGTACACAAACAGAATGTTAAAGTGTGAATATACATAAATGTTCATAGATGAAACATTAATATTTATTTCTGCTTTCTGCTATAAAATTGATACTTCCAATATTGTGTCAATATTCAAATCCTGACTTGATTGTAGATTCAAAGAAAAAGATAATAATAACGATGGTAACACTGTGACAATTGAAACTATTATCTCTTACTCTTTAAATTTTATTTAAATTTTTTTATAATTTCATGCATGTCTTTTCATCATTTCCACTCCTGCTTCTCTCCCTTCAAGTTCTCCCTTGCCCCTGAATCTTTCTCAAATCCATGGCCTCTTCTTATTTATTATTGTAATGTGTGTGTGTGTGTTTGTGTGTGTGTGTGTGTGTGTGTATGTGTGTGTGTTTGTGTGTGTGTGTGAGAGAGAGAGAGAGAGAGAGAGAGAGAGACAGAGACAGAGACAGATACAGAGACAGAGACAGAGACAGAGACAGAGACAGAGAGAGACCTACTACTGAGCACATGTATGTTCAGAGCTGGTCACTTGCGATGGGATCACCTCCCAAGGGAATCATCACTGAACAAAATTGATTCTCCCTCTTAATAGCCATTGTTTGTCTATAGTTCTTCCAAGAGTAATAAAGTTATAGTAGTTACCATAGTTATTATCAATTGCCAGTTGCAATTATGGTTCAACAGGGTTTATTCATTAGTGTTTTACAAGACTGACATCATTTATTATCATTTTTATTTTGCACCCGGTACACAAGAAAAGAAAGATTTCCCTAACTGTAAATTAGTTATCAATTTTTTTCATTTATAAAATTAAAATCTTTGGCTCAGAGATTTTATTATATCAACTTACTCCATAAAAGTTGAGATAAATATATCACAAAACTATCACTTTCCTTAATTATCATTTCTGCTAAACTTCAGTATCATTTTGTTCCCAGCATGAGTTGCACACTCTCACATAAGATCATTACCATAACCATGCTGCATGATATTTCTATTTTATGTGACTATGTGAACATCAATAGCAATTGTGGTCCATATAGAAAATAAATATGTCACCATACCAATACACATACTGAAACATAAAATAAATCATTCCAACTTAAGGTGAAGCACTAAAAATTGTCCTGAATAAACAAACATTTTATTAAATATTTTTTAAATTAAAAATTTATGATTTTGTGTGTTTTAAAAATGTGTCTTGTCACACATTATCAACTACAACAAACATTGCCTGGCTTAATAATTTTTTCAATTAACAAAATAAAGTTATAGGTGGTCATCTGTGTCTGGGACTTTGCTATTTAACTACCTATTAATCCTTGGGCCAACAACATTGTGGATAATTACATCAGCACTGAGCTATCCAGTTACTTTTTACCTCATCGTTGTACTGAAACAACTCACTGTAATAACTATGTACACAGATGAGTTTGTAGACAATCTCATTAATTAAGATTGTTTGAGATGATGTCATAATTTAGATGTAAAATCTAACTAAGCTTTAACATCTACAAAATATGATTTCATTTTAAAATTTTTATTTGAGATAGAATTTTTTCATTTTATTTATATATATTTGGTTATTTTGAGACAGGATTTCTCTGTATAGCCCTGGCAGTCCTGGAACTCACTTTGTAGACCAGGCTGGCCTCAAACTCAGAAATCTGCCTGCCTCTGCCTCTCAGAGTGCTGGGATTACAGGTGTGCGCCACCACCTCCCCGCTCATAAAATATATTCTTATCATGAATCTATGTCTTCCAACTCTTCCCTATCTGACACAACCAAATCTATACCTTTTCTCCTCTCATTAGAAAATAATACTACTACACTGAGTCTTTCCAGAACCAGTGTAGCAGTATAGGGCAAAACCAGAACAGGGAAGTGGGAAGGGGTGGATGGGAGAAAAGTGGGAAGGGAAAAGGGCTTATGTGACTTTCAGGGAGTGGGAGGCCAGAAAAGTGGAAATCATATTTTTTTGAAATGTAAATAAAAGTATCTCAAATAAAAAGAGAACAAATAATAAAATATGGCGAAATAAATATAACAAACCATAATAAGGTAAAACTCACAATGAAAAGATAAAAAGGAGAAGTACAGAGACACACAGAGGCACAGACACATTCACACAGAAAACTCATAAACCAAATAAAAGATATACTGTATAAGCAAACACATGTAAGGAATAAAAGTCCAGACAAAAGCATAAGACAGAAAACCTCAAGAGTTTACCATTGAGTCTGTTCAGTAATGGCCATATATTGCTATGCATGAGGTCTGAAATTAAGTGTGGTTTGTATAAAGAAAGGGCAAGATTCCATTAGAGAAAACTGTTTCCTGTGTGAACAGTTATTGATTACAAATAGATCCCAGGTTGAGGATGGGAGTTGAGTCCACTTCCCCTCTCATTACTGAGATCTATCTGGCTTAGACCTGTGTAATTCCTGGCATGCTGCTAGTCTTTGTGAGTTCATCTGTGAGTCAGCTCTGTTCTGTCTAGAAGGCCTTGTTTAATTGGTGTCTAACACCCCCCACTGGGTTACAATTCTCTGCATCCTCTTCAACAGCCCTGAGGGAGGGTTTCAACACCAACCTTGAGAGAAGGATCTGAAGGTGACTCCCCCATTTAGGATTAAGTGTTATAAGGTCTCTCACTATGCACATTGTCTGAGTGTGGGTCTTTGTATCTGCTGTCATCAACTGTAGGAAGAAATTTATCTGATGATGGCTGAGCAAGGCACCAATCTGTGTGCATACTAGAATGTCGTTAGTAGTCATGTATTAGTACCTCCCTTTAGCACAACAGTACCATTTATATTCAGTGGCCTTTTCTAGGTCTGTGCCCTATCTATTCTCAGGTTCTTGGCTACCAAAGCAGTGTCAGGCATGGGTATTATACTATGGAGTAGGCCTTAGTTACAATTAGACAGTAGTTGGTTTTTCTCACAAGTTTGTGTGATTGTTGCACCAGATACCTTGCAAGAAATTCATTACTGTAGGACTAAGTAGTTGAAGCTGAGTCGGGGTTTACCTTTCTTCTCTGGTTGCATGCAGGTAGTACTTCCAGTGCCATGAATAGTAGTCAGTAGGAGTAGAGGTTCTAGGTAGGAACCAGAATTACTTCTGCAATGTTGCCTGTGCCCTGGATTACTTGCGGCATGACCCTATCGGCCCTTGGGGACCCTTGGAGAACCTTGGGGGTTGGAGGTGAGGTGTCACAGAGTCAAGGATACAGACTCCAGGAGCAGTTGAGAACTGCTGAAGCAAGCTCTCCAAACACTACTGCAAGCTCCTTTAATACCATCCATCCAAGTCCCATTGGTCCCAAAAAAGCATCTCTTCTAAACAACAGTTCCAGATTGACTGGCATTGTCTGCACCAGCAATCATTGGTCTCTCAGGCAGTCCTCAATTAGGTCCTCCTGCAGATGTTTTTGCAGCTGTGCAGGCATATGTGTAGCATTTACATAGAGATGGCCCTGCCATTCCTGTTACACTTCATGTTTAACAAGATGTGCGGGGGTTGTCTTCATCAATAAAGCCTTACTATCTCTTTGTAAAGAACAATAATAGCCTTGTCTATAACCTGTGTTATTTAGGAATATCCTTGAGCTCATTTGGCCAAAATCACATTATGTCTAAACCATTCTTACTACTACAGATTTCATTTGATGATGAGAGTTGTCTGGTTGTGGTGTTGCTTCAACTGTGTGTGTGTGTGTGTGTGTGTGTGTGTGTGTGTGTGTACATTTTAAGGAAGTTCTACACTATGACTCCTCAAATATTTCAGCTGACACTCCCTGTACCCAATTCATTAGTCTTCTCTCCTGACTTATTTCACCTATTTCAGTTCCCAAGCCCTATCCATTCATAACCTTATTTCCTCATTCCTAATGAATATAAAGGCACTTTTATTTACAAAGCGGGAGCATTTTACTTTATTTTGATAATTGCAGAAGTGACTAACTTTCTTATATTGTTTCATTTTAATCTCTAGCATCTGAATATAGTAGATACTATCCCAAACTCTTACAGTAAGTTTTATCAAAATTATAAACATGCTAAAGCACACTGTGGTATGCCACACTGTTAAAATGTTTTCTCTTGAAACTGTGATCACTGTTTAGAATATATTTTGAGTAGATCATTTTAAAAATTTTTTACTTGAGAACTTGCTTTATTATTCTTAATAATGCATAATAATTTTTGAGAAACAATTCTAGTGTAATTGTATAGGTTTGGAAACACATATACATATGTGTGAAAGCATTTCTTTTTCAACAGTCTAAACTTTACAAAGCAATAAATACTAAGCTGAAATATAGACAGACTGTGTTATGAACAGGTCAATTTATAAAGAAATAGATTTGAGATGGAGGGTTTCTATAGTTTCTTTTATTTTTAATATACCCGAGCTATAAAAAGAGGTGACTCACAGCTAGGTATCTCCAGACCCAGAATTGATAGGGAAGTTGAAGGGACTCTGCTTCAGGTCCTGCTGTCAACAAAGAGCCCAGTGGGTTTGTTTTGGTGTTGTTTTTCTTCTCTGTTTTTCTGATCTTTGTCAGCATCTCACTGTGTCACTGGCTCCACAATGTGAAGGATCATCATAGTTTATAAAAAATAGAGAATAGCTGTCTCTATCATATATATATATGTAAAAGATTATTTAATATATCCTATCCTTTAAGAACATACACACTTTATGAGTCTCCCTTAATTTTAATCTGTTAACTTTACTGAAATACAAGGAACTTTATTCTTTTGCCAAAGTAACTCTAATGTATAAATATATTTCTTTTTTTATTTTTCCCCACTGCCCTTCATTCCTTCTGCCTTTCTGGATTCTCTTTAAACTCTTGATTCTTTTTCTGTATTCTAAGATGAATCAGTTAGTGTTTTGCCTTGTGTTCTCTAAGGTTATTCTCTTTCCCCCACTTATTGCAGAACTACAAATGGTTTTTCAATAAGAAAATCATCCTTAAGTAGAATAACATTCTGAATATTTGGAAAATTTAAAAAAGTGTTTATTTAGGGAAGAATTTTATAACTACTGTTTTCTACTAAAGAATTGTCATCTCTACATGACTATCATTATCTCTATAAATGAAAAGGCTAAACAAGGCTTAGACCAGATCTCTGCTAGAAATATGTGTGAACAAAAGAAAAGCAATAAAATGTTTATTCAATATTTTAAATATACACAGAAGATATACACAAAATCAATGGCTGTCATATGGAACATCCTCAAAAATAAAAGTAATTTTTTAGAGAGCTGATTAAAAGCATAAATAAAAGGAAACATTGAAGCCTTTGAGACAAATAGAAAGGAGAAAACAAAGAACATATGAAGAATAATGGAACCTAAACTTCTATATTATCCTCTACAATTTTCCTTGGCTACTGACTATCTTTACCCTCAAGGCTTATCGATAAATTATACCCACAGGTTAAAAGCCACTCCTCTATAGAAATAAAATCACTGGTGTATATTTAAGTATATTACAAGGATGTCTCTTTGCATTTTGCTGTATCAAATAGAAATGTATTAATTACCATAAAAAGAGATTTATGATTTACTGTTAAAGTATAAAAAAATTAGTTGCCAAAAAATTTATAATATAAGCCATTTTTAAAATAAAGAACTTCAACCAGCCCTCTCAAAAAATAAGTTCAATCACAGACAGCTAAACATTTTCTGGAAAAAAAATTATGTTATTCTGTATATATAGATATTTCCCTTATTGGTATCTAAACAATGCAGAATAATGACTTTGTGTATGGCATTTGTACTGTTTCTATAAAAATGCTTGTCAATTTATACAAGAGAATTGATTTTGCATTGATTTAGGTACTGAGAGAGGGATTGAGGCACTTGAAAACAATCCCCTGCATGTACTGAAAGACAACTTAGCTTTAACATCATAAGAAAGATTAAAATTTTCCAAATGTGTAAAGAGAGTTGAAAGAATTTTACAGTTTGATGGGGAACTTGTAGAAAGGAAGAATTGTATGTCTACCACACAATCACCATCAGAAGAAAAGTCCATTAATTTTCATAATATCCCATAAAAATTGCATAGAATGTCTTACAAAGGACATATCAACAAGATGTCGTTTAATTCGTACACTAACCAATGAATTCACATTCCATATACATCATTACATTTCAACTGTTTACCCCAGACGTCCAAAGGGCAAATCTATTGTTAGTCTTCACACAGAATGGCACACATAGACATTCATTCTTATGCATTGACAGGAGAGTTTCTAACATTTTACTTCTCCACTATTGCACATGCAGAGAAACAAGGCCATGTAACCTTCAAGAATAATATTAATGTTTGCATACCTACATATACCATTCATTCTGCACTTTGAGATCGGTGTTACAATAATGAAAATTTTAATAACACCTTAACCTAAAGTGTCCCTTCATTATATGGAAAAAGTGCTTAAAGTGGTCTTATTTTTTTTAAGAAAAGTTGTATTTAAACATTTTGTATGACATTTTATTTTTTTTAATACTGGTATGCCCTTGTAGTGCATTACTTTATGTTTGTTTGAAAATACAGATTTTGTGTAATGCCAAAATCTTTTCACATATTTTCAAACAGAATTTGCAATAAAAAGGAAATCTTTAAAAATAAATGCATGTGGTAAGAGGTAACATGGAACAAGCCCATTAATGTCTTTTCAGTTCCTCTAGAAAGAAGATGAAAGAGAGCTACCATGTCAAGGCATATCATGTTTACTCTAAAAATATAAAGCTAAATCTTGTTGTAAAATATATTCCTTCATATTTATTTTTAAAACTTTTAAGAAAGTAAATATTTTAAGGTAAATGTGATGTAAATTTCCATGAGAAGCCTAACTGAAATTTATCATCACATTATGTTAAATGATTATTTTCATAAGAAAAAATTTATTTCTATGAATTATAATTCCATCTCATACAGGAAATGGTTGAATGTAGCATTATGGAAACTTTATTGGAAAGTAAATCTATATTATCTTAATTAAACATTAAAAGGACTTTCACTTTGGATTTGTGATTCTCTTATTAAGGAAACATTTTTCATTAGTGTATTTGATATTGAAAAAAGGTAACTTGATTAAGAAAACTGGAATTATATGAAGCATAAAAGATGAAAAGGACTAAATATGTGCTTATTATGATTTAACTGATTTTTAGTTTTTAGACATTAAAATAAACTTTAAGATTGACCAGGAACTTAGCTGATCCTGTGCCATAGCATTCCATAATCAAATACAGTTGGGAGATATCTGGTCTACCAGGAATGCTGCCGAAGTGCCCAGAGCTGACCCTTTGCCACAGCTCTCCATACCCAAATTCTTCCCAGTGAGAACTGGTCTCTTAGTACTGACATACTGACTTGCTGGAGGGACAAGCCACAGTCAGAGACAGCAATACCAACTCACCAGAGATAGTCAAATGGCTAGAGGCAAGGGCAAGAACATAAACACCAAAAACCAAGGCTGCTTGGAACCATCAGAAAGCAGTTCTCCTACCACAGAGAGCCTCATACAGACTAACATACCAGAAAAGAAAGACTCTGATTTAAAATCACATCTCATGATGGTGATAGAGGAACTTAAGAAGGACATAAATAACTCCCTTAAAGAAACACAGTAAATATACCACATTTTCTGTATCCATTCCTCCTTTGAGGGGCATCTGGGTTCTTTCCAGCTTCTGGCTATTATAAATAAGGCTGCTATGAACATAATGGAGCATGTGTCTTTATTGCATGCATGGGAAGGGAATATAAGGACAGAGAAAAAGGAGGGAGGTGATTGGAGAAGGGACGGAGAGAAGAAGATTTATGGAACATATGGGGAGGGGGGATCCGGGAAAGGGGAAATCATTTGGAATGTAAACAAAGAATATAGAAAATAAAAATATTAAAAAAAAAAAGAAACATAGTAGAACACAGGTGAACAACTAGAAGCCCTTAAAGATGAAACACAAAAATCCATAAATATTTATAGGAAAACATAACCAAACAGGTGAAGGAATTAAACAAATCCTCCCAGGATCTAAAAATGGAAATAGAAACAATAAAGAAATCACAAAGGGAGACAACTCTGGAGATAAAATCTTGAAAAGAGGTCAGGAGTCATAAACATAAGCATCACCAGCAGAATACAAAGGATAGAAGAAAGAATCTCAGGTGCAGAAGATACCATAGAAAACATTGACACAATAGTCAAAGAAAAAAGCTCCTAACTCAAAACATCCAGGAAATTCAGGACACAATGAGAAGACCAAACCTAAGGATAATTGGTATAGAAGAGAGTGAAGATTCCCAAGTTATAGGGCCAGTAAATATATTCAACAAATTATAGAAGAAAACTTTCCTGACCTAAAGAAAGAGATACTCATAAATATACAAAAGGCCTACAGAACTCCAAATAAGTTGGATGAGAAAAGCAATTCCTCCGGTCTTACAATAGTTAAAACACCAAATACAAGAAACAAAGAAAGAATAGTAAAAGCAGTTAGGGGAAAAGGTCAAATAACATATAAAGGCACCAGACTTCTCACCAGAGACTATTAAGCTAGAACCTAGAAGATCCTGGGCAGATATTATACAGACCCTAAGAGAAGACAAGTGCCAGCCCAGACTACTATACTCAGAAAAACTCTCAATTACCATAGATGGAGAAACCAATATATTCTATGATAAAAACAAATTTACACAATATCTTTCCACAAATCCAACACTACAAGAAGGAGAAAAACTACAACCTAGGAAAAGCAAGAAAGTAATCTTCTTTCAACAAACCCAAAAGAATATAGCCACATAAACATAAAAATAACATCAAACATAACAGGAAGCAACAATCACTATTCCTTAATATCTATTAATACCAATGGACAAAATTCCCCAACAGAAAGACAGACTAACAGATTGTATATGAAAACAGGACCCAGGATTTTGCTGAAATCAGGAAATGAACCTCAGTGTCAAAGACAGATACTACCTCAGAGTAAAGGCCTGGAAAACAATTTTCCAAGCGTATGATCCAAAGAAATAAGCTGGAGTAGCCATTCTAATATTAAACAAAAACACAACTTTCAACCAAAAGTTATCAGAAAATAGAAGTAAGGAGACTTCATACTCATCAAATCAAAAATCTACCAAGATAAATTCTCAGTTCTGAACATCTATGCTCCAAATGCAAGGGCAAACACATTCTAAAAGAAAATTTACTAAAGCTCAAAGCATACATTGCACCTCAGACAATAAAGGTGGGAGAATTCAACATGCCACTTTTATCAATGGACATCATACAAACACAAACTAAACAGAGACACATTGAAAATAACAGAAGTTATGGAGAAAATGGTTTTAACAGATATCTATAGAACAATTCATCCCAAAACAAAAGAATACAGCCTCTTCTCAACACCTCAGGGTACCTTCTCCACAAAACAGACCTCAACAGATATATAAGAAGACTGAAATAATCCCGTGCATCTTTTCCTATCATTATGGACTAAGGCTGGTCTTAAATTGCAACAACAACAACAGAAAGCTCACATACACATGGTAGCTGAACAAAGCAATACTCAATGATAACTTGATCAAGGAAGAAATAACAAACAAAATTAAAGACCTTTTAGAATTTAATGAAAATTAAGGAGCAACATACCCAAAACTATGGGAAACAATGAAAGCAGGAAAACTCAGCCCTGAGTGTCTCCAAAAAGAAACTCCAAAAAGAACTTACACTCTCAGCTTCAGAGCACACCTGAAAGCTCCAGAACAAAAAGAAGCATATACACCCAAGAGGAGTCGGCAGCAGGAAATAATCAAACTCGGGGCTGAAATCAACCAAGTAAAACAAAAAGAACTCTACAAGGAATCAACTAAATGAGAAAGTCAACAAGATAGATGAACCCTTAGCCAGACTAACCAAGGAGTATAGAGACAGAATCCAAATTAACATCAGAAAGGAAAAGGGAGATAGAGCAACAGAAACTGAGGAAGTTTAAAAAATCTGCACATTCTGCTAGAAAAGCCTATATTCAACAAAACTGGAAAATCTGGATAAAATGGGCAAATTTCTAGACAGATACCCAATACCTAAGTTAAATGAGGATCAGATAAACCATCTAAACATTCCCTAACCCCTAAAAACTAGAAGCAGTCATTGACTCCCAACCAAAAATAGCCCAGGACCAGATGGGTTTAGTGCAGAGTTCTATCACACCTTCAAAGAAGACCTAATGCCAATATCCTACAAACTATTCCACAAAATCTAAACAGAAGGAACACTACCCAATTCATTCTATGAAGCCACAATTACACTGAATATTCTCCCTGGGAGATGGAATGATTTTGGGCTAATCAGGAACCTGTCACATCTGCCTTTCATAGAGGACTTAAGAGATTTTTTCTACTTCTATCCTATTTAGAGTTCCAAATAGATGTTAAAATTACTTTTAGCTTCAGAAAACATCATGTATATTTAGAGGAATTCAACTATTATAAATTATTTTGATGACTTAAAAGAATGTCAATACTGACTTGTATATATTAAAAAAAATTCTAGTTTAAAAAATAAAAAAGAAATAAAATAAACTTTAAATATACATCAAAATATTTGAAATGTTTTATTGATTACATTGTCACTAAATAATATATATTATATATAATATTGTACATAAAATATAAATTATATGTGTATGTATATGTATGTGTGTGTGTGTGTGTGTGTGTGTGTGTGTATACCCTGAGATCACTCACACACTGAGCCACCAACCAGGCAGCATACACCAGCTGATATCAGGCCCTCAACACATATACAGCAGAAGACTGCTGGATCCGGGTTCAGTTAGAGAAGATGCACCTAACCCTCAGAAGACTGGAGGCTTCAGGGTGTTTAGAGGTGTTGGGTGGGGTGTGGGGACATCTATGTGGAGACAGGGGGTTGGGGAGGAGATATGGGATGTGGAACAGTTGGAGGGTGGACTGGAAGTGGGGGATAAAATATGGAGTGTTAAAAAATAAACACACACATACATACATACATACATACATGCATACATACATACAAACATAACATAACATAACAAACATAACATAACATAAAAAAGCAATCTCAGCTTATTTTATTTCCAAGATTAAATGAAATTATAAAATCCTGTTGATGATACTTTTTGATTTTCAACCTGAGGTAGCTCTAAATCATATTGTTCATATGAAGATTAGGAAGTCCTTACATTCTATTCTGACCAAAGCCTGTTTGTGATGGTTATGAGAAGTTCTGATTTGTATGTGAAACTGTTCCATTGCCTTCTCTGCTGATTAGTAGATCGGTCATTAGATCGTAGATCTAACCCAGTGACTGAGTCCTGGCTTAAAAGTATCCTTGACAGGGAGGACTTGGTTGGAAGAAATACATTCCTGATTCCAGGATTTCAAGGAGAATTTTCTCTCTGGTTGGATGTTTTCCCTCTTTGCTTGAATCCTGCCCAGCAACCAGTTAGTACCCTAGCTCTGCCTTGCCTTCTGTTATAATGGTAAGTCTAATCAAACCTCATTCCAGTTCATAAACAAGAGATGAAACCAATCATGGACCGATACAATGTCAGTCTTTCTTTAAAAATTTGTTGTTTCATGGTTTGTCAGACTAAATAGAAACTCAATAGTGTAATAGTATTTGTGAAAATGAAAATTCCCATTGATGTAATGTTTCTCTAATCTGGATGATTTTTGCCTATTTTTGACCACTTAAATATCATTATGATAAAAATGATAATTTCCATAAGAAATATTTCTGCCACCTCTAAGAAAAGATTCTTTCCTTTCCTCAGAAGAAGATCCTGTACAAGTGATGGTATATTGTCAAACTACATATAAAGAATGTATATTGCTCAATTTGGACCATGCCAAATAAATTACCTTTACCTCAGCAGGTAAAGTTGTTTGTTTTGTCATAAAGTCCTTGAGTGAATGTCCTTTAGTTTGAGGGTGTGAGATATCTAGGTCTCACTTTCCTGCATAAGTAGTTGTCCAGTTTCTGGCTTCTCTTTTGTTAGACTCACAACGTACTTTTTCTAAAGCCATTTAAGTTTTTTCAGGGCTACAGTAGGCAGTGTTTGCTCTTTTGTTTGTTTTCCACTTTGTTGGTTTCTCAATATTATTTTATAAGTTCATATAATATTTCTGTCTGTTTTTCTAGATATTATATTACGGTAGCATTTTATACGTAGATCATTATTTATAGTTCCAGGAATAGGTTTCAGATATTTATAATTGACAGTGTTCAGTGCCTAAAAAGTTATGGTATGATAGCTACTTTCACTTTATGCTGTGTAAAACATTTAATCTTTTTCCCAAGAAGCCTTCCTATCTATTAACTTAAGATGATTTGTGTATTGTCCTAAAAATAACTTTTCATAAAACATTTCCTGAGCAATTAATCATAAGATAAACACCTTCTAATACCTTGGAGGTTTTATTAAGAAAATGATGACAAGTCAGGAGTGACATTTTAAGTGAAAAATGAATAACATTTTTATCCACTGAAAATATTTTTACAGACCTAATTATATGTCACTTTTATTTTATAATGGTGTGTTTGTGAAATGACTACACTACATAATATGCTGTTCCACAGTAGGGATATCAGATGCAGGATTGCAGATCTGTGTAGCCAGTGATGTACATTGTCAGAGTCCCCTTAAACTGGTGAAAGTCATGCTGCTCTGTGTATGAAAGAGTGTGTTTGTGTTTTTTGTAGCAGATGCGATTGTGGTTCTGGTATTTCTTACTCTGTTTCAAGATTTAAATTTTGAAATATTTTATAACAAATTGCAAAGGGGAGAACTCTAGTTGAAGATATGATAAAAAAGATTCTCAAGAATATTGTAAAGATATATGTACAGACGAAGAGAAATGATTTAAGATGTAATTATTTTCTACAAGAATATTTGAGGCAATTAAAATAACTGTAAAGCTAGTATCAAAATACAAGACTGAATTCAATTGTGTTTCCACAAAAATGCAAGAGTTGAAATTTTGATTATCAAATAAATTTTTTTCAGCGTTTATTATATAAATCATTATGCTTTGATATTTGTGTGTGTGTCTTTGTGTGATATATATAAATAAATATGTTACAAAATTGCAGCAAATATTTGAAAAATGATTTTTATTTTATGAATCTAGCATTAGGCAGTATGTCTTTGGATAGATTAGAGTGAATGTCCTATTGTACTGGAGGGGAAACTGACTTTGTGGGCAGAAAAGAGACAGATTCTAACAGCTGAGCGTTAATTAGCTGAGTGTGTAACGCAAATGATGGTTGCAGATTAATGATCATAACCTTGTAGAATGTCAAGAAAGACAAAAGACGTACTATTGAAACAGAAGCCACATACCTGAATTCTCAAGAACTCAGCTTTGCTCGGGAGTCCCGTGACCTGAGAATGAATAGGCAGAGACCCTGGTGCCCGATGAGGACTTGTGTTTTGGGAAGAGAGTCCACAGAGCACTGGCAGCTTATCTCGGTGAAATCCCCATTCTATTCATTTCCTGGCCATGCTTCATCTTTTCATAAATTGCAACATTATTGTAGGAAGTGCTGAAAGCATTGAGGAAGTTTTTTCTTTCAGTTCTAGAAAACTGTATATAATACATACTCTTTGACAAGTCTCTGTTTCCTAATTTCTCTTGAAATACTTAAAACAGCAGGTTTATAGAGGTAGATATTGGCTAACACTCTTTTGATCAGATAATGAAAAATAATACTGTTTTCTACTATAAAGTCTGTGACAGCATCTAATTTCATTTTAACATTCATTATTTTGGAGTAATTTTTAAAAACCTTTTAAATACACAGAAAAACTTTGACAAATTATTTAAAAAATAGTCCTTGGTTTTATCTACTTTAGATACAAAAAGGCAAGTGTATAAATAAATATTCCCTGCTTTCTATCCACAACTAAATGCTTAGTACCTGAGAAGGTGACTTGTACTCTAAATAAAGAATAGAACTTAACTCTCAAGGATTCCTCAGATAAGCTAGAATAATAGTATAAAATCTTTCCTACCTAATGCCTCTATCGATAGGTACAGCACATCAGTGGCCCAGGGTATAAGTCCATTTCATTTCTGTTAAATGCTACAAAAGGGACCCATAACCCTTGTCTGTGTGGTGGGGATACTTCTTCTCTGAGACTTCCATTGCTACATTTCTTGCTTTCACATTTTTGTCTAAATATTTGAGTTCCAGTGCCTGATTCTTTACTTCCTTATCCTATGACTCCTGCCCTTTTTTTTTTTTACATACAACCAAATATTTACCTTTTCCTGACAAGCAATAATATTGATAACAAACAATTTAAAAACTCTTTGTGTCTTACCTCTTCATCATTGTCAGACACATATAGAATGTATTGTGAGTGCAGTCATCCCAGTTCCAGCCCTGTGCGTAGGCGTGATGACCTCTTATCAGCCTTTCATTCCTTATTGTGTTTTTGATCTCAGTAAATACTATAATGCAAAGTTCACACAGCTATTCTAAGATGCTGGATTAAGATGGATTTCTTTCTCCTTCTATTCCTACCATTTTATCTCCCATTTCTCTCCTCATGCACTTACATAAAACACACATTTCATTATATATTGGGGTGAAACAGAGTCATCCAGTGCTCCTAGATTTACCTTTACCCATAAATTTTTTATCATTTTCTAGCTTATCTTTTTTATACTGTTTCAGTATGATTTACACTGTTAATAGAGATGATCAACAAATAAATATCAAATTCAGTGATATTCTCATTCTTATTTTCCAAATATTATACACAGATATTTTAACAGATGTTCAGGATAATAATAAACATATTTTTCAAATGCTCAGTTCTAAAGATATACCGTCTCTATAAACCCTCTTGAAATAACTTATCCATCAGGATTTTCAATTTAATTTATTTACCAAATTATTACCTTGAATGTTACCAGCGGTGTGTGTTGGGAAGCACTTTCACTAACAAGAATTTCATTGTGTATTTGATTCTTGCTTTTACTATTTGTCTCCTATTAACACATATTTACTCAGAAAAGAAAAGAAATAAAGTTTTGGTGTGGTTCCCCTAGGTGCCCAAGTAATATTTGTTGAATGAGTAATTGAATACATGAGTGAATTACAATGGGAATAATAGTATCCTTTGAAAAAATAATGAATTTATAAATACATGAAAGTGCAGAGAATCAAGTTTAATTGAATATAGATGATAAATGATGCTAATCAAGTTTTTTAAATAAATAGATCTTTACATTTGAAAAGACATAAAATTTATTTTGTCTATTATTTTTCTGTTTCTGGTTCATCTGTACAACTTACATAAACAAATATATTATGTTTTCTTCAATCATGTTTTTATGACTATTATGGGAGGATATTTATATGTCTCTTAACTTTTGACAAGTCTTATTAAAATTTTGAGCCATTTGTGTCTGTTTGGAATTTTGGTAATGAAGAAGTATTTTATTTTTATCAGATACCAATAAGCATTTCCTCATAGACTCTTCTGTTTGTTTATTTATTTATAATCATATCAGTATTCTGGAATTCCTAACACTAGTTTTAATATCCTCCTATTGAACTTGAATTCAACATAGTAACAACAAATTAAAAAAAAAGGTAAAGCTAGATATTGGAACTAAGAGATGGTTTAACGGATAAAGTGATTACGCTCAAGTTTATGGCTGAGTTTTTATCCTGGGAACTGATAAAATGTCTGAAACACTAGGGATATTTGTAACCTTGTAGAATATGAGAGAATTTCTACTCTTTAAGGCTAGCTAACCTGACATAAACAAGATACCTGTCTTAAGATGAACAGTAAGGATGGATAACCAACATTGTCCCCAAACTTTCACATATGGACAATATGCATGTGCTACAGTCATACACAGACACACTCATACATACAAAATTATATCCACAACCATACAAACAATGATTTTTAAGAGGTAGTACTTGATGAACTCAAACTACTGTCATATTCTTTAGCACGATAGGGATTAAGGTATTGAATACTATTAGTTTAATGAAAGAATATTGGTTTGTGGTACCTTCATCAGAGTGTATTGCTTTTTTGTTGTTGTAACTTCAAAAACTTTTGAATGAAAATATATTCATATCAGTATAAATTAATTTATGATTCTATATTGAGTGTATAGATTTCAATCTACAGAAAAAGGACAGGAAGTTGATCTTCCTATATTATCTATTACCACTTTTTCTGCTTCCCTCAAGACCATTCATTGAAGCCCTTTAAGGAGGTTTGAGTTTTATGTCATTTTTAGAAAAGTATGAGAGATGTAGTTGGAGGGTATGAAAGAATTCAATCAGCTCTGAAATCTGTATTACAAAGAAAAGTGAAAATAAATTTCCCAGCAGCCTCATTTTATTTGATTTCCTTTGTTCTGTATTAGAATGTATTTCTGAGGGGAAAAAAGGAAGCTAGAAGAGACATTGAAATAAAATGAAGAAAAGAAATATACTGTACAGTCAGTTGTTATTGGAAATGGCTATGACGTTCTAACAGGAATACAAATAATACTAATTGAATATACATTTGAAATACTTGATATTTTTATAAATATTTTGCTAAAATGCATCAGATCTCATTTACATAAATATATATTATTTAATTTTTTCTCTCACTCTTTCTCCCAAAATATAAATATATGTTTCATATATATGAAATATTCATTTATATACTTTAGTAATATTTTCACACCACTAATATGCAAGGAAACTTAATTTATCTCCCTTTTTTAAATGTTAAATCTACAACATGCACTAAGATGTGGTGCAAAAGTTTCTACTAGGGATTGACTGACTCCAAAGGTTTCTTTTGTGACTGAGTCCAATAATGTGACTCTAATTCTAGATCATTTCAGAAATTCAAGCTTTTATTTTTTTTCTTTTATTTGATATTTTCTTTATTTACATTTCAAATGTTATTCTCTTTCCAGATCTTCCCTTCAGAAACCTCCTATCCCTTCCCCCTCCCCATGTTTAAATATTAATCATTTTACAATGAGTTCATATCTACATGAATAACTGTGTTCGTGTTACACTTTATGTACTTATTAATAAATTTCCCACTAACACTAGTTTGAAAAAAAGGGCCAAGAAATAAGAGAAAAGATAGTTGTAATATGAAAAACTGCACAGAGGAATGGGGATAGTTTACACCATGGTTTCAACATTGCTTTTTTCGATATTTCCATGAGGTATTCCCATTTTTAAAAATGTCACCCTGAAAAGCAAATTCCCACCTTCCTTGCTTGCTCAGTGTCAGAAAGCCCACCATTAATCTAACAAACAGCAACATCCTGGACAAGGAAAGCTATAAAAATCTTTGGAAGCAAGCATCTTTTCAGAAACATAAATCATTTTCTTTTGAACTCTATTTGAACTCAAATTTGCATAAAAATATTCAGATAAGACTATTTTAACTCTTTTGCATAAAGCACCATATCTAGATATTTTAAATTTGTCTCAATTTCCTATAAATCTCTTGAATATTAAAAGCATTTATTATAATTTTAGTCAACACGAACATGACTTGCTCTCTGGGCTCAGTGGTTATGGACCTACTTATAATGATGTCTCCTTGCTCAACCATACAAAACACAGATGTGGTTTTGGGTGTTCTTTAAGTTCTTTGTTCTCAGTATGATGCTTTATAGGCATCCAAATTTCATTCTTTTCTAGTAAAATGCTTTTCTTCATTATTAGAAATTTATTTGACCACGACCTTTGCAATAGAGTAGAAAATGCATATGAAAATTCATTATAAAATCATAGTACAGGTTTCCAATAATGATTTTATTATTCATACAAAAGAAGCTAGGAATTACATATATTCTAAGTTAGAAGAGTCAAATTCTTATAACATATAAGTACAATAAAACTATGATACTATTCCTAGCAATGTAGCATGTGCCATGTGCATTCAATCCCAGACCTCAATAAACATAAAAGTTGATAACTCTATTCCAAGTTGGATGATATAGCACTATCTATAATCAATATACGTGTATGTGTGCATATATATATGCCCTATTGATTTTCACTATAAAAATCATATGTATAGAAATATATGGAAATAATATTAATATTTTATATATGAAATAATACATGTTACTGATATATATTTATATATATATACATATTTACCAATATACAGTAAATTTTCTTTTACAATAAAATATTTTCCAGAATTTATACATGTATACACATATATTTAAATAAACAAATATGCATAAATATGTATAAATCATTTAAATATATATGTACATTTTTATAAGAGTGCATGGATACAGTATGTAGAAATAAGACCTTGTTACTGAGGCACATGTGTGTTCAGAGGACTGTCTTTTCTCAATGAATTGCTTTTTGTGAGAGGCCAGATCTATTTTATTTGGAAAAGCTTCTATTGAATTACTTTGGCTTTGAAACTGTACAATAATGACATTCAGCTGTTCCTTGCTGAGCTGAATTATTTTGTCTTTTCATTCATAGCTCTCATAGACCTTTTCAAGATATAGTAACTGAATCCATGGACAGAATTTTCTCAATATCCATTAGTTTGCGTTGTAAAAACATATGGTGTCCATCATTTGACAGAAACTTAAGTAAAGCAACTGTTAATGGTAACATCATTGATAATTGATAATTGTTAGGTTTTAGACAGTTAAAAATTATAATATGCGCCGGGCGGTGGTGGCGCACGCCTGTAATCCCAGCACTCTGGGAGGCAGAGGCAGGCCGATTTCTGAGTTCGAGGCCAGCCTGGTCTACAGAGTGAGTTCCAGGACAGCCAGAGCTATACAGAGAAACCCTGTCTCAAAAAAAAAAAAATTATAATATGCATGCTTGTTGTCTTGACATTAAATTCATAATAATTGTTAATTTTTATTTAATTTATTATAGAACTATTTAGGAATATATATTTTGAAATGATAACTCTCACAGAGCATTGCACCAATACTAAAACAAAATAGTATACAGACTAAATTTGTTCAATATCATCCGCAGTGTGACATCACGGATACCCACATATCAGCTCTGTGTACTGAAATAATGTTGCTTCTTGAAATTACAAAATATCAGCACTGACTGCCAGTTTATACAACAGAAATATACTATTATCTTGGTAAAGCAAGATAATGTAAGATAAGAAAGATAATGTGATATTTCATGGATAAAAGGAGGATAGATGCTCTCATAGGGCCTTGTCAAAGGCTCCTAACAGCATATCTATATGGCAGTGACACCCCATGTACCATTAGTTCTGCTGAATTGTGTGATCCAAGTGGTAGCTCTGATTGCACTGTAGTCTGGACTAGTTCTTCTATTCTAGGATTCACTCAAATCTATCAGCTTTCCTGGACATTTTTGTATGGGACATAATAAGACATCTAAGTGAAATATGTGCTACACCATAATTCAAATAAGCTGCACAGCCCTATGCTTCTCCATTAAGGGTGGGAAGGGACAACTCTTCCTTCACTTTAGAAGTAATATCTCTATATGGACCACACCACTGGTCTCTTAGAAATTTCATTGAGGAAGAGATATCTGGAATTTTGGGTGCATGTCTTTTTTATCTGTTGATATACATATTAATTACCAACACATCCAAAGTGGTGCCTACTTCCTGCTAACCTTCTCCAATAAGCAAAATTTGATCCCTGCCAGTGTAATATTTTTTGGAAGAGACAAACCATCAAGATCATTTCGAGTTAGGTTATATTGCAAGGCTGGCAGGTTAATGGACAGGAAGTAAAATTGTAAAGCTATGTTGTTGGTTGTGATTGCTGAAAACAAATTGGAGTTTGTTGACATTATATTCATGTGTTTGGAAAACAAATGCAATAGCTCAGTGACTACATATGATGTACTAGGAAGTTTGGTAATTTGCTCTAATAAGAATACTATATACGATACAGTAGAGATAATGTGAGTCATATTTTTATTACATTTATGATAATAAACTGTCATTCTCCACAAACCACAACCTGTCTTCTGCACAGGCTCCATAGGAGAGTTAAAGGAATGTATATTTGGAACCATTATATTTCTGTAGTCATTCTAGGGATTCGATAATCATCAGAGAATTTGAGGTTCAGGGAATAAGATAGCAGTGATCCTGGGAAGAGTTAAAGGAATGAGTTGGAGTAAATATTATCAAAATAATTGTGCAAAATTGTCAAAGTTTAAAAAAAATGTATTTACCAAAGACTACAGTGGAATAAGTTTTCCTTTTGCCTCCAACATACCTGTACTTACATGCCCACTTGTTACCACCCAAGCTCAGTCATGCAAAGTTGATTAGAATAATAACACTAGTGGCATTGCTATTTCTAACAAAAACACATTACAAAGAATATAAATTTTCACAGCTCTTTGTTTACCATGCATTCAATAAACCAGGGCCAGCTATAGAACAAAAGGCACCAAGTTGCATAGTGATGGTGAGTTTGTTATAAGGTGATGGTGGAAACAATTAACAAGTTCAGAATGCAGTTTATTGATTTCTTTGCAAGATGGAAGATAGCAATATAAGATTCATCCTGGCCTTATCTAGTAATTATTTAAATAGAAAGCATTAAGATCTTTAGTGAAATACAAGTATGATTTTCTTTTAGTGTCTAAATCACAATTATACAGAGGAAGGAGAAGATATAGCAGACATTGTGCATTGAAATTGTTATCCAGGTTGTGAACACAAATAATTAGTTTCTTTTTTTATTTGTTTTTTTGTTTTCTCAGGGGAGGGAGTGGTAATATTTTATTTGATCACAGGTAAGGTGAAATCTGGACAGTTCTGAGGATAACTGCCCCGGGAGGAGTGCTCCCAGCCTAAAAGCTACTTGTCTTGAATTGATTGCCTTTCTTTTTCATTTATTTTTAAACTAGATATATTCTTTATTTACATTTCAAATGTTGTCCCCTTTTCTGGTTCCCCCCTACCCGTGAAAATTCCATAAGCCATCTCCCCTTCCCCAATCAACCCCCCCCCCACTTCCCTGTCCTGCTATTCCTCTACACTGTGGCATCAAGTCTTTCCAGGACCAAGGGCCTCTCCTCCCTTTGGTGTCTAACAAGGCCATCCTCTGCTGCCTATGAGTCTGGAGCCATGGCTAACTCCATATGTACTCTTTGGTTCATGGTTTTGTCCCTGGGAGCTCTGGGAGTACTGGGTGGCTCATATTGTTGTTCTTCCTGTGGCGCTGCAAACCCCTTCAGCTCCTTGGGTCCTTTCTCTAATTCCCCCATTGGGGATCCTGTGCTCAGTTCAATTTACCAACCCTACATCCGACAGAGGGCTAATATCCAATATATACAAAGAACTCAAGAAGTTAGACTCCAGAGAACCAAATAACCCTATTTAAAAATGGGGTACAGAGCTAAACAAAGAATTTTTACCTGAGGAATATCGAATGGCTGAGAAGCACCTACAGAAATTTTCAACATCATCAGGGAAATGCAAATCAAAACAACCCTGAGGTTTCAACTCACACCAGTCAGAATGGCTAAAATCAAAAACTCGGGAGACAGCATGTGCTGGCAAGGATATGGAGAAAGAGGAATACTCCTCCATTGATGGTGGGGTTGCAAGCTGGTACAACCACTCTGGAAATCAGTCTGGCAGTTTATCAGAAAACTGGCCATAATACTACTGGAAGACCCTGCTATACCACTCCTGGGCATATACCCAGAGAATTCTCCAGCATGTACTAAGGACACATGCTTCACTATGTTCACAGCAGCCCTATGTATAATAGCCAGAAGCTGGAAAAAAACCAGATTTCCCTCAATGGAGGAATAGATACAGAAAATGTGGTATATTTACACAATGGAGTACTATTCAGTCATTAAAAACAATGAATTGGAAATGATGGAATTGGAAAATATCATCCTGATTGAAGTAGCCCAATCACAAAAGAACACACATGGTATGCACTCACTTATAAGTGGATATTAGCTCAGAAGCATGGAATACCCAAGATACATTTCACATATCAAAGGATGCCCAAGAACAGGAAGAACAAAGTATGGATACTTGGGTCCTTTGTAGAAAGGGGAACAAAATACCCACAAAATACCCAAGATACAGAGACAAAAAGTGGAGCAGAGTATGAGGGAAAGACCATGCAGAGACTACCCCACTCAGGGATCCATCCCAAATACAGTTACAAAACCCAGACACTATTGTGGATGCCAACAACTGCTGGCTGACTGGAGACAGATATAGCTGTCACCTGGGATGCTCTGCTAGTGCAAATACCTAATTGGTTTCTATAGAGGCAGGGTATCAGGTATGTGTCATTGTAACTATTGATGGGCATCTAAGATGTACATCCTTATGTGTAGGGATATGTTAATGGTAATTTTGATTAGGGCAAAGGCAATGAACACAAAAAAAATGAACATATAAAATGTATGTTTTTCCTATGGTAAAAGTTAGTAAAGCAATCCTATATAACAATGCAATTTCATGTAATTTTATATAAGACTATACAAATATTTCTTTCCAAAAAATACCGCTTTCCCAAGAAGATATAACAGCTACATACACTGCAACAAGTGATCATGAATTCTTTCCCACACATTAACCTCTACCTTTTCTCTCACAACCATGATAGAAGCAAGCTCTAATTATTATTGTTTTGAAAAATAAATAGATTGGACAATCTGTTCACAAACTGTATATGCTGAAGATATGGGATTGGATGTACTGTAGTGTCAAAATTACTCACTAAACTCACACCACAAGCCAGTGTCAGTGCACTTCAAAAACACTGGAGGAATGAAGACTATCAGACAAAAGAATATCTCTCCCTAACACACAGCACATTCCTATGTCAAAACAGCTGTAGTAAAAATAATTTTAGCCAATAAACTTGAAATCCACAAACTGCCTCTAAAGAACAGCTTTGAGGAAAAGATCACAATTTGAGACACTGAGGCAGACATTATGTGGAAAGACTTCATTGGAGATCTCTCTCAAGTCCCTCCTTTTGGAGATCAGGGAACCCTAGAGAAGATGGGAAAGACAGATGGTAGAGGTCAGGGGGGATGGAGGACACCAGCAGAGCATGGCCCTCTGAAGCAGAGATCACACGTGCTCACAGAGATTGAATCAGGGAGCACAGAGACTGCAGGGTCTGTACCAATTCTCCCATGTGCATTGCTATGGCTGCTAGCTTGCCATGTTAGGGGGCCATTAGTTGGAGTGGTTGGCTCTCTGGCTGTCTGCTGATTTTGGGGGCTTTTTTCCTACTATTGGGTTGTCATATTCAGCATGAAGGCTTGGATCTTGCCTTAATTTATCCCAGTTTGTCTTGTTTGGCTATTGTCTCTCGGAGGGATACTAATTTTTGAAGAGTAATGGGGTCTGGTAATAGATCTAGGGGAGAGAGAGGATACCTAGGATTAAAATAGAGAGAAGAAACTGTTGTTGGGAAATATTGTAGGAGAGAAGAATCTATTTTCAATAAGGAAAAAGAAATATGCTTATGTAAAAAAAGGAGAGAAAGACATTAAAAAATCAGGACCCGTTCTGACTGAAGATATTTACCATATTATCACACAAAACTTAAGTTATATTGATCATGGAACTAAGGTATTTATTGCTGATATAAACACTACTATAGTATGTAGACAATAAACAGAAGAGTAGACATTATAAGAAGTAGATATAAGAATTTTAGAAATATAGAAATAAAAGCAGTGATTTCAGTAGGCTTAGTGATATATTCACTGTGATCATTGTTAAATCTGTCACTAAACCCAGCTGCAGTCCAATAGAAACTAAACAACTGAAATTTTTGAAACAAAAAGAAAATATAAGGAGGAAATATGCATGAATTATGGGATATTATCAAAGGCTGTTTCATACACATTTTTGAAATTTTAAAATGAACAAAGAAGAGAAAATATTTTTTAAAACTTTCATCAGACAATAACACAATTATTCCCTGATATAATATGCTATGCCAGGAATGTTCAAATTAAACACACACAGACACACACAGACACACAGATACACAGACACACACACACACACACACACACAGAGAGAGAGAGAGAGAGAGAGAGAGAGAGAAGAGTGTGCATAAATCTCTATATATTACATTCAAACCACAAAAAAAATTATAAAGAATTCCAAAGAACTGACAACAGTTCTTACAATAGAAGTTCAAGAGCACTAACTTTGTGGCATTGCTTTTGTCTTCTAAATACATGTGTTAGTGTGTGTGAATGCACACACACAGAAACACATAGAAATACTCAGTTAAAAGTAAATATGATAGAAATGGAAAAATGACAAGTACACAAGTAGCAACTACAGTAAATAAAAAATATATAATAAAATGAAAATATTTATGCACTTACTTTTTGTATATGTTCATTTTTGGAGAAAGAACATGAAGTGGGTTTGTTGGGAGTACATTAGTATTGAGCAATTGAGTGAGGAGAAATAACATGATGAAATATATCAATTCTCTCTTAAATATAATAAGTACAAAATGAATTGAAATATGCATATCAAAAGGGTCAGGATCTCTGGAAAAGAATAGGAAAACAACTACAAGTTAACAGTAATAAAAATTAAATCTGTAGAAATTGGTATAATGGGCAAGAATGAGACCTCAAGTTGGCCTAGCATTATACATAGATGAACATGTAAGACAAGAAATCTTTCTTCTAAGATAATGTATCAGTGTCAATCCTAATTGTATTTATACCTAACAAAGGAGAACAAAAAGGCATGAGACAGTGATGGAGCTGACAGGAGAAATAGATAAAGATATACTACAATAGCTGCAGAACTTAACACCCATGTGTCAGTAACTGACAGCCAAAACAGACAGAAAATCAGTAAAAGTATAAGTGCCTGGAATGGCACTATCAATTCATTTGAGGAAATTGGCATTTATATATTTCACTCAACAACTGAAGCACAGATATTGCTTTAGATTTGAATGGAACATGCATCAAAACTGACCACATTCTGAGACAGTAAGCATATGTTAACCAATTATAAAACAATGTATGAACTTCTCATAAAGATATTAATAGCTTGTTTTGATGAGTAAGCAGTAGGATTCTAAATGACAGAACATATCACATGCACTGATGATATTATTAAATAATAAATTAATCAAAAATCCCACTTTAATAGAATTTTAAAACTATCCTATACTGCTAAAATGTATAGATGGACATTATGTTATGAAAAGAGACACTGTAATGCATACCACATAGGCAGGAGAAGTTGAATTTATATCCACAGCGTCCACATGCAAAAGCAAGTTATGCATGTATAACACCATACTGTAGAAGGGATGGAGACTGGTAGATGCCTGGGTGTCTCTGGTCAACCATGGTAGCTAAGCTATGAGGTTCAGTGAGAAAACATAAGAGAAACATAAGGTGGAGAGTGATAGTGGAAAGAACCCATTGTCAACCCTTGACATTCACATACAGGAACCCACAACTACATACATACATACACACACACACACACACACCAAAATCTTGTTTCAATGATGGGTCATAGTTTTCCATTTGGGATTAATTTACATAGAAATGTGTAGTATTAGTTTTCTTTGTTGATAGCTACCTAATATTGATACTCCTACCTTATATTCTTGGAACAAACATAGAGAGAAACATAACTAAATTAGTCAAAAAGATATTGTACAAAACCTGGCTCAACAAACATTGAGAAGAGCCTCCAGTGGAGAAGTGAAAATAAAAGTTTTAAGTAATAAAATAGATATGGTAGTCATTTCATGTGTCTACATGGCTGTACTGTGATCTACATTATGAAATCTAACCATTGCTTTGGGGTCATTTTTTAGATGAGGAAAACATGTGCTCTGAGCTGATATTAAATAAAAGATATTATAACAAGTAATACAGCTGGGCTCAATTCAGTCAATTAAAGAAACTGTGGTATTCTTTTAAAAAAGAATAAGTTTCATAAAATAAGAAAGATGAGAATAATTACACTCCAAAAATATATTAAATGAATTAGATATTCACAGCCATGAACATTATGATGAGACCAACACAAGTTTAGGAAAGACAACTTTGTACACATATAGGTATAATGGATTCCTAGAAAGGGAACAGAATGTTCAATTTCCAGAATACCAGAGACATGTAGTGTCATGTCCACAGCTTACAGTACTTGAGAAGAAAAAGAGTCTCTAATTCTCCTTTGCTTTGAGAAGGGGTAGGTAATCTCCAAACTCTGTGGCATATCTTGTCCTAGATTTCACGCCAGGAGCCAAATTGCAATATACACTAGATTAAAGTAAAATTATAACTTAAAGTTGACTTGAGCTTGCTGTCATCTGAGGGATTAAAGACTGAAAGATCACAGCATGATTTATCACACTTCTGACCTACAGAGAGATTGGAGGAGAGAAGTATGGTTAACTTTCAGGATAAGAGAGGAGGGGGAAGGGTAAGGGAGATGTGGAACAGGATGGGAGGGGAAGAGAGGAGAAGAGAGAGGGGAAGGAAGGAGAATGGGGGGAGATAAGAGAAGAGAAGGGGATGGGAGGAGAATGGAGAGGAGAGAAGAGGAGAGGAGGGGAGAGGAGGGGAGGGGACAGGAGAGGAGGGGAGATGAGAGGAGAGATTTAAGTAGAGGCTTTGTGATGCAGCAATTATTAAAAGTGGAGTTTCCCTGAAGATGAAATTCTATCTGTGGACTGCACTGAGCAATTGATTCTATAGTTATCAGGTAGCCATCAAATCAAGGGTCTCACCCTGGCAAAAACTAGTTTAGGAAACAAAACATGAAAAACATGAGATAACTCAGTAAAGGCACTTTAGGCCAAGCCCAATGATTGGAGTTTGATCTTAGAAACGCACATGGTATAAAAGAGAACTGACTTCCATTTGGATTTGTAACACATACACATGAATGCACATACAGGCACACACAGAGAGACATGAACACACACACACAAGCATGAACACATACACAGGCATACACACACAGGCATGAACACATACACAGGCACACTCACACAGGCATGAACACACACAGGCATGAACACAAACACAGTAAATTAAATATATTAATAAATAATGTACATTTAAAAACGAAAACAAATGAGCAGAGTTTCTGTCAAATAGGAACATGGATGGGAAAATTATGAATTCCAAACTTTGAATGTGAAAGAGTAGGGTAGCACTGAAAACTACAAAGAACTGAGGTTTTCTCAATGATGCAATTCTCTTGAAAGTTACTGTTAATTCTCCTCTAGACCTCTATTTGTGTCATTCTTCTTTGCTCCTAAATCTGCCACTCTACTTGAGCATCAGTGTATTCCAGAAGATGACATCCAGAATGTAATACATACAACATGGTGTCATATACATCGAAGGAAATAACTGCAAGATTTTTGTTTGTTATGTGTAGAGAAACATAAAGCACTTGTAAAGCACGTGAGAATGAGAGTTAAAGATATAGGTAATAAAGGAAGCATTAAATGTTTGATGAAAGTGGTACATTGGTACAAACCATAGATCAAGGTTAAAAATTAATGTTTTCATTGGAGGGATGAGCTAGGCCAGTGAGCTATGGACTACTTAAAACAGGGTTAGAGTTGTACTACAAAAAATTTTGGGATGAATAGAATGTTTGTGGTACACTACAGGGGAAATTTATAAAACTTTTTAAAAAATCAGGTAGATTGACAAAATAGAGATTTTACATCATCTCAAGCAAACTCATCCACAGTAGAATTTCCCAAAAGTCATATCTTTCACATTATCTTCAAGAAATAAAATTCATAAGGGAGTCTCAAAATTCTTCAAAAGGTATTTGTTTTTTTTTCCTTCTGTACTAAATGCTGTCATGAAGCCACTAGAGTAAGATTCTCTACCCTAGGAAGGAGTAGAAAGGAGAAGGAGAAGGAAAATGAGGCTAGTAGAATAACAGGTCTCAAAATGGTGATATCAGTAGGATGTCTTCACTGCAAGGGTAACAGAAAACAAAACACTAGTCAGAGCACTTGAAACAGGTAAGATAAAGCATTCTAGGTACAGAGGTGTTAATTTAAACTACCCAATCAGAACACCATAGCCATCAAATCCTGTATTTGATATTTTTTTTCAATTTTTATTCTTAACTCATACAATACATCCCAACTGAAGTTCCTCATTTTCCACACTTCCTAGCTCCTCTGCCCCACCTTACTTTTCCCCCAAATCCACTGCTCCCTCATGTTCCTTCAGAAAAGAAGCAGGTCTCTCAGAGATATCAACTACAGATGGCATAAGTTAAAATAAATCTAGACACAAGTCCTCATATTAAGGCTGGAAGAGGGAACCCAGCAGGAGGTAAAGGGTCCCAAGGGCAAGTGAAAGTGTCAGAGAGACCCTGACCCCCGCCATCAGGAGTCCCACAGAAAACACAAGCTACACAACCATGGCATATTTGCAGAGGATCTAGTGCAGCCCCACACAGACTCCAGCACTGCCACTTTTCTCTCAGTGAGCTTATGAAGCCTGCTTAGTTGAATGTGTTCCCTTGGAGTCTGCTATACCTTCACCTCCTAAAACTCTTCTTCCCATTCTTCTACAAGTTGCCAGAGCTCCACCTAATGTTTGTCAGTGAGTCTTTGTATGAGCTTCCATCAGTTGCAGGAGGAAAACTCTCTGAAGACAATTGAATTAGGCATCAATCCCATGACTACAACACAGAGTGATTGGGAATAATTTCATTGACTATTTATTTATTTATTTATTTATTTATTTATTTATTTATGTTTGGTTTTGCCCTAGGTCTCTGAGGCATCTAGCTTCTGGATCCTGGCCATCCAGGCAATGTGGGACATGGACTTCTTCTTATAGTAGCATGAGCCTTCAGTTAAATCAGTTATTGTTTGGCCACTCCCACAAGCTCTGATCCATCATTACTCTGGTGCACCTTGCAAGCAGGAAATGTTTTGGGTTATATAGATTTTATGGATGAGTTGGTGTCCTAATCTCACCACCGAGAGACTATCTTGGTTACAGAAAATGGCTAGTTCAGGCTCTGTATTGCCAATTACAAGGAGTCCTCACTAGTTTTCTTAGTGAAAGGAAAGGTACTAATGGGAATTTGAATAAAGTTTCCTTTATTATGTGATAATTGAACTTTTTGGATTATTGAAAGTTATATGTCCATAAAGAACTTCAGAAATAAGACAAGATGATAACTATAACTTGTGAATATCAGATTGTATGAGTGTCCTATAAAGCAGGCTTGAGTATCATTTCAGGAAATAATTATGAGATAGGCACAGACAAAATGACAATGGCCATAAATAAAATAATAAAGCATGATTGAACACATTGAGTAAAGAGGGAATAATATACAAAACCTTAAATGGATTGAAATTGGTATATTAGTAATTGGCATTCATGCCCCATTCCTACCATTCACACATATAGGTGTTTAGTACTTAGACCAGCCTTTCTTAGCTTAATGGAAAGTCCATCAAAGAAAGCTAAGAAAACCGCAACAGGAAGTTTTATATTATTTCATAAAACTCCAAGAGTCTCAAAATTTTCTAGAGTTATAAAAAGTAAGTCTAACTTTGCTTCCCAGAGAAATCACAAAATGTTTACTGCAGCTATCTTAGCTAGATTCCATTGCTGCGAACCAGATTACATGACTACAGCATTTCACTTGGGCTGGCCAACAGTTCCAGAGGTTTGGACCATTATCACCACCGTAGGAAGCATAATATTTTCCAGGCAGACAAGGTGCTGTAGAAGGAGCTGAGAGTTCTGTATCTTAGTCCACAGAAAGTAAGGAGAAAATGGAGTTCCATATTGGGTGGAGCTGAAGCATGTATGAGACCTCTAAATCTGCCTCTGTAGTGACACTCTGTCTTCAACACAACCACACCCACTCTAACAAGGCCACTCCCTGGGGGACACACATGAGTCCCATATGATGGCCATACCTATTCAATCCTCTACAGTATGAACAGTTATTTTTAATGTAGACATCAGCAGGGTAGATTCTTTTTGTTTGTTATATGGTAGACCCCATTAAGATTTATTTCAAAACTGATTATTCATGTGAGATTTCATTTGCTTTTAGAGACAAAGTTCCTCATCATGTTTTCTTATATGCAATAATTTTAACTAAGCATGTGTCTTTCAAGGATTACAGTGAAAGAAATTATCTAAGAGTTTGAAATGTTCTTTGAAGCAGTTCTGCAAACAACCTATTTCCTATACCAGATACTGAGTGTATTTCGGTTCATCCATCTTCTCTGATGCATTTTGAATACAATGTCCCCACAGATTGATTTGCTCTGTGCCATTTGTTTAGATGGAAGCTGTTGGATTTTGGAGCTGACAGATTGGGAGGGCTTTGACCTAATTAACAGAATAATTCTTGATAGGTTCATAATATGATGACATTACTGGAAAGTGGTGAATGTGGGAGGTGGCCTCAAGTGGAGGCACTAAGTCATTGGAGATAGATCTTTGGAGGGACTTTGCCTTAGATCCTTTATCTATTTCCTTCCTCGATACAGTCTAATGCACGATTCCACCACCATGTCTCGCTGCCTTTTCATGGACGCTTGAACAATGGAACCATTACAATGGCTTAAATCTCTGGGACTATGAAGTAAAATAAATGATTCTTCCTTATCCTCTTAAAAATGGCAAGGGTGCTGATTAAATGATCACTTATAGGTAGTCTCCATCATCCAATATAGTGGTGATCTGACACACTGTCTTTGGCATTATCTCTCAGAAAACTATTACTGCCTACTGCACACAAACGCCCCTTTCAGTCCTTGACGCCTGCTTCTCACTCCATGAGGATAAACTACAAGGAATGACTTGACTTTAATCAGCAAAGTTATTAGAGAATACTTATTTTTTCATGTAGACCATGATTTGTTTCTGAAAAGCAACATAGATTTATGTGATTTAAATTTCAAGTCAGTGAATTTTTGATTAGGGTATTTGATAACCAACTTATTCTGAGTACATTTCGCATAGTCTAAACATTATAAGGTATGCCATCTATAGTAAAATAGTATGGTCCAATGCCAAAATAAGCCATATTTGTAAATTCATTCTCAGTCATTTAACTCTATACAAAACTAAAGACACATCCTGACGTGTTTAAAAACAGTCTGTTTGTGTGTCTGTGTGTATATGTATGGGGGTGTAGGTTCGGTGTGTGTTTTATTTTCAATGTTGGTCAGAATATGCCATATTTAATAAAAAACTTTATAACATTTGTGGAACAACTGCTGCATCAACCCTTCACACTCACATACAACCTCAAGCTCTCCTCAACATATGCATGACTCAAGGAACACCATAGATTAGAGAGGAGAAAAATGTAAAAGCTAAAGACTGAGAGAACTATGATATTCCATCTGTTAGGCATAATATGAACTCACAGCAGCAGCTGCAAAAGTCTGCCTAAGACAGGCACAAGGGCAAGTTAGTAAATATTTCAGCATGAGGTGGGGGAAGGGCCCTGGAAGTCTCAACCCCAAAAGAAAATAAGTGCATTTGATGACTGCTCACAAAGAGACACTCACTATTTTTGAATGGGGGGGGGGGTGGCTATCAGTCTACCCAGTAGGTGGCCCCATATATATGAATACATGGGCAACAACAATTGGACTCTGCAGCTTATTGGTTTTTATAATAAAGGAAATAAACTTGAGAGAGTAAAATATGAGGGGGGTAATGGCTGTGGACATGATCAAAATACATTGTAAATGTGCATGACATTTTCAAAGATTAAATTATTATTTAAGAGGAAATTTATTCTCGAGCTATAGGACAGATGAGCAATTTCAGCATGCGCAGAGAGCCATGGAATGGGCTTTAAATCCAATCATGTGGTTGGTGGGCACTACTCACACAGCATCCATGTCACAACTACACCAGCACATCAGGCAGGCTAGACCATAGGATTTGTAGCCGGGTTGGTGGCTGCCTTTGTTCTCTGGTAGCACGCAGAGCATCTTCCAGGACCATGAATTCTAGTCAGTGTAAGTAGAACCTCTTGGTAGGTACCAGACAAACCCTTCTTTATTCAATGGCTTATGTAGGCATTGTCTTAAGCAATAGGGTCTTTCCATCAAGTTGTGGAGAGAAAGCAGGAGCCTTGGCAATAGGCTGAGTTGTTTGGAGAAGCTAAGGAAAAATCAAATACCATTGTTCTGTGCAGGAAACATATCAATAAAATGACTCCTAAGGACATTCTGCAACTCATAGAACTTTGTCCTGCTCAGTCAGCATCAGAGAAGCTTTCTCCTGCCATAGATGGAAACTAATATAGAGGCCCACAAGTAAGCAATAAGCAAAGAGTGAGATTTTGGAATAATTAGTTCTAAATGATATATCTTAGTCAAACCCATCTCCTCAGGGCTCAGGGAACTATGTAGACACACTGTAAAAGCCAGAGGAGAAAATGACATGAAAGAACCTGTGTCCTCTAGACACAACAGGATCAATGTACATGATTGTACCTATGTACTAAACACTATGTGATAAATGCATTATCTGTAACACTTCATATACATGCTCCCCAGATTTTTGGATCTATAACATAGTTTTCTAAAATTTTACCAAATAATATTTTACATAATTAACCTTTCAGTTCTCATTAAATACAAGATAAGGCATAAAAAACATTATATATTTAAATAATTTACTTACTCATTGCATTATAAAGTTGAATTTAACAAAAGGCAAAAGGATAAAAAGGGAAAGAGAATCAATACGATTTTAAAAGCTTTCCATTTGCCCATCATCAGCCATTTCTATGATTTCTAGCTCGTTTTTGTCTTGTTTGTATTTAAACTACTTAAAATATGGTCAGTATGTAATATATTATCTTGATGGTTTACTTGTCATTATATTTGGAAGATCTACCATATTTTTACACATAATGTCAGCTTATGTGTTATATATATACATCATCATTTACATATATTTTATATCATTAAGCAGTTTTGTGTATGTGTACTTACACATGTGTATGTTCACATTAATGTGGGGAAGGTCTTGTGTGTAGAGGTGATGTTGTATGTGCAAGTGTATATGTTTGTACACATGTGGTAAGAGAGGAAACCATTGGCTATCCTTTCACAAAAGCCATCCTTCACCTTTTGTTTTTGCTAAGACAGTGTTTCAATGCCCTTAAACTCACTGGTTAGGCTATGATAACTAGCCCTCAAGTCCTAGGAGACTCCTCTTCCTTGATCCCCAACCATGATATTACAAACAAATGATATTTTTAGCTCGTGACCTATGTGTTGGGGATTGAATTCAGTTCCTCATTCCTGTAGGCAACTGGCACTCCCTGAGATTTTCCCATAGCCCACTTCTATATGTTTTTATAGAAGATGGATGCATTTCTGATAGCATGTATTTAGAATGAGCAAGGCTAAGCTATTTTTATTTTTAGCTCTTTTAAATTCAATTGAAAAACATTCGTGATTTACTTCATGAATTTTAGTTATGGTCAGTAGTAGATGATACATTTTTGCAGGCTACCCACATAACATTTGAGTTTATTCATCTTTTAGTTTAGGCTACATTGAAGACAGTTGCTTTTGTGTTTTCCTGTAAAAGATCCATTGTTCAAGACTGGAGACATAGCTCCACCTGAGATCCATTCCATGGGCAAGAACCAATTTCTGACACTATTAATGATACACTGTTATGCTTGTAGACAGGAGCCTAGCATAACTGTCTTCTGAGAGGTTCTATCCAGCAGCTGACTAAAACATATGCAGAAACCCACAAACAAATGTTAGCTGTAGCTCAGGAAGTGTTGTGGAAAAGTGAGGGGAAGGACTGAGAAATCCACTGGGGATAGGAACTCCCCACAAAGACCAAAGTGTCAACTAACCTGGACCCTTGGGTGCTCTCAGAGACAGAACCACAAAGCAAAGAATATAAATGGGCTGGACGTAGGCCTCCTGCACCCATGTAGCATATATGCAGCTTGGCCTTCATGTGAATCTCCCAACAACTTGAGCACAGGCTTACCCTGACTCTAGCCTGCCTGTGTTTCCTGTCCACAAACTGGGCTACCCTGACTGGACTCAGTGGGAGGCTGTACCTAATGCTGCTGTGATTTGAGATGTCATGCTGTGTTGGTACCAGGGGGAGACCTCACCCTCTAAAAGAGATGAAAGTGAGGGAGGGATCGGGGAGAGACCATGTGAGTCAGGGACTGGGAGGAAAGAGGGGGCTGTGATCAGGATGTAAAGTAAGTAAATAAATTAACAAAATATTTTTAAAAATTAACAAAACAACAACCAAATAAACAAAAGATCACCCCTCTCAAAAAAATAACTTCATTATATATTGCTGGTTTTATTTTCTTAATAAAAGTCTAAAGCTGAAGAAAATAAAAAATAAAAAAGTCAGTAACAGTTTAGTTCCCATTTTCAGATTGGTAGCTCATAAACCCTAGTAACTCTAGCTCCTAGGTATCCAATGCCAACTGTTTTTACTTGTAGTTATACTCACATTCAAACACATGCACGCACACGCACACACACACACACACACACATGCACAGACACATATATGGAGGCAGAGACATAGAGAAATAGATAGACAGAGACAGACAGACATAGAGAGACAGAGACAAACAGAGAGAATATTAACTTGTGACATGGGAAAGTGCTCTTCAAGGCTTTATTCACAATAGCCAGGCAATGGAAACAGATGTTTATCCATAAGTGGGCTGGAAAATGTGGTACATTTACACAATGAAATATTATTCAAAAATGGCATATGCCTTTAAACCTAGCATTTGGAAGACAGAGGTATTTGGATCTCTAGGTATGAAGCTAGCCATGGCTACATAATAGAGAAAGCCTCTATCATGAAAGAAAGAAAAAAAGGAAGGAAGGGAGAAAGAAAAGAAGGAAGGAAGGAAGGAAGGAAGGAAGGAAGGAAGGAAGGAAGGAAGGAAGGAAGGAAGGAAGGAAGGAAGGAAGGAAGGAAAACACAAAAGTATTAAATTAGCAGGCAAATAAATATAACTAGATACAATCATTCTAAGTGAACTCACCTAAACTCAAAAAAATAAATATCTATAACATATTTTCCTCTCTTGTGAGTGTAGTTTTTAACTTCAGATACATATGTTGCAGTTGAAATAGATCTAAAAGGGGAAAAAACAGTAAGGAGTTATGGGAAAGGATGTTCTATGGAGGAGAGACAGAACAGTAAAACAGGAGGTTAAAGTGGAATAATGAAACCTGAACTTTTACACTGAGATGAGAGAGTAGAATAAGGGAAAGAAAATGGGGAACATTAATTAATACTATGGGCTTTGTGAAAGGTCACAGAGAAATCTAATATCATAGAGAATTCTTAAATATTTACCAATATAACAAAATAAGGGAGTAATAATTCCCACAAAAATACCACATGCTAGCAGAAATAAACCCTGCTCCAGGATGGGTTTTTTTTTTTTTTGTTTGTTTGTTTGATTAATAGAAGCGTATAGACCTTGAAGCATGCCACAGTATTATCAATCCAATTGGCTAATGTTGGGAACTTGATCGTAAGTCTTTGTTACTAAACACACTACAAACTGGATTCAGAGGACATGGAGAAATCAAGAAATTGCGGAGGCTTCATTACTACTGGTTGGCCTTCATAATAATCATCAGCTTGACCCTATTGCAAACTACAGTAGAAACTGACATGACAAGATATGCCTGTTGGTGCAATAACAGAATTACTGTTATAGGAGGATCCAACCACTTTCTTATTGAATCTAAGATCTAAGATGTATCAGGAAATGAAACCCGAACCTGGCATTGTTATCAGGGCCAATAGCATGTAATTACGTACATGATAAACTTTAAGAGAGACCCCGATACTATATTCTAGTAAACACACATAATATTATATTTTGAGTCTTAATAACTTGCTTTTGTACACTAAGCACATCTGTCAACAGTCATCAGAGAAATTTCCTGTAGGTGATGGTGGTTAACACAGAAACATTCAGTTAGTCAATGTACAGGTATGAAATAAGAGACTGTAGGGTGCTCAAGCTACCCCCATCAGGCTCATGGGACTTCATAAAAGAGGTGGAAGAAAAAATTTAAAAGACAGAGGCAAAGGATGACTCCTGTTCCACAAGATGAAACTTGTACCTGGCACCATTATTAGGCCAACAATCTATGGCATGATATTTGGGAATGTTTTTGTACCCTCTGTACTCACATGCTGATTTCTATGCCCAGACATCTCATTGTAGCCCAGACAATGCCATGGTCAAGCATCTCCAATTGGTTAATAAAGTGCTGATCAGCCAATTAGCTGGGTAGAAACAAACAGGGAGAGACTTCTGATCCCCGTCAGGAGTTCCCAGAGAGAGATGGAAGGGAGAGAGAAGAACCAGAAGGAAAAGAAACTGTAGAGAGTTCATGTAAGTGAGCCAAGATGATTCACCATCATATCCCAGTGAGAGAGTCATCATGAGGACACCGTGAGTCAAGGCAGAGTCAGATTTCACAGAACCATTGAATTGGGTAGTGACAGCCTCACTGCATTAGAATAGATCTGAACCTACACAGATATTAATGCTTACAGCTTCTTAATAAGAATACCAGGTTTCTGAGTCTTTAGTCAGCAGCTCAAATGGGCTACATCATGCATAGAAACACCCTGCAGTTATTTGGATGCAATAGGGAGAAAGAAAAACCCTGAAGAACTATGCTTACAGAAAGACATATCGTAATCCCTAGCAGAGAGGCAACAGTTATTATTTGTTAAATGGACATAGTCTTAAATGGCTGCTAAGGATTTGTTATTCACAAAACTTAATGCAACTTTCAATTTTCATGACAGAAGTTTCTATTTGCAGTAGATGAGGATTAACACAGAGACTCACAAAGGACATAAGTACATAGATAATATTCTTCAGAATGCTCAGCCTTAAAGGGAACACACACACACACACACACACACACACACACACACACACACACATATATATATAATCCCCATTGTTTCCAAGGTTCAGGGATTGCTACGGAAGAAGAGGATGGGAATAGTATAAGAAGAGGTAGATAACTCCAAGGAAATTTTTCTTCTGGAGATCAGCATTACATCTAAACCCATGATCTCATAGTGGTTATAACAGTATGTAAAAAACCTGTGCAAATCAAAGCCATATCAAATACCATCACTAACAGGAGAGTCAGTCAGGCAACATAGCCATATAGCATTAACAAGCAGTTTTAACTGCTAGGAGACAGAATCAGTTAAATGGGTGTGTCCCCCCACAAGACAATATGTTTTCAGTGAGAGAACACACATCCAAGACTGTCTGGGCAGCACACATTGGCCTTTGGGGGGAACAAAGAAGATACAGTTTGGAGGTATGGTGAAGTAGTTTGGGTTGGGGAAAGATGGGGGGGCAATTATAATTATTACATAAAATACATCATGTCCAATTTAAAAGATAACATAAAAATAAATTAACTAAAATGTTTTTTTTACCTTTTTTCTTTTTTATTTATTATTATATCTTCATTTCAAACATTAGCTCCCTTCCAAGTCTCCCCTCCATGAGGTCCACACCCCAATTCCCTCCCTTTTGCTTCTAAGAGGGTGCTCCTCCACCCACCCACCCACTCTCACCTCACTCCTCTACCATCCCCCTTTGTCCCTTCCCCCACAGCATTGAGCTGGACTTCTCAGCCCATACTATTCAAGCTGCGACATTCCTGGCTGGCAGCCTCCACCCTTCCACTGGTGTTATCTCCAGCCCTTGTTCCATTGAGAACAATACAGCCGCTTTCACCTTGACAACGAAGGCTGCCTCAGGGCAGTCTCACCTGGAGACCAGCAGAGACCTGCATGATTGGAAGCAGATGACCCGCTGAGAAGAAGAACCAAGGAATTCACAGCCATTGGGGTCGGGGGTGGGGGGGCAGGATTGTTTTCTAAAGACTATATATATATATTGGCTAAATAATAGTAAAGTCAGTCTTGATTGGTAAACTGTCGTCTTGACTCAATTCTCTTTCGCCGCCTTCCCGTTTATCCCCAGAATTCACTTCCAGGTCTCCAGTTCACACGTGGCAGCGGGCGGCTACACCCTTTCTCTGTGGCATCAAGCCTCCACAGGACCAAGCACATGCCCTGCCACTGAGGCCAGATAAGGCAATCCTCTGCTACAGATGTAGCAGGAGCCATTAACCCGCCCATGTAGGCTCTTTGGTTGGTGTCTTACTCCATGGGAGCTCTGAAGGGGTCCTCCTATTAATAGATACTGTTGATCTTCCTATGGGGTTGCAACCATCATTCTTCCATAGGGGTCCCCAAGCTCAGTCCAATAGTTGGCTTTAAGCATCTGCTTCTGTCTCAGTAAGGTGCCGGTGTCTGCAAGCACATCATGGCATCAGCAACAGTGTTGTGGTTTGATGCCTGCACATGGAATGAATGCCAAGTTGGGGTGGTCTCTGGATGCTCTTTCTTTTAGTCTCTGCTTGATTTTTGTCCCTACCTTTCCTTTAAACAGAAACAATTTTGGATCAAGCATTTTGAGATAGTGAGTGGCCCTATCACTCAACTGGGGACCATATCTATCAACTGGAGATGGTGATAGTATACATGAGCGAAGAAACCAAAAATTCTACCAAAGAACTCATACAGCTGAAAAGCAACTTCAGCAAAGTGGTTGGATTCAAAATTCACTCAAACAATTCGGTAGGCTTCCCTTATACAAAGGATAAACAGACTGAGAAAGAAATGCATGAAACAACAGCCTTTACAACAGATAACAAATAATATAAAATATCTTGGTGTAGCTATATGCAAGCAAGCTAAAAACACCTGTATGACAAGTCCCTGAAGAAAGAAATCAAAGAAGACCTTAGAAGGTGAAAAGATCTCCAATGCTCATGGATCAGAGGGATTAACATAGTAAAAATAGTCATCTTGTAAAAAGCAATCTACAGATTCAATGCAATTTTCACCAAAATTCCAAATCAGTTCTTCACAGAGATGGAAAGAGCAACTCTCACTTCATATGGAATGACAGAAAACCCAGAATAGTGAAAAATTCTCAACAATAAATTTTAAGATATAATGTTTAATATCAAACACATGGTACATCTTGAGTATTTTGCTGAGGTTAGTTTCATTTTCTCGTAGAGGGTCTTAAATTAAAAATATAAAATTTGTCCTAGTAAGATAAAATCCATAATATTGGGAAGAGTTAACATAAGGAATGGAAGGAAGGAAGGAAGGAAAAGAAAGATAATAGAGAAGGAACAAGGGAGGGAGGGAAAAAGAGTCTCAGAGAAAAAGATTTGAGAAGGAAGAATGAAAAAAGGATAGAAACATAAAAGAGCAAAATCAGAAATTATGAGACTAGAAAAATGAGAAAATAAATAAGAAATAATAAACATAGAATCAAACATCTCTTAGGGTCATGATAGAACATGTCTGTGTTCTACCACCTGAGGAATGAAAGCACCAGGGTACTAAAAGTTTCAGTTCAGCCTTGGCTACATAGTTACACAGTGAGCTAGTTCGAGGCAAGCTTGAACAATGAGGCCCTGTACATCAATAAAAAAAAATCCAACAAATAAAGTCTTGTCTAAATCTTTTTATCCCATTGGACTTATTGCAATGTCAGCTTTGGATAATTTAATGTGAACTTTATGAAAATTATGAATACTGTCAAAATTCATATATATGTATATTTTATTATATATATAATTTATTATTTATCATGTTGATATTCTTTATTCCACATTTATTTTGTAAATTCAAGTTCTTTGAAGTGTCATAGTTATGACATTAAAAAGCTAAAAGTAAATTGAAGGTATTTATTTTAGGACACAGAAAATCTTGGTACCAGATTCAAAAAGACATTACTTGATTTCTTAAGAACATCTAGAGAGAAATATGCCAACATTAAATATCAAATATCTTAGTGAATATTGATGAATGCTTTTATTTAAAATTCCTTCCTATGCATTTGCAATAATTGGCTGTGTCTGAAAAGCTAAAGCAAGATACTTTGGCGGGATAAAAAAAGTCTCCTAAGGATAAAAGTCATACATCAAAAACTTCTCTATGTTCTATGAACTTTGGAGACTAAATATATTGCAATTGTCTGGCTTACCAGAAATGCTCTTCAATATTGAGATTGAATTCCCTAGAAAAAATAGTTGCAATCAATTTTCACGAGATACATTCGGCTACTCAATGAGATTAGATGTTAGAATTTATAGTGTAACTTGTTGTGCAAATTATAGCTTCCTTGCAGGGGTGGAGACAGAAAAAGTATACAGTATATTTCTTGCACTTGGTCTTGGCTTTTAACTGGATACATAAACTAGTAGTGATCTGATAAGAAGTGAAGTAGGTCGACATTTCAATTGGAAAGGAAGCTGTAATGACCTGACATATTGTTCTTTTAGCTCCCTTGGATTCTGCCAAAATGATGGAAGTGAGCAATCTAAACAGAGAAAGTATCACCTCATGGGCAGTGAATCCAGCCCCTCCCCCATCAGAAACTTAAACGCATGGTTCTTATGTGATTAAAAGAGCACAGTTTACATCAAGTTCATGGTACTGCTATGGTGAATGGAACAACTATTATGTTGCTTAGAAAATAGATGTTAATAAGGAAAAGAGATACTAAAAAACAACTAATTATGGATGTATTAAAAATGAAACTACATTATTTCAAACAATGTAGTTTGAGGTTCTTCTATTAGTATCACAAGTAGATACAACTGATTTTAAACCCAAGCGGCTCTTTGTTGTGTTATATATGATCAATGTGAGAATAATAGGTCAAACCCAGTTATTTCCAATATCTGTGTGAGGAAATCATCATGTCTTATTCTTTAATCTCTCCTTGCCTTGATGATATTCTGTGTGAGTATTGCAAATCCAATTTCCAAAGTGATTTAATTTTATTTAGCTAACCATTAAGGTCACAATTGATTAAATTTGAACTACAAAATTACATATGTTTACTTAAAGTTCCTGATAAAGGTCAATGGAAAATTAAAGCAAGAATTTTTGGTAATTTAAATATTAATATTTTATGATAATGAAAAAAGCTGCCACATTCTCAGTTTCTCGTGTCATTTTTCAACCTTTATTTAAGATGATCCATTAAACTGAGTAAGTTGATTTAATTATAAAAGAAAAATAAATATTCCCTTTATGCAGCAAATATGCTTTAATCTCATAATAACATTATAGCATTATTATAATAGTTATTTTATCATCATCATTAGCAGCATCAGTTACTATGATATCTAGTATTATGGATTAATTTACTCAAATTGCACTACAACTATGTCTTTACAGCATGTTTTAAGATCAATTAAGTTTCCGTTACATATTGGCAATATGAATTGAACTTGGAGTTCCATACAATGGGAGGCTTTCCTATAAGGACAGTGGAGATGCCAGAGACTCCAAATGTATCTTTCTGCTATTTCTAAATTCATTAAGGAGATCTGTTTATTCCACTCCTGCTTTTCATGAATTAAGGAAGTTAGAATTCTTAATTCCCTGATATTATACAGTGGTACATATGTTGACAGACCTTATAAAATTGTATAGTTAACACTTTGGCTTTTATACTTAACCATTCACAGCTCTGAAAGACTGAGGAGTGTTCAGACATAAATTAATAGAGGATATAGGAATCAAACGTAGCTCTATTTTACATATAAAATATTAGATTAATGCTATTTGCTTGAAGTCACAAATGAGTATAAGATCTGCTTATTTTAAACTGTTTTCCAAAAAGAAAATATACCCACTAATTCTTGGTAGTTTTGATGGTTTCAGCAAAATGAAGGTTGCCCAGATAAGCTTCTTTTCATCTTGTGGTAAGTTGTCCACATTTACTCTTCTCTGAGAGTTGGTACTCTACGTCAGCCTGCTTCTAGGAATGCTTCTCTCTCTTTGATTCCAACAAAGTACATTGCTCAGCTTGTTTGAAATTCTCTTGGTTCTCCATAACTATGTCCAAATTATTTTTAAATAAATGCAGATATTGAACCTATTTATGCTTGTGAAGACATTTTAATATATGTAATTAACCATATTTATCACAATGTTTAAAATAAGACTCATTCTATCATTTAAAAATCTCCCTAATTTCCTGGTTCACTTACCAGAAAGCCATGTGTTCATAAAATACTACATACATGATCCTCGATAGGCGTCCTCTATATTGAAGTATAACATAAGTCTTACAGAGAAATTTAAAAAAATTAAATTGTGTGCTAAGACTTCGTTGTTAAACTGTTTGTTTATGAAGAGTTAGAACTCAGCATGACAGTATTGGTAATGAAAGGGTCTGCAGAGTTAGGCCAATATCCAGTCTTCATATTTTATGTAAACTGAAAGTGACTTTGAAGCTGGCAAAACGCTTGAATTAGCAATATATTTCCTGCTGAGTAACTTAAACTTGTGTCTCTATCATTATGAAAATAGAATAATATGTTTCAGTTCTTTTGAAACTCTGGGCTAAAGAAGCAGTCACATTAAAATGTATTAAATTCTCTATTTACAAACATAAAAGGAGATTATAGAAGAATCTTTCTTTTGTTAGTTATTAATGGATAATGAATACAGTGGAGAATGCTTCTGGCTTCTGTATTTAAAGTAGAAGTAATTTGGAATAACAGTAAATTTGGGCAAAAATTTTAACTCAGGAGTTATGACCTTGGTAATAGTCACAGTCTGGAAATGACAGTGTCCATGATGGTCATCACCCCTTACAAATGCTTTCTTCTCATCTTTTAAATCCAATTTAACCTGAAGTACAATGTAATTTAAAATCCAAATTAGAGACATTTGAACATTTAACACATTAATAATGAATAGTGATAAAAAAGAATGTACTGCTACTTGCTGATACATTTGCTTGGTATTTAAAAACAGACATACTTGGCAGAGAATTAACAATCACAGCATAAAGACTGTGATAAACATGTAACATGAACAAAAAAGACATTTTTATGGTAGAGGAGTCTTCTATGTGTAATCAACTGCATATGTGCCTTTCACTGTTTATCTTGTCATGTTTGAATAACACATTTGACATTGGTTTTATTGGGATGAACCTATCTCCAAACATCAAATCAGAAAAGAAAATTGCATGTCTGGATAATCGATGTGTGAATCTATCTGGTATTGTTTTGTACTTCTTAAATCTCAGATTTGACTCAAGTGTGGGTCTTAGCACTGGGAAGCATTGAGCTCAAGAGATGACTGTGGGTAAAAGAGCTTGCCTTATGAGCATGCAGCCATGAGTTCGAATACCAGAATCTATGTAAAAGCTGAGTATCCAGTGATAGCGTCTATAAAACTCAGTGTTCCTAGGACAAGACCAGGGATAGAGAAAAGAATATCCACAAGTTCCTGAACAACTTAGCATGACAATTAGCAGATAAAATAAACAAAACAAACAAAAACAAAAGTAAGAATTTCTGTCTCTAACAAAGAGTAACTCAAGTGTCTTCTCTAACCTCTACATGTATCTGGTACACACCCAGGCAAATTCATGCACACAAATGTGCAAGTGTGGCTACAGATATTTTCTGCACAAAACACTAATAGCAATTTGAGGGATGGAAAAGATGTGTAGAGACTGCAAGAGAAGGACAGACACTGATGTGAAGGAAACACCCCACCCTGCTTTTATGACAAGTCAGTATCTGTACAAACTGCCATTCCTCTCAGCCTCACCTGTATTGTCTATCCATTAGAGTGGAGACAATGACATCTTTGACATACTCATGCCTGTACTAAAACCACACATTGCCATAGGACTTCATTCACCCAAGGCCTCTTCTGCTCCACACAGTGGATAACAGCTTAAAGTTTAAAGGTTCTACTGGCTGTGTGTGCTGGGTTTATTTGCAGCATGACAGTTTTCTGAGAGAAAGAGGATGAGGGGGGAGGGAGACCTTGAATCTTTGGAACCAAGCCTTCACCATAAGCACTTGTATATAACATTCAATATCTAAAAAGAATTCAGATTGCACAGTATTTCAGCTTCAGTCTTTTTTTCTTTTGTCAGAAAAGAGAATAGAAATTTAGAAGTGGATGCCTGGCAAAATAATCTTATACTCAATACTAAATGAAGTGAATATTTCATTATTCCTTATTGCCAACATGTAAATGCTAATGGTTACTCTTTCGGTAACAAATGACTTCCCAGCACCCTTGCCATTTCAAGATAAAGAGAGAAACACAGTTCTGAAAGCCATTCTGTGCTAGAGGACTAAGGGGGCATTGTGAGCTTCAAGAAAAGGTTCACTGGGGGCAGGAGGTTCTGCACTGAACTGCAGAGAAAGCACAGGGGAAATACTCTAAGTTAAGTCTGCAATGTCCAGATCCCTGAAATCTCATGTAATTTATTTGCACAGAAGGAATATTTCCTTCTGTACTGCTATTGTTGCCTTATCTTGGAATACATTGTGCACCATGATTGATTATAGCTCCTGCCGTGGCATTCAGTTAGCTGCAAATGCTAAGGTTTCTGAAAAGAAAAATGATAATCTGTTTTCTTGGTTTAGAAAACATCTATATCTCACATGTATATACCAATCCTAATAAATAACATAAAAATGATGATACTCCAAAATCTTGTTTCTTTAATACAAAGAAGAATTAATAATGTTCTTTTCAATGAGCTAGTTGTACAGGATGTTTGCAGATACTTTAAGATGCTTCCTCAACACGATACTTCTATATTCTTCCAATTATTATGAGATATTACAGTCTTAATTATGTACCTGAGAGGTTTTGAATGGGAGTAAATGCCAGGAAATGTCAAGGATGGTCATTGATTATTTGAGTGTCAAACACTGGAACAATAATGAAAATTTTGTGTCTCTTTGTCTGATAATTTTTGACTGAGAAGATAACAGTCTTCTCACAGATAATTTTGCTTCCTATAAAAAGCATTTTAAAATTTCATAGTGATTCTCAAATCAAAGAAAAATGCATATTAATTTTAGTATAGATATGTTATTTATCCTGATACAAAAAATAAAACCATTTGATTATTATATGACTGATGTTAAAGACATATAATTTCAAATATCGTTGGCTATAACTATAAGAGTATCAGATGAGCTAGCAAACATCCCCTATTCTCAGATAAGTGCATCCACTTAAGGGAAATTGGTCATTAAAATCATGATTCGTTGTTAAGCTTGATTCGAGTCATGGCTGTGTTAGTTTGATTAGAACACAAGGGCATGTCACCAGGACACTGCATGCTTTAACAGTGTGGGTTTGTAATTGAAGGTCATTCAAGAGAGAGAATATCGAAGCAAGGTCGTGGTGTTCCCTGCATATAAAAAGGAGGGCTACCAACTATAAATGGAAGACAGCTTAATGGAAAATCACAGAACACAACAGAACATTTTCCTACTTGTTCTGTTCCAAAGCAGGAGTTTCTTCTTCCCACTTCTCTTCTGAGATCTCCGCTGCTACTACATAAAGGTATAAAATCTTCGTTTTGAATATGTTATACATATTCCTGTCTCTTGTCCCTCTCTTATGGTTGTATTTACTTGTAGGATATGGCTATGTTATTTATCTAAAGCACATTTGCTGAAAATTCTGATAATGTAAGTCTACCACCCACACTCAACATTTGCTTGCTGCAGAGATGTGGACAAGTTCTTTGATTTTTCTACACTTCGTAATATAACCTCCTCATTTGAAGACCTGAGATAATACCCACTGTATTAAGCTAACAGTTACAAGGTGTTCATAAGTTATTGAGCATATGCTGTTGTTTGTTTTGTTTTAACCTTTACATATTGTTTTTTGTGTGAATTTTGCATCAGATATCCCAATCCTGCCCATCACCCTTCACCCTTGCAACATTTCTCACAACAGAGAAAAAAAAGCTCTCATAGAAGTTATAGTGTGTCACAGTGTGTCTCACGGTGTATCATTTTGTCCTTATTTCTTTGCTTGCAAGTGTTTAATGCAATGGCTCATTGTTCTAGTATGACTGAATAGCCACTGATCTCTGCTACTCAATGCTGGAGTCTTACTAGGACTTAGTCAGATATTCTGTTGTTGCCCAATGGCATGGAAATCATGTAGTTTTGACTCTGTAGAACTGGCTCTTTCATCAATGGGTTAGAAATTGAAATGAGCCAACTCAAAGCTCTGTACCTCTAGGCCTGAGAGGTATCTAAGCTGGCCTCCTGCTCCAAGTTTTTGGGGACAGAACACCAGCAATCCAGCTACCTGAGCCAGATCTACCCTACTGTCTACTACGGTCTACATTAGGTGTGGGGCCAGCTCTCCCAGGTGTTTCAGCCAGTGAGGAACATGACCAGTTCTCTCACTCCCATGGCTCTGGGGCCAGCGCACCTGCCTGCCATAGATGTCAAGAGACCAGGGATTTAGGAGGACAGCTCTCCTTCATCCTCACCACCACCCAGCAGACACCCAGCAGATGAAAAAGCTCAGCCAGCTCTCCCACACTCATGACCTCAGGCTGACTCACTGGAAAACTCCATATCCCAGGACAGTGTGCTGCCCATAGGAGTCCTGCAGCAGGTGGAGAATAAGCCATTCTGTTGATCTCTAGGCCAAGTCTCCTGCCTGCCTTAGGTGGGGGGGGGGGAAGTCACCCCTCCCGCCCATACAGCATAAATGTGGCAAAGCCAGCGCTCCCACATTCATGCACTTGGGGCTGGTTAGCCTGTGCCCTGCCACCATGGTCAGTTTTACTGCACTATAAGGGCTGCTTTCCTAAGTGCTGAAGCTAGTGAGGGTCAGGGACAGTTCTGCTCTTATGACCCTAGAGCTAGGTCTCCTACCTGCCACAGGTAGTGAGGAACAAAGTGGGAGGAGCGTATCTCTTCCTTGTCTATGCCACCATATGGGAGACAAACGGTAGGGCCAGGTCTACCATCCTTATATCCTGGGTCCAGCTCACCCACAACTCCCTCAATGTTCATGGCCGCTCTCCTGAGGACTGTAGCTGGCGTGGGGTTGAACTGTACTGAGTTCTATAAATAAGAAGGGGCATCCGGCTATTCCTCACTGCCCTCGAGTCTCCAGTTCTGCTTCTCTGCATTATGCCCTCATTCTTCTGTTTCTCTTTCTCTCCCATTTCTCCAGCACTTGCTTGTGCCTATTAATGGCTGCCTGGTCTCTGAATGTCTAGGGTCATCTCAGCAGTGGTCTCGGGAGTTTTATGCTTATGCATTATGGCACCAGGCAGGCGTCATCTTGGGCATTGTTTGCCCCTGCTGTGGTACCTGACTGGTGATGGTCGCAGGTGCCTGTCCATGTGCCAATCTGGTCCTCACCCTTTGCCTGGCTTGCCTAGATGGCCCCATGAGAGGGTTGTTTGTCTCACCTTACTCCTTCCTGGAACCCTGCCCCAGGTGGCTTCTTCTAGCTCCATCCTACTTCCGGTTTTGGAAGCCATCATCCGGACCTACCTGGCACGGACTGGTGCTCAGCTCAGGATAGCTTTTATCGGGGAAGTTTAGGCTACTCATCATTCATTCAGATGTTCAAATGTCAGAACCCTGAGTGTAAACATAGCCTGTCTCCACTCTGCCACCTACTGACATGCATGTGCCACAGCAGTCACACTTGCCACCCTTTCAAGAGCAGGTTATACATCATTTCTTATTCTGGACAATTTTATCATGATAATTCATCCACCATACTAATTTTGTGATAAATGCGGCATAGGATACTGACACGCAGAAGTTTGGGAAGGAGGAATCTTGGAAATTAACTGAAAATGCACTTTCTTTTGAAAAAGAAATTGAAATCAGTAGATGGACAGACAGCCAGGCACACATGGATAGCACTAATTAGTCAGCAGTTACTACTATTACTACTACTACTATTACTACTACAAGTAGTAGTAATAGTAGTAGTAGTAGTAGTAATAATAATATTAATAATAAATAGAGGACAGCAATGGTTATCAGGTGGGATGGGCACCTACAGAGTAGGTTATAGGGAGGGGGTGATGGTAAACTATGATCAAAAATGTTGTTTAGATGTATGGTAATGGCAAAGAATAGATAGTACTTTTAAAACCTTAACCTACTTCAGAGGATTTTTGTAACATTTTGAAGAATACACACCTCAGTTTTAGTTATATTAGGTTGAACAATATGGTAGAAAGTCAACACCTAGTACAAGCTGTGGTGATAATACTTCACCTATTTAATGTACAGATGAAATATACTTTACTTGCTTGTTTTTGTAACATTAACTTCGGAGTTTTTGACATCACCACACATAGAATTTCTCCTCATTTTACTGATACTGGCTCTATGTAATTTGTATTTGTTTTTTTTCTTCAATTATTTTTCTTCAGGATGGTGTCTTGTATGTTTAGTTGATATTATTAATTTATTATCATTTCTAATCACTAGTTCACTTGTATTTTATATTATGCATACTCATCATACATAACCTAACATTCCTTTTCAAGGTTAAATCAGTTTGTACATTGCTATTGAATTCTGTGGTATTATTGGTCTTTCTTTAAAGCACAGTTTCAGAATCTTTATTTGATTTTTAAAATGCATGCAGTGGATATCTTTTAGAACTCTCAAGTAATTATAATCTTGAAACTTTTTATTAGATTTGTTTTTCATTTCTTCAAGATATTTGGCTCTTATTCCTTTTTTCTGAGTATATCAAATCAGAGATTATATGATATTTCTCTTTTTCTTCCCCAAGAAGTAATGCTTTGAGTTTCAACACATTTAAAATAAACTTTCTTGTGACCTACATGAATTCTTAATTTAGAAGCTGAAATGCATTCTAACCTAGCACACAGGATTCTAATTACCCATTTAAGTCCATCTAAAGAATGGATAATAAAAATTGAGGGTAATTTCAATTTTGAACTGTTAATACAGAGATTTTATACTCTATTAAAAGTAAAATGGAGTTGCCAGGGGCAAGCCTGGTAAAGATATTTTGTGGCTGCTCAAATCTCAACAACTTATATAAACACTGAGGTCTCTGTGAAAAATCAGTCATTGAATATAGCTTTGGGACTTAAGAGGAGAATATATTTTATACTGCATAGGAAGCATACATTTTTACAGAAGGAGTATCGTAGGTGATACTTAGCTTCATAAATTTATTTAGAGTCAAAAATTAGAGACACATTTTGCTACTTTAAACTTTGGGTTATTAGTATTTATTTACACATTACCTTAGATGCTTGTTGTAAACTCAAGGCAGTCTGTGCCTCTGTAAAACATGATAGAAATACATCATAAGGTTACATGTCTATGCATATGTATGCAATGCTAGAAATCTAGTCAACAATATTAATTTTTATTTAGAGTTGGATATTTACTTATTGTATGTATTGACAATAGGTTGTACTATGTGTGCAACGTCTAACACCATCAAGATACAGAAATAATTAATGTAACCTGCCACTTTTGGCCACTGTTTTCCTTATGTAAAGTTTATGCAGAGAATTGGCAGTAGACAAATGTATATGTTTTAATTTTCTTTTTAAATTGTTCTGAGTCTAAATCTTGTTCCTTCAGTTCAAAAGGAACAGTGTCAAACTTGATGTCAGAGAAACTTGGCTGAAGTCCCAGTTCTTTCAATATCTCATCCATGACTACCATTTGGGTTCCCGGAAAGGAGTTCTATCTGGCCAAAATCTCTTGCTATTTATAGATAAATGGCATTCATCAGCTAACTTCAATGTCCAAAACCTTAAGAACCACCAGCATCACTCAAACCAGGAAACCATATATGATTTTTTACTTATTTCTTGCTGATATGCAAGAATATTCACACTTGGTTGCTCATTTATTCCTATTACCCTTGGCAATGTGGTGACCCTTTCCTACAAAAGGTTGTGTTCATTAAGATATAGCTGGTATAGCTGCTACAGTGAATACTTTCAAGCTTGAGCAGCTATTAAATTATGTAGTGTTACAGGTCAGATCAGGCATTGTAGTATTCTAAAAGAGGCATGTCATGGCCCTGTGATGTGGCTGGTAGCCATAGACCTACTTAAGTACAATTCAAGGATGATGATACACATCACTCAGGAGCACAGTACTTCCTAGCCTAGGGGTAACCAGCAGATGACGTCACCTCAGTACATGCGCAATTTCCATAAACCTTTTAGCATGCACATTTAATGACAATGAAATGACTAATTTTAAGTGTTATCTGAAAGATGGCTAAGAGTCATTGTTCGGATGTGACTGTCATTGTTATCAGAGATTATTGACTCATCTGTCAGTGAACAGGATGAGGGAAATATATCTTCTTCATGACATAAATGTACAATAAGATGGACTCTAGGGTAGTCCAAAAAGGCAAAGAGCAGTGTGCATATAGTCCTCTTCCTCTAAATTGAAATGCCCTTAGAATGACTGAAGATTTTAATATTTATATGACTTCAGACTGGTATTGTGTAGAAACCCTTTCATGAGTCTCAGGCCTTTCAATGGGCTCAGAGATGTTGGCTTCTTTGGTCCTTGGTCCTTCTAAATTTCTCATTCTTAAGATAGTCTACCATGGGAAATAGCATTCATAGTCAAATAGGGCAACTTATGTAATCATCCCATCTAACATTCCTTTGTCTATTGTCTATCTATCTATCTATCTATCTATCTATCTACATATTTACCTATTATTTATGTGACTTTCATATATCTATGTAAATTCTGTTGTGATTTTCTATCTTGCCAATACTCTATCATCTATCTTCTATATCTATATATCTATATCTATATTTATCTATCCATATATGTATATATATATATATGTATATATTATGACTATAAGTACTGAGTTCTATCTCTTTTAAAGACCTTGAGTAACACAGATGGCTTAAACTCAAATAATTTATAAATAAAAATGAATAAAATAGTCTAAAACTTGGTAATCGATCTGCATTGAAATTATGCCTAAAAAAAGACAGATTTACCCAAATATTGAGGATCATGTATAAATGAAGATTCCTCTTTCTAGACCATTGCCTGGCTCCATGATAAAGCTTGCATGGGCCACACAATAAGTGTGACCACCTAAAACTAGAAATACAGCAGTGCCTGAAATATGAGATGTGAAAATCTATATGTGTGTATATGTATACAAATGCTTATGTGTTTATACATATATATGTGTGTGTGTGTGTGTGTGTATGAGATACATACACTAATATTTACATGAATGCATATGCACATACATATATGTGGAGAGGGAATACTTATTAAAAAGTAGCAAATTAAGTCCTAACCTTCCTTTCATCACTGTTTCCACTGTTTATCTTTGCTATTAGACCATTATGATAGTGGTAACTGGTAGGATTTCTTTAAGAATATGGATGACCAAAACCAACAATCTTTCCTAGTTTGCATCTTGAGCAAGACTCAGCAGTAGTTGCTTTTTGAAGAAAAAAATTAACAAAATATCTATTAGAATATTATATTTTCTGTATCTACTATTTTTATTTTTTACTAAAAATAATTGCTAGTTTTAGTAATGTTTTAACTAATTTTTATGAATAGACGTGTAGATGAGTTTGGATTTGTACAGGAACTTTTAATTAAGATAGTTTCTCCAATTGACAAATCTCACATGTTGAAGAAGCTGTAGTTGTCAATGTCCTAAAATTATTAAGACAGTTTTCTGCTTTGTTTCTGAACCAGGCATGATAATCAATATTCCTGAGCATATATATTCTGATCCTCAATTAATTGTATTAAATTTCCATAACAGTAAATATATATTAATACTAGAAATCACTATTTAATTTAAAACTCATTAAATATTTGGTAAGTTACTTTTTTAAAATGGTTTCCAAAAATAATGATATTTTTAAATGCTTATTTAAAGTGGTAGGATTAAAGCATCTTTCCTCTTCACAGGAAAACTAAACACATAAACATATTTTGTCATGTTTTATGTTGTTCATATCTTTTTCTTTCTTTTTTCAATGTAAAAAGTTTACATTTTCAGAGTAAGGAAAAAAATTCAGCCTAATCAAAAAAAAAAAAAAAAGAAAGAAAGAAAGAAAGAAAGAAAAAGAAAAGAAAAAGATGAAAGACTGATAAGAAAAAATCCATATTTTCATAGGGTTATTTTTTCGTTTTTAAAACTGTGTATTTAGAAAGGAGAAGCATAAATGCCTGAAATATGAATATTTTGTCTTCAAATATTAAATTAAAATTTTAGTCCTGAAAGGCATATTTTAGCAGAAAAAGCATGAGGTAAAACTTAATACTGATTCTCAATAATGTTTCACTTTAAAAGTGGCTTCAAATGATAGTTATTGGTTTTTATAGCTGTAGGGATATTGATATTGATCCTATAAAGTTTTTAAGCTAAATAGGAGAATGGATATAAAAAAAACTGTTATATTTCTTACTTAATACTATTATATTTTCTTTACCCATCAATAAATTTTATTGCAGAGAAATAAAGCAAGTCTTAGATCTGGTATTGTTTTTCCCGGAGGTAATCACTCAAAAGCACACACACACACACACACACACACACACACATATGGAGAAAGAGAAAGACAGACAGAAATCAAGGCAGAGATGCAGGAGAAAGATACACACAGAGGAATACAGAGAGACCAAGGGAGACTTTTAAAAAACATTAGCTTTTTATCTATACAAAATGAGGCAGTTAAAACATTTCTATGGATTTTTATATGGCTGAGATATGCAAAGAAGGCTTAGTATAGCATTTCTTCTCTTCTTCTGTAGAAAGAAAAAGGAAATAAAGATCTACGTCACCTCAGAAGTTTCTTCCTAACCATGTGCAAGACTGGTTTCAGCAGGTACATCAGGATCATGACAGACAAGGTGAAACAGGAAGCAGATTGTACGCTACACATTTCATAGATTACACTCAAATTTGTTTTTTTCCACCCACTTGCTCTTTTGAAGCCTTTTAATATGCTTACGTATCACACAATCAGACAAATCTCAAAAAATTATCTAAAATTAATTCCTCCAAATTTCTCTATAAGGCTACAAATAGTTCATGTTATTAAGTACATAAAATTTATATATTCAATGTCTGACCTATTTCTTTGCATCCAAATATTAAAGAAAATAGTAATGTCTTCATTAAAGTAAATTTATTTATATATTTTAGCATAAGCTTAACTGGATGAGGAAAGATAATAAAAATGCATGGTTTCCTTTTTATTGATTATTTATTTACATTTCAAATGTTGTCCCCCTTCCCGGTCTCCTCACTGCAAACCTGCCGTCCCATCACCCCTCCATTTTGCCTCTAAGAGGGTGCTCCTCACCCACCCATCCACTCTAGCTTCACACCTCTAGCATCCCCCTTCTCTGGGGCATCATTGATACCAGATAAGTTACATGTGTAGCTGGAACCGTGGACCAGCCCATGCATACCCTTTGGTTTGTCGTTCAATTCCTAGGCGCTCCAGAGCGGTCTGGTTCGTTGAAATTGCTGCTCTTCCTATGGGGTTGCAACCCCTTCCGCTCCTTCAGGCCTTCCCTATGCTTTCCATTGGAGTCTGGTCTCAGTCCAATGGTTGACTGTGAGTGTCTGCATCTGTCTTAGGTGTTTGCAGAGCTGTATGGAGCACAGCCCTACTGGGCTCCTGTCTGCAAGCAGTTCTTGGAATCAGCAATAGTTTTGTCTCTGCGGATAGGATGGATCCCAAAGTGGGGCAGTCTGTGGATGGCCTTTGCTTTAGTCTCTGCTCCACTTTTTATCCCTGTGTTTTATTTAGACAGGAATTATTGTATGAAAAAATTTTGAGGTGAGTAGGTGGCTCCTTCCCTCAACTGGGGGCCTTATCTATCTACTGGTTGGTGGTGTCTTGAGGTTCTACCTCCCCTCTGTTGGGTATTTCAGCTAATGTCATCCCCGTTAGGTCCTGGAAGCCTCTTGCATCCCTGGAGTCTGGGACTTTCTAGTGCTTCCCTCATAAACCCGCACCTCCCCCCACACACTGCTAAATATTTCTATTCATTCTCCTGGCCCTCCAGACTACTCTCCTGTCTCTTCCCATACCTGAACCTGGCTCTTGCTTGTTTTTTTCCCTCCCACTTTCCTCTCTCACCCATGACTCTCTCTCCCTCCACCTCCATGATTATTTTGTTTCCCTTCTAAGTAGGATTCAAGCATCCACACTTTGGCCTTCTTACTTGTTAAGCTTTTTACGAGCTGTGAGTTGTATCATGGGTATTCTGAGCTTTGGGTCTAATATCCACTTATGAATGATCATGTAAGTCCTTTGGGGTCTTGTTTTCCTCACCCAGGATGATGTTTTTTAGTTCCATCCATTTGCCTGAAAAATTTGAGACATCATCATTCCTAATAGCTGAGTAGTATTATATTGTGTAAATGAATCCTGTGTCATTCTTCCATTGTGTCAAATCTGGGTTTCCAGCTTCTGATTATCACAAATATGGCTGCTATGAACATAGTGGACCACGTGCTCCTGTGGCATGGTGGGGCATCTTTTGGGTATATGCACAAGAGTGGTTTAGCTGGGTTTTCAGGTAGATCTATTTCCATCTTTCTGAGGAACCACCAGAATAATTTCCAGAATGGGCATACTAGTTTGCAATCTCACCAGCAATGGAGAAGTGTTCTTCTTTTTCTCCATCCTCCCCAGCATCTATTGCCTTGTATTTGAAAATTTCCCACAGACATAAAATGTGTAGAAACTAAATCCAGTGCCTATTCCCTCTGCCTTCCCCATCGCCTCCAGTCTTGCCTTCCAATTCCATGTGCTCTCTCCTCTTCTATTCTCCTTTGTCCTCTTCTGATTTGTTCTCTTCCCTTCCTTCTCTTCTTTTTCTATCTGTTAGCCATTGAGTCTACTCAGTAAGACCGGTATCTCCACTCAGTACAGACCATATAGGGACAGGTTATTTAAGGTGATAAAATCGTAAGCCACCAGCCTGTGTTCCTTGTAGCATTCATAATAAAAGTCTTTTCTTTAAAAGAAAAAATAAACTATTTATCTTTGAAATAGAAAATATAATTTTGTTAGTAAAATTTATCTGCTACTATTTTCCATTTTAATATAAAATACACAACAAACCAATCTTATATGGTGACCTGATATGCCACATCTCTAGTGAGCATTTTAACTGGCAAAATAAAAGCTTTAGTTGATTTTTACTATTGTATTCTATGATGCTGCTAGTATACACTGAAAGAGTGTATACAAAATCACAGCAACACAATATCATGGACTCCTATTTCCATTGTATATTCACTCTTTGCATTATTACCTAGATATGAATCCCATCCTGAAGGAGCTATCTAGAATGAAAGAATAATATTTATGATAAATCAATAAAGAAGAATGCAAATTCATTGGAAAGACATAAAAGTGAAATTAGGCAATTTAATTGTATATAGAAATTTATGAATATAGAAAATGTTTTTATTTTCAAATATGTTCATATAAATGTAGCAAGTCATCTTCAATCACTTTGTGCACACTATGAGGCCAATTTAAGCTCCATTTAATTCTCTGTCTTTTCTCACTATGTCTAATTTATTTATTTATTTATTTATTTATTTATTTATTTATTTATGCCAGATAAAAATAGAAAACAAACCTGTTCAAGAAGTATAAAAGGAAAAAATATTAAAAAGTCTTAAGTGTAAATCATTAGCTAATTACTAAAGCTCTTCTATTATTGAAATACTCATATAAATTTGATTTTAGCTCCAAAGAGTTTTCTACCATTTCCCACAAAAATCAAAGTGCCTAATCTCTAATGAAGATTGACTTCTCTCTCCATGATTTCAGGGTAGATCCAGTCTTGTCCTTTGACTTCAGAAGCAGGAGCCAAGTTGCAGAAACACAACTTTAAAACTTCAGAAAGCTTCAGACAAGACACAGAGGAAGCCAACTGAGTCACTTGATTGGTCATTACTGATCACTTGTTACTTACCTGTGCCCATCAGCTTATATATCAAGAAAATTAATTTGTATTGCTATATGTAACTGTAATGGTTTGTTATTGAGAATATTCCTCATGAATCACATTAATAACCATATGGGAAATCTTGGAAATCACTGAATGAATTGATGGGAATTATTTATATTTATTTTCAACTTTAGATAGGGTGTTTTTTTTCCTCATGCATGTTTGTGTGATATATATGTATACTTCCCACAAATAAATAAGTAAATACCTAGGAAGGTAATGAAAGTGTTGTGCTTAATTGTATTATATTTTTAACACAAAATAAAACAAATGTAAGTAATTTAAAACAGCATTAAGGGATTGCCTGGATTTCTGGGAACCAGAACTCCAAAATCAAGAAACTGTGAGTAAAATAGTTCCCATTTTCATAATGAGAGTACTGAAGACTCTGAACAGTGAAAGTAGCCAGGTTATTTTGACTTTGCCAGGGCATGACTTTGCAATGCCAGGGCCAGCCCCTGAATGACAAGAATGCTGAATGCAGAGAACAGACTTTTAAGAACCCATGAATAGCACCTTCCTCTTTGTCCTCCTTGACTGAGTAATCAGGGAACTCAATCTTACACATCAGGAGCTTTCTATTTTGCCTCCCTCTAGGACCTTATCTGGGTCTACTATTCAACAACAAAATAAACGGCAGGCATGTACTCATCTCTCTGTATTTAACATCCACTTTATTTTACAGTGTAGCAATTGCATGGCCTTCCAAGCAAGCTTGACTCTTAGTAATTTTAAACTCTAAATGCTTAGATTGATTGCTAGTTTAGGAGACTCCAGTGTTTTCTGTTAACGTGGCAGCCAGACATAAGATAGCTCAAGATGTTTTCATTTTGAAAATGAATCATCAATGGAAAAAAAGAAAGCATCTTCAATAAATGGTCCTGGTCTGTCAGTCAGTATACAGAAAAATAAAAATACATCCATAATTGTTACCATGCACAAAGATCATGTCCAAGTGGATCAAGAACCTCAAAATAAAACCAGATACATTGAATCTAATATAAGAGAAAGCGGAAAATAGCCCCGAACTCAATGGCATAGGGGAAAATTTCCTAAACAGGCTCTAAGATCAAGAATTGATGTGTGACCTCATGAACTGAAAAGCTTCTGTAAGGCAAAGGACAAACTCAATAAGACAAATCAGCAAACTACAGATTAGGAAATAAACTTCACTAACCCCACATCAAATAGAGGACTAATAGTCAAAATGTATAAAGAACTCAAGAAGCTTACACCCAAAAAAAAAATAAATGACCCAATCAAAAAATGAGATATAGAGCTAAACAGAGAATTAACAACAGAGGAATCTCCAAAGGCGGAGAAGCACTTAAAGAAAAAGTCAAAGTCCTTAGAAATCAGAGAAATGCAAATCAAAATGACCAGAGATTCCACCTTAACACCAATCAGAAGAGCCAAGATAAAAAAAACTCAGATGGTGTCCTTTGCCTTACAGAAACTTTGCAATTTTATGAGGTCCCATTTGTCAATTCTTGCTCTTAGAGCATACGCTATTGGTGTTCTGTTCAGAAACTTTCTCCCTGTGCCGATGTCCTCAAGGGTCTTCCCCAGTTTCTTTTCTATTAACTTCAGAGGAAAAGATCTTCACCAATCCTACATCAGATAGAGGGCTAATATCCAATATATATCAAGAACTCAAGTTAGACTCCAGAAAACCGAACAACCCTATTAAAAAATGGGGTACAGAGTTAAACAAAGAATTCTCACCTGAAGAACTTTGGATGGCAGAGAAGCATCTTAAAAAATGCTCAACTTCATTAGTCATTAGGGAAATGCAAATCAAAACAACCCTGAGATTTCATCTTACACCAGTCAGAATGGCTAAGATTAAAAATTCAGGAGACAGCAGGTGTTGGAGAGGGTGTGGAGAAAGAGGAACACTCCTCCACTGCTGGTGGGGTTGCAAATTGGTACAACCACTCTGGAAATCAGTCTGGCGGTTCCTCTGAAAACTGGGCACCTCACTTCCAGAAGATCCTGCTATACCACTCCTGGGCATATACCCAGAGGATTCCCCACCATGTAATAAGGATACATGCTCTGCTATGGTCATAGCAGCCCTATTTATAATTGCCAGATGCTGGAAAGAACCCAGGTATCCCTCAACAGAAGAGTGGATGCAAAAAATGTGGTATATCTACACAATGGAGTACTAATCAGCCATTAGAAACAATGAATTCATGAAATTCTTAGGCAAATGGATGGAGCTAGAGAACATCATACTAAGTGAGGTAACCCAGACTCAAAAGGTGAATCATGATATGTACTCACTAATAAGTGGATATTAACCTAGAAAACTGGAATACCCAAAACATAATCCACACATCAAATGAGGTACAAGAAGAAAGGAGGAGTGGCCCCTGGTTCTGGAAAGACTTGGTGAAGCAGTATTCGGCAAAACCAGAACGGGGAAGTGGGAAGGGGTGGATGGGAGGACAGGGGAAGAGAAGGGGGTTTATGGGACTTTCGGGGAGTGGGGGGCTAGAAAAGGGGAAATCATTTGAAATGTAAATAAATTATATCGAATAAAAAAATTAAAAAAAAAATCTCAGATGACAGAATGTGTTGGTGAGGATGTGGACAAAGAGGAACACTCCTCTATTGCTGGTGGGATTGCAAACTGGTACAACCACTCTGGAAACCAGTCTGGAGATTCCTCAGAAAATTTGAAATATATCTACCTGAAGACCTAGCTATACCACTCTTAATATACCTAAAAGATGCCACACTGCACCACAGGGGCACGTGTTCTACTGTGCTCACAGCAGCCTTATTTGTGATAGCCAGAAGCTGTAAATAACTCAGATATCCTACAACAGAAGAATGGATAAAGAAAATGTGTTTCATTTACACAATGGAATACTATTCAGTGACATCCTGAGTTTTGTAAGCAAATGGTTGGAACAAAAAAAACATCATCCTGAGTGAGGAGGTAACTTAGACCAAAAAGGAATTGCATGGTATGTACTCAATAATAAGGGGATATTATCAAAAGAAAGAAAGAAGAAAGAAAGAAAGAAAGAAAGAAAGAAAGAAAGAAAGAAAGAAAGAAAGAGGGAGAGTGAGAGAGAGAGAGAAAGAAAGAAGGAAGGAAGAGAAGAAAGAGAGAGAGAGAGAGAGAGAGAGAGAGAGAGAGAGAGAGAGAAAGAGAAAGAGAAAAAAAAAGAGTACATAATACCTAGGATTCAATCCACAGAACTCAAGGACAACAAACAGAAAGGCCCAATTGAGGATTCTTCAGTTCCACACTTGGGAGGGAGAAGAAAGCAATCATGGGAGGCAGAAGGAAAAAGAGTCCTGGGTGGGAGTGGAGAGGAGGAAGGGAAAGGGGAAATATGCTCGATCAGGTTGAAGGAACAAGAGATAGGCCCTGAGAGCCAGTAGAATGAATGGAAATATTTAATCTCGAAGGGTGGGAGGGAGGGGATCCTCTAGAATGTACCAGAAACCTGGGACCTGAGAAAATATCAGAAATCACAGGGGGTGACCTTAGATGAAATGCCCTACAGTGGGCAGAGGGAACTTGTAGAGCTCATCTCCAGGAGAAAGACAGGGCATCAAGTGGAGGGATGGGTTGTTATTCCATAGTCAAAAACTCTGACCTACATTGTTCCTGACTAAAAGAACTTCAGGGACAAAGTGGATGAATGCCCAAATCGGGATCTATCTCAAAGGGAGGCTCCAAGGCCTGACACTATTATTGATGCTATAATGTGCTTACAGACAGAAGCCTAGCATGGCTGTCTTCTAAGAGGCCCAACACACAGCTGTCTGAGACTGGTGTAGATATTTATACCTAACCAATGGACTAAAGCCAGTAACCAGGACTAAAGCTTTCGAATTAGGGAAAGACTGGAAGAAGCTGAGGAAGAGAGTGACCCCCATAGGAAGGCCAGCAGTCTCAACTAACCTGGACCCTCTAGATCTTTCAGACATTAAGCCACCAACCAGGCAGCATACAGCAGCTGATATGAGACCCCTAACACACATACAGCAGAGGGCTGCCTGGTCTGGCCTCAGTGAGAGAAGATGTGCCTAACCCTTGAAAGACTTGAGGCCGCAAGGAGTGGAAGTCCTTGAGGGGAGAGGGACATCCTCTTAGAGAGACAGGAGGAAGAGAAATGAGATGAAGAACTATGGGAGGGCAGACAGGGAGGTGGGTAATGACTGGACTGTAAAAGTAAATAAAAGTAAAAACATGAAAAATAAAAAAGAAAAGAGATTTTGGAGATAGGAAATGAAGGAGAGAGATTATGCAGCTATATTATAATTTCAAAAATAAAAGAAAAATGTGTAAAGAATAGGAGGAGGAAGAAGAGGAAGAAGAAGAGAAAGAAGATGCATCAAATGTTATTCCCCAGCAAGAAATCATGTCCTCTGGAGAATGTATTCTAAAGAATACTTTACCCTTCTAGCTCAGGGCTGACAGTACTTTTTGGCTTTCTTGACTTGAAATTTTATAACTAAAATCTGCTTCCATATGTTTGCATCATCTTATCTCCTGCAGCACCCCTGTGTGTGTGTGTGTGTGTGTGTGTGTGTGTGTGTGTGTGTGTGTGTGTGAACATATACACAAATTCTTTAGACAAATGTTTTCATATTCGGAGAAGCCAGGGATTTTCATGTGGTCATTTACTTTATTGGGGTCTGCCTTTTAAACACTAATGCTGATTTTCTTGAGGAATATGGAGGATTTATACATTTCAAATGGCAATTTTTACTTCAAGGAATCTCTGAACAAGTGTGTGATGTGCATACGGCATGTAAATTTGTGTGCTTGTTCTTGTGAGTGTGAGGACCAACGGAATTCCCACCTTCTTTTAAACCTCTTGTTCAGAACTAAGTTTATTAGTCTAGATGTCTTTGGGTCTTGTGATCTTCCTGTTTCTGCCTCCCATTTCACTAAGGAGCATTGGATTATAGAAGAGCAGTATAATATCCTGGTTTACAGGGTCTCTTGAGATCTAAGCTCTGGTTTATACTCTAGCATGAAAAGTGCTTTACCCAAAGAGTCATTCCACAGCCACTGATTTTTATATTCAACTTTATATATTATATTATGTTAGGAATAACATATATATATATATATATATATATATGTATTATACATGTATTTATATATGAGAGACAGAAAAACAGGAATAACAATAGAAAGTAACACACACAAAGTTCAAAGCAACATAGAATTAGAATTGAACAAGTAAAAAGAAATATATGTCTTAACCTTCTGATCTAAATAAATCTGTGTAGATAATTATTTAAATAATTAGTAAATATGAACAAAGGAGCGTAAATATAGAAAATACAACCAATTCCATGTCCTTATAGAAACATGAAGGGGCTTGACACCTGTAATGAGCACTAAATACTAAGTGAGAAGTTATCTTAATAGAAATAAGAAAGCAATTATTTAATTGTCTTATATATTTACAAACATCAAATTTAGTGAATATGAATATTGCATTAATAACAATAATCTTAATAATTTGTATATAGATTATATTATTTTTTGCCACTATATCTGTCCTAGTCTATTTCTCAGTTACTGTTATCAAACACTGATCAAAATCAGCTTGGGGAGGTGAAAGGAGTCATTTGGCTTATAGATAACAACCCGACAATGAAAGCAAAGGCAGAAACTGAAGGCAGGAACCTGAATGGGAGGACTGAAGCAGAGAATGTAAAGGAGTGCCTTAGGATTTCTATTCCTGCACAACATCATGACCAAGAAGCAAGGTGGGGAGGAAAGGGTTTATTGAGCTTACACTTCCACGTTGCAGTTCATCACTAAAGGAAGTCAGGACTGGAGCTCAAGCAGGTCGGGAAGCAGGAGCTGATGCAGAGGCCATGGAGGGATGTTTCTTACTGGCTTTCTTCCCCTGGCTTGCTCAGCCTGCTCTCTTATAGAATCCAAGAGCACCAGCCCAAAGGTGGAACCACCCACAATGGGCCCTCACCACTTGATCACTAATTGAGAAAATGCCCCACAGCCGGATCTCATGGAGACACTTCCCCAACTGAAGCTCCTTTCTCCGTGATAACTCCAGCGTGTGTCAAGTTGACACAGGAAACCAGCCAGGACAAGGAGTGTGCCTCAGAGCTGCCTCAGCTTTCATTCTTCTGCACCCCAGGATACTTGCCCAGGCATGTAACTGCTCACAGTGGGGTGGGCCCAACCACATCAATCATTGCTGAACAAAATATCCTGTAGACATTTCAGGGCAATCTGATAGATGCAATTCCTTATAAGATGTTCCCTCTATCCACAAAGAAAGTTGCTTTGGATATAGGGTAGCAAGTGTCCCTGTATAAGATGGTGTATCCTTTGTGCATAAGCACAAGAGTTATATGAGCCAGATAGATTTCCAATATTCTAAGAATTAGCCATATTGATTTCCATAGTGGCTGTAAGAGGTTGCACTCTATAAAAATGGAAGCCTGTTCCACTTGGGTGCCAGCATGATCTTGGGATTTTTGTGTGTTTTGTTTTGTTTTGTTTTTTAATCTTACCTTGCATTTTTTATCTGGCAGGTATAAGTTGGAATCTCAAAGTAGTCTTGTTTTACATTTCTCTAAGAATATTGAACATTTTTAAAGTGTTTTTCAGCCATTTGTTCTTTGACAACATCATCAAGGTAGACAAACCCTTATGAAAACTAACTAAAAGATGGAGAAAAATTAGCCAAATCAACAAAATCAGAAATTAAAAGTAAGGAATAAAACCAGACATCAAGAGATTTTAAAAAGAAAGTCATTGGGTCATACTTTAAAAACTTGTACTCCACAAAATTCCATATTCTGAAAAAGGGGAGGGGATTATTTTCTCCATGAATACCTTTATAAAAGTTATATAAAGATCAATGATTTAAATAGACTTAATCACTTGCTATAGACAACAAAAACTGAAGTAACTCTCCATGCAAAATGCAAGCTTATAGCTATGCATTCTTAAAGCAACAGGTAATGGACTGAAATATCTCATTAAATGCTATTGTCACACGCCAGTTCCCAATAGAAATCGAAGACTCAGTAACTATTAGCACTTGAGCACATGTCCAACAATTAATATATTCAGTGTCTGTTTTAAAACAGATAACCTTCATTTCTGAGAAAAATTATTGTGAGAGTAACCAACTAGAATTCAGTGATTTGTTACCTACATTTTAAAACCACACACCACGCTGGGTTCTTCTCCATGATTAAATAAGTGGAAATTTGGGGACAACCTTATGGGAGGGTGTTTTTCACCATCTAGTTGTAGGCATTCAGACTAAGGTACTTTGGGATATTTTTAAAACTATCACGCCATAGATTGATATTGTTGGAAAATGAAGCTATTTTCAAAATAAATAAGACAGAAAGGAAATAATCATATTCTACCATGGGAGAAATACCTGTGTTCTTATTAACGAATGTTTCTTTATTTTGAGAAAATGCCACGCATTTCTCGTACATCACTGGTTTAGCTCAGTGCTAGTTGGCTGTTCACAGTCATCACAATGTCATATCAATTAAATGCTAATTCAGTTAACAGCATTCCGGATTACATTAATATTGAGGACAGCAAGCCATGAAAGGCATTTGGGATATAGTGCCTCCCATAAAGGGCTGTCTCCTAGTCTCACTGAAATAACACTTTAGTTTTACACTCTAGTGGCTAGGGGCTTGATGATATGAATTCTGCCTAATATAAATTGCATAAATCTCACAAAGTGTCCAGAACATCATGTTCTGTGGCTGATGAGAACTGCATTGTTCTGCATTTTTCAAAACAGAAAAATCAAACTACAACTATTTAATCAAAGTACACAGCCAACAACCCCTTACTATTAGCGCGTGTTCTGTGCATTGTGCTGTGATTAGTTACCTATCACTGTGGACATATATTTAAATTGATTTTAACCTTCATAGGACAGAGGTTTGTTTCGTCCTACTGAGATTATCATGCTGCTCATACCTTTACATTTTATCTACATTACAAAATTCTGGACAACCTGTGATTTTACTTGGAACAAGCCTAGGCTTTTAAATATCCTGTGTCCCGTGCGATCATCTTCTGTAGTGATAAAGTGGAGACTGCATAACGACTTGTTAGTACAATTTTCCATTCAACGGTTTCTTGTAAAAAATAATTTGCTCTTTATGTGTTTTCTCATTCTCCAAATTTTTACTATCAGGTTTCATTTTTCATCCTAATCTGCCTAATTCCACCTCGTCCTTAAAAGGAAATAGAACTACTGTTGCTACATAAATTTTCTTCACTGAGTCCAACACCTAATTAATTCAGAAGACAACCTCTTTGTATTAAGTAACAGTGCTTGTGTGTCCAGCATTTTTATAGGCAAGGAGAAAGAAAAGCTGAAGTAAGTTCTGAAGGACTGGCAGACACTCTGGGAGAAACTGGAGCAGAGGGTTTCACATTTGCAGGAGACAAGACAGACATTGTTCTTTGGCAACATCTCATTAAAATTAATATTTAGTAAGAATCTTCAATAGGAGCAAATGAATACAAAAATAGTTACACGTTGAACAAAAAACTGAATATGGAAACTTTCATTTCAGGAAACAATGATACTAATGATGAGGGCAATGCTTACCAAGCCATTCATGATAACCCATTCTCTGCGACTGCGCGCCGACTTCTTGCTCCAGGTAGAATTTCACTCAGAAAGCACTTATGATACATCTAAGGCCACGGCTATCAATAGTTCATCTTCCCTAGCCACTTTTATATCAGCAATGCAAATCTTGTCAGAGTCATTGCTTCTTTTGTTTCCCTCTAACCAGTGGAGTTCCACCCTAGACTACCTGGCTCATTTGGGACACTCCTAGAACTTCACCTGTCCCAGCTTTTACTTCCTGTCTCCATACTGCCTATCCTTTGGGGTTTCTTTCCTATCCAGCATCTAAATGTTAGACGTACAAATAATTGAACTCTTTACCTTGGTTTCTTTTCCCTTGGCTTACATCTGTGGTACATCCTGCATGTGTTTTCCTGGCCATACCCCAGAAGAAAAAGGATTAAAAAGAAAAAAAAGACTAAATGTATCACTAAATACATAATTCTGTAAATTAAATAAATATATGCATCTAATGTATTGACTTAAGTTATGGCATCTTGTAATGATTCATGGACCTACTTTTTGAGGAATACAAAAGTTTCAACATAAGTTTATCTACTAAATTATAATCCATCCTAAGCACTTTGTAAGAATTTGCTATTTAAAATAAGAAATTTTAATCAACTCAGAGAAAGTATTCATATGAATATCTCATCACAATATGTCTGTGGTTCTCAACCTTCCTAATTTCATGACCATTTAATGCAGTTCCTTATGCTACGGTGACTCCCAACCATAAAATTATCTCCATTGCCTGTAATTTTTCTGTTGCAGACAATGTAAACATCTGTGTTTTCTGTCTTAGGTGATTCCTGGGAAAGGGTCATCTGACAAACACAGGGACAATAACCAAATGATTTAGAACTGGTGCATTATATGTTGATATTCCTAATAAATGACAGTTCCACTATTTGACAGAGTCATTTTATGCCAGTCTTTATAGCTCTTTATTCTCTTACTCAGTGTTTCTAAGTCAATAAAAGAACTCACTTTTACTGACAATACTGTCTCATAGTTTCTCTATAGGTTCAAATTGCTGTACTGGGATACTTATAATAATTGTTAATTTTATGATGGCTACATACTATAATTTTCTGCCTACATTGATTACTAGGCTAGATAGTGTTTTCTTTTGTTTGCCATCTGAATTGTGAAACATAAACCTCATGGTCTGTAATCTCAACCCTTATTTCAAAGCACTACCTTAAGTTCATTAGCTCACCAACATGTCCTGTAATGTGTATTTTCCTTATAAAATATCTTATTTGGGGCCTGGAGAGATATCTCTGTAGCTAAGAGCACTGGCTATTTTTACAGATGACATGGGTTCACTTCCCAACATTGTAGTACAGAGCACCCTGAAACAGACACACATGCAGGAAAAAAAAAAAACAATGCACACAAACTTACAAATAATTATTTAAAAAAATCTTAACTGTTTGTATACTTTATGGGTATATGTAATAAAATATTATTTAAATTCTCATACACCAAGACTCTTCTATGAGCATATTTATTCATGTGTATCTTTACCCATGCAGAGCATTTAAAACATATACACATTTACTTATATTTAAAGGTGATTTTGTCTATGATGGTTAAATGAACTGTACTTTTTAGCAAGTAGATTTTCATTTAGTATTTGATATATTTCTATATAAATGTTTCATGTTTTTGAAATCTTTATTTTTTACTTAAAATATGAGCTGTTTTATTTTTATAAAATTTATCACTGTTTAACATTGCCTTAACATTTTAACAAGGCCCACTGATACTTTTTTAAAGTTCAGCCAACACATCACTACTTTAACAAGTCAGGGGATTTGTTAGCCTATAAATCTAGATGTTTCTGGTGAATTCCCACTTCAGTTCCCACTGTATTTCTTTAATGCACTTTGAAATTCTCCACTTTGACATTTTTTGGGTGTATCCATTTTATTTTCAGGCTTTTCACATGGGTTTCAATTCAGTCTTTGTCTTATAAACACCACATCTGAAAGAGCAAAGTTTCTTGGGTTTTTATTAATGATTAATATCTATTCTTTACTGGAAAGCCAATGCAATACCCTTGCCCATAGATTTCAGAATAGTCAAACTTGATTTGTTTCTCTTCTTGGCTTTCTAACTCCGTGTTGAAAAATTTGTACGCTTTCCTCCATCCCTGTTAAAATGCCTTAGCTAAGATCAAAGTGACATTTTATTATTTTCTTCAATAATCCATTTATTTGGCATCAGTATTTCCACTTTCCTTCCCTGAAGTGAATATGCTTATTCTTTCTTTGGGGAGGAGGGGATATTTTCTTTATTTACATTTAAAATGTTATCCCCTTTCCTGGTTTCTCCCCTCCCCCAAATCCCCTATCCCATCCTCACTCCCCCTGCTTCTGTGAGGGTGTTCCTCCACCCACCCCCTCCCACCTCCCCATCCCTCAATTCCCCTCCTAGATTTCCTTACCCTGTGGCATCTATTGAGCCTTCATGGGACCAAGGATCTCTCTTCTCATTGATGCCTGAAAAGGCAATCCTCTACTATGTATTCAGCTGGAACCATGTGTACCCCTTGGTTGATGTCTTAGTCCCTGGAAGCTCTGGAGGATCTGATTGGTTGATATTGTTTTTCTTCCTATGGGGTTGCAAATCCCTTCAGCTCCCTCAGCCCTTTCTTTAACTCCTCCATTGGGGACCCTGCGCTCAGTCCAATGGTTGGCTGCAAGAATCCTCCTCTGTATTTGTAAGGGTCTGGCAGGGCCTCTCAAGAAACAGCCATATCAGGCTCCTTTCAGCAAGCATTTTTTGGCATACACAATACAGTGTCAGGGTTTGGTGACTGTATAAGGAATAAATCCCCAGGAAGGGCAGTCTCTGAATAGCCTTTCTTTCAGTCTCTGCTCTACACTTTATTCTTAGCAATAATTTATTTCATTGACCTGAAACACAAACTTACTTGCTCTTCTACACTATAGAATCTATTCATACAACTTTTAAAATATTGACCATCCTAACTTAAAATAAAACTTTTTAAAATAAATGTTTTCCGGTTAGCCAACACTCAATGACAAAAGTAAAATACTGTCTATTTTTGTAATCCATAATTTTAGTGTCATATCATCAGAATACAGAGAATTCTGTGAACATTACAAGAAATAATGACTTTGTGATTCATAATATTATAACACGTGTTTTATCAGAGTGATCAGTCATAATCTTAAAAATGCATCAATGTGAAGATACATGGTAGATAAAGACTGTGTATCAGAACAAGATACTTGTTGTGACTTCCTTATATTTTATTAATGTATAAGAACTACCAATTATGGAAAATTAACAAACCCTTAATATTTTTCAAATCTTGAAGAATCAGCTATTAAATTGGAAGGCATAATTGCAACCATAAATTTGAAGTTCATTCAATTAGTGATTCCCATTTATATAGTGCAACAAAAAGTTATAGCCGTAGTAAACAAACATTTCTATTCATGCTGCTTCTTCTATTCCAACATAATTCACTATATGTGAAAATACAATTTTAGAAATAAATAAATGTAAAGCTTATAGAATAATTTGGCAGTATATTTTGATGGAAATCATCTGCACCTTTTAAAGACTCGAGGCTCATGTTATTTTGATTGAAGAATTAAATTATTTTGGCCTATCTCTAACTAATATATCCTTACAGTTTCCAAAAGGTGTACCTCTTTTCTTTTATTATGAGTGATTCAACTAAACTTTACTATTATATCTTACAAACTGCTATAACTAAATTACCTACCTCTGAAAGGTTATTTACTAAAAGAAGCATCATCTGTCAGAGATAAAAAATGATGAAATTGAAATATGATCTTTAGCATTCACAAGTGGGACATTTCTCCCTGTTATGGTCTAAACGCCAGTTTGTCCCATGTGTCAGTAATTACAGCAGATTTGAATGCCAAAGTGTTTCCCCTGGTCTTTTGTGATTCTGAACTTATAATGATTACCAAGGATATAAAGTTACAATATCATTATAGATCTGACCAACACATTGTCTTATTCATCCCTTTACTAACTGAAGTTCCCATGTATGTGGTCAGCAGCATACTCCCACCTGAAAACAGTTGCCTTGAATTCCTTCCAATCTGCCACAAGTGAATAAGACAAAAACTAGAACAAAACAAGTAAAAGACAAGCTGACCACATGTTCAATGAGGTCACAGAAACTGTGATCCATACAAGCAGTTTCAACAGTTCTGATCTCACCCAGGGACCTGTTAAACAAATGCACTTCTGTGGAGCCACCTGGGACAACAAAGAGAGCATTTCAAATTGTTAAGATTGTTTTATTTTTGACATGTTCTCAACATATTGCTGTCTTTAACAGTTCCTCCCAATAAGAAAGAATTGGACCTAGTTGCCTGTTTTATTTAGATAACATGTACTGTATGTGGATTCTTATTTATTTTCTTAAGTAAAGATTATCTTCAAGGTAGCCAACTTTACACTGGAGCTTCAACAATAGCCTCTGGTAAGATTCAGACTCCACTCTGGACCAATGCATACAACTAGTTCTGTGGAACAACAGGTGACAGGCACAGGCATAGACTGGATGCATGTCCAGGAAGATGTTCCTTGTGCTTGAGAGGTAAAGACTGGGAGGCCCATTTCCTCTGGGATCCAGTTTCACAGAGCCTTCCCATTTGTGAAGAATTCTCCATGGTCATATAGAGTCAATATAAAAATCCATAAACCAGAAGTGATCAAGGGGCTCTAGCCCTGTATCTACCCCTCAATTCATCTGCCATTTTCTACCAAGAACCCGAACTTAATGTCTTTTTCATATGGAAACATGTCTCCTTCCCATAGAATAGATGAAGCTACAGTGTTCTTTTACCTGACTAGTACTATTTTACAAATATACTAACACACAATTGCCAGTCTTTTAATTGTTCCTAGTTTTACAGAATAAAATTGCTACCTGCCCTCGCTTTACTTACTTGTCATCTTTGCATATTTCTCTCAGTGGAGTTCTCTGCTTATTGGACATGAGTTCCCTTCAGTGGAGATGGTCCCGTTTCATGTCCTCATCATGTCCTGTTTGGCTTGGTGCCTTGCTGTAAAAAAGGACAAAATGGCAACAAATTGGGAAAAGATCTTCACCAACCCTACATCCGATAGAGGGCTAATATCCAATATTTACAAGGAACTCAAGAAGTTAGACCCCAGAAAACCAAATAACTCTATTAAAAAATGGGGTGCAGATCTAAACAAAGAATTTTCACCTGAAGAAATTCGGATGGCTGAGAAGCACCTTAAGAAATGCTCATCATCATTAGTTATTAGGGAAATGCAAATCAAAACAACCCTAAGATTTCACCTCACATCAATCAGAATGGCTAAGGTTAAAAACTCAGGAGACAACAGGTGTTGGTGAGGATGTGGAGAAAGAGGAACACTCCTCCACTGCTGGTGGGACTGCAAGAAGGTACAACTACTATGGAAATCAGTCTGGAGGTTCTTCAGAAAACTGAACGTGACACTACCGGAGGACCCTGCTATACCACTCCTGGGCATGTACCCAGAGGATTCGCCAGCATGCAATAAGGACACATGCTCCACTATGTTCATAGCAGCCTTATTTATAATAGCCAGAAGCTATTGGCCATGCTAATAATATAAATTCACTCTTCCCTTCACTCATTCAGGACTTTCTGTATTACTTAGAGATGAGAAAAAAAACATGTCCTTTCAAATTTACAAAAGTACATGATTCTTTGAGAGTCATGTTTTTATGCCCAACTTTTCCAAGAGTCGCCCTTTCTTCCTTACCACTTAGCTTTGCATTCCTTTAATCTTTTGCTTTATTTTATTTTAAAACCATCAGAACCAGTTTTTATCATCTTAAATGATGGTCTTCCATGGAAAATGATGGGAGTACCAGGAGCTACACTATTAAAGAAAACTCTGTCTCTCTGTCTCTATCTCTATTCTTTCTGTCCCTCTATATCTGTTACTAATTCTCTCTCTCTCTCTCTCTCTCTCTCTCTCTCTCTCTCTCTCTCTCTCTCTCTCTCCCTCTCCCTCTCCCTCTCCCTCTCCCTCTCCCCTCTGTCTTCTTTTTCCCTGTGTGTTTTCCACTCTTTCACTCACTCACTCACTCACTCACTCACTCACTCACTCACTCACTCACCAAACAGTTGACAATAGATCAATTGCTAATAATAGGACTGTAGTATTATTTCCTCTGCATGTTAGGATGTACAGGTCTTGTGCATGCAGTCACAACAACTGTGAGCTTATTTGTGTACAGCACTGCTGTTTCCAGAAGACATTCTTTCTTTCTAGTCATCCACTACCCCTGAAACTTTCTCTCTTTATGCATATCCCTCTTCACCAATGATTCTCGATCCTGAAGAGGATGAGCTGTGATATATATGATACACATGAGGCTGATGCATATGTTCCACACCGTCCTGCAACATACTTGGTTTATGGTGGTAGAGACATTAATCCCCCTCATTATTTCAGTAGCCTCTTCTTTAACTGGCATAAAACACTGATTAAAATCAGCATATCTTATCTTATCTCATCTTATCTTATCTTTGATAAAAATAGGTCTACTTAAACTATGAAAGGTTTCTCAGCCAAACTGAACTTCCCCTTAACCTAGTTAAAGAGAATGAAGGAGTTATAACTTTTATAATAATGCTTCAAAAGACCATAAACAATAACCTTCAGAATACTTTCACTTGTTTTTTTCAAAGTTAATTACTTCAGTTCCTGCGAAAGGATTAGATCTCCAACAAGCCAAAGTATCCATAGAGTGGTTCTCACTACTTTTTAGAAAACAGGCTCAGTTTATTTACCTGAAGCCATATGAGGCGATTCCATTCTTTTAAAAAGAACAGCAAAAACTGTCACCTGCTTTAATATCATCAATAATATGACAAGTAGGGATTCCTGCATCAAAACAATTATTACTTACCTAAGTTCCTTGCGCTTAGAGGTATGCTCAGGTATGGTTTTTTTGTTTGTTTTGTTTTGGTTTGGTTTTTTTGCTGGAACTATCTGACAAAGGAAGATTTGAGTATATGTAAGTAGATAAGCCAGTACCATAAAAGCAAATTGCTTGTGGGTGTTATCTGCACTACTCTTTGTCATTTATATTTCTGTGAATTTCAATGAGAATGAGCAAAATGTCAAACCCTTTGGAGTGGAATTATTTTGCTTTTGACTTTTGTATACTAAGAAGGCGTGGGGATAAGGGAACCCACTCTATTAATTCATCACAGGGTGATTTAAAATATTTTCATATGAGTAAAAACTTGTAGTTAGTTTCATTCATATTTTATATTCTAATAGTAGACACAGGCAGGCAAGTTTTAGAAAACATATCATGAAATCTATCTTTAGCTTTGGTAGAAATTCCTGAGGATTCTTTCTAGATGATTTAAGACTCGTTAGACGCCAGACGGTATTGGCGCATGCCTGTAATCCCAGTACTCTGGGAGGCAGAGACAAACGGATTTCTGAGTTCGAGGTCAGCCTGGTCTACAGAGTGAGTTCCAGGACAGTCAGAGCTATACAGTGAAACCCTGTCTCAAAAAAAAAAAAACAAAATCCAAAAAACCAAAAACAAACAAACATACAAACAAACAAACAAAAGGCTTAGTGGAGCCGGGCGGTACCTGTAATCTCTGCATTCTGGTAGGCATAGGCAGGCAGATTTCTGAGTTTGAGGCCAGCCTGGTCTACAGGGTAAGTTCCAGGACAGCCAGGGCTACACAGAGAAACCCTGTCTTGAAAAAAAAAATCCAAAAATACAAAAAGACTTCAGACATGTTACACTTTAAATGCAAATTTGTGATGAGCAGTTACATAGTTCATTTTTTTTTATTTTTAGTTTTTTGCTTACAGAAAAGTAAGGAGCTTGCGATTTTTATAATATGGCTCACATGTACATTAAAAAACATGGAAAGTATAATCTGAAGACAATTCATCGTCAGGTTGGTAGCCAGCAACACTTTACTGCTTAGACCTTCCTGCTAGATTTATTTTAATTTTACTATTTTATATTTTTCATCGGTTGAATCAAAGACCTTGAGATTCTGGAATTCCATCTCAAAGGTACAGAAGTTTTGCAACCCAGTGTGCATAGTTTTGGAACTAGAAAGGTTATGAAGCTGCATGTGCAGGACTTTTCCTCAAACTTTGGGGAAAGAAGGTGGCACTGCCAGCTTTGATGTGCTGTTTGCTATTTCAGTGACTGAGCTTAAAAAAGAGATAAGGAGAAATTGAAAGATGCACAGAATCTCCTGGCACTAGAACAGTTGATAAGAGCATGTCTCAGACATAGTGGTGAGATCTCCTAGCCTGGAGAGGAACCCCTGTTATCTATGCTGTATCCGTCACTACTTAAGGATATCTTGCTCTCATTCAATAAGCTAGGTATTCATTTTTCATGAATATATGCATTATTTGAGCCTTGGCCAACACTGTTGCTCAATCTGTTTCTCTTAGGAGATGAAAGGTATACTTATTCACAACATAAAATGGATGTGGGGGAGAAATATAGACTGTGATTTTTTTTAAAAAAATAGCTTATATTTAAAAAAATCTATTTTAATAAAGGTTCTTAAATGTTTTAGCCCACCACCCACCAGAGGTGGAAAGAAAAGTTTAACAGGGCAAAGGAGGGTTGGACTCATTTAAAAATAGTTCTTTGGGGGGATTTCAACCTTCATTGTCAGGATATTAGCAGCTAAGTTCACATGAATCAGCAGAGGTAGCGCCATCCACTCACAAACACCATTCACAGGTCAGTAAGAGCCATTCCATCCACAAGAAACCATGAGGTGTTGCCAATCAGCCTAAGTCCATGGAAGGGGCAAGAAGCCAAAAAGACACTGGAATATCTGAGGTCTCTGGTGCTTCTCTCTACAATGTTACGACAAATGATAATCAGCAAAGAAGCAAAGGCAAAACAATGCCACACTGTCACCAGTGAAGACCAGCATCAACAAAGACCAGCAAAGACCAGAAAAGGATGGCAAGGAGCACCAATGCCACAGCCTTGTCCACTGCCTGTTAGGTTATTCTAGATCCTTTTAAAACATCATGTATTCTCTCAAGTGTCTGTTCCAGCAAAACATCACATGCTCTTTTCCAGGCAGCTTCCACAAAAGCACCACTTGCTGTTCTCAGTCAGGAAAACATTACATGATACAACTTTGTGTATGTACACACACACACATACATATATGTATGTGTGTGTGTGTATAAATGAATATATATACATATACAAATATATTCATAAAAAGTGCAACATTGGCACAGTTATTTAAGAAGTTTTGTGTGAAGCATATGTAGATGAAATAATACCTAAGTATGTTGATGGGGTTGTAATATTGTTAATATATTAGGTCTGCGTATAGCTCATATAAAAGTCAGTAGCTGTGTGTTTGCGTGTGGAGGGGTGTGTGTATGTGTTTGTGCATGTGATGTGGGGGAAGAGATAGATAGATAGATAGATAGATAGATAGATAGATAGATAGATAGAGACAGCGAGACAGAGAGAGAATGAGAGAGATCATAGTTATGGACATTGGACATATTATAAATTAGATATTGACATAAAGAAAATGCTAAAGATTGTTATCAATATTCAGATATTTTTAAAACCCTAGGATAAAATGAGGGCATCCCAAAGCTTTTGAACACGCAATGAGCACGAGCATATGTTTGGTTTTAAGCTGGAATATAGGATAAAAAGTTGGTGAAAATGAGTCTGGGAGAGTGAATGAAGTTTATTCATCATAATATGTTCCTAAAAGATTCTTAAATAGTAGAAAATAAATTCAAACATAGGTTTATAAAGCTTAGGGAAGTGTACATATTTCAGAATCTAATACATTTAAGTTCAGTGGTGTTTTGATATCAGCTTTCAAGATGAACACACAGAGAGATAATTAAAGGAATATAGGTTATAATATTAGTATTCACTTATATCAAAGTTTTTCTTAATTTTTGATAATTGAGAGCAAAATTTAATTTAGAGGTCATTCTTATTTCAAATTTCATTAACAAAATTATTCGAGAAATTTATTTAATTTAATTAATTAATTTAGTTTAATAAAAATATTTAATTCACTTTATAAATATGAATTGTGTTGGATCAAGTTTGCTTTAGCAGCATTCTTAGCACCATATATCAGCTCAGTAGCAAATGAAAATCTAGGTGCCTAGAATGAATGCCTTATTAAGTTCAGCAGAATTAGTTTTTCAGAGTATAGTATAAGTTTCATAATAAAACACTCAATTGACTTTAACTATGTGGTTTGACTCCTTATACTATATTTAAAAAAAACAGATTATACAAAAATATTGGTCACCAAGTTTTAGAGGTATGTTTTATTATCTATGACAAATAAAGAAAAAATGTGTCTTTATCTATAGACATAGGTATATGTATTAGGTAGTTGACGTCCATGACTAATTTCTCAGACTCTGAATAAATTGAGAACCATGAATACCAACCCTGGAGCACTTAGAGGCTAGAAGCTGTGCTTAATTGTGCATAAGATTAAGTGCAGTTCTTCCATGACCATTGGTTTCCTTGCTAACGCAGTGCCCCTGCAGTGAACATTATGTCTCCTAATCCCATTCGATGACTAATCATTCTTTGCATCAGACGATGAAATAAAGACCAATGGGGAAGAACTGGACAAAATGAATTCACTGTTTAGGAAACTAGATACAGCAGAGAGACAGTGTATAGTGTTATTCAGCAAATTCCCCTTATATTCTAGTCTGTAGAAATTATGTGTAATATATGGCCATTACCATATAATCTCAGCATATCCTAAGTACCAGCAGAAAATGAGTAATTGTCTTTACTTTGCTTTATGTAACTAAGGCTTTAAATCCTGAAAGCTAATATTTTATTAATATTGTTGCAATTCAGAAGCCACTAATAATATGTGTGCAGAACCTTTGCTAAAGGTAAATATTATTTATATAAAATTAATGCACCAAATTTAGCAGATTAACAATAACACTGTGACACTGTATATGCATATGTGTGCATACATATCCCCTTTTAAGAAAACAATAATAACCTTCTCTATACTATATGCAAATATTTAGTATATATAATAGTATATGCATGAAGAGATATATGTAGATGTGTGTAGAAAAGATAGTATTAAAAAATAATTGTTTATCATGGTTTTTTTCAGTATATATTTTGTTTTTTTTTAAATTTTTTTTACAATTTTAAATTTCATTCAATATATTTTTTATTTACATTCCAAATGATTTCCCCTTTTCTGGTCCCCCACTCACCAAAAGTCACATAAGCCCCCTTCCCTCCCTCTGTTCTCCCACCCATCCATTCCCACTTCCCTGTTCTGGTTTTGTCTTATACTGCTACACTGAGTCTTTCTAGAACCATGGGCCACTCCTCCATTCTGCTTGTACCTCATTTGATGTGGGGATTATGTTTTGGGTATTCCAGTTTTCCAGGCTAATATCCACTTATTAGTGAGTGCGTACCATGATTGATCTTTTGAGACTGGGTTACCTCACTTAGTATGATGTTTTCCAGCTCCATCCATTTGCCTAAGAATTTCATGAATTCATTGTTTCTAATGGCTGAATATACTCCATTGTGTAGATATACCACATTTTTTGCATCCACTCTTCTGTTGAGGAATACCTGGGTTCTTTCCAGCTTCTGGCTATTGTAAATAGGGCTGCTATGAACATAGTGGAGCATATATCCTTATTACATGGTGGGGAATCCTCTGGGTATATGCCCAGGAGTGGTATAGCAGGATCTTTCGGAAGTGACATACCCAGTTTTCTGAGGAACCGCCAGACTGATTTCCAGAGTGGTTGTACCAACTTGCAATCCCACCAGCAGTGGAGAAGTTTTCCTCTTTCTCCACATCCTCGCCAACACCTGCTGTCTCCTGAGTTTTTAATCTTAGCCATTCTGACTAGTGTAAGGTGAAATCTCAGGGTTGTTTTGATTTGCATTTTCCTGATGACTAGTAAAGTTGAGTATTTTTTAAGATGCTTCTTAGCCATCCGAAGTTCTTCAGGTGAGAATTCTTTGTTTAACCTTCTACCCCATTTTAATAGGGTTATTTGGTTTTCTGGGGTCTAACTTCTTGAGTTCTTTGTATATATTGGATATTAGCCCTCTATCTGATGTAAGGTTCCTGAACATCTTTTCCCAATTTGTTGGTTGCCGATTTGTCCTTTTGATGATGTCCTTTGCTTTACAGAAACTTTGTAATTTTATGAGGTCCCATTTGTCAATTCTTGATCTTAGAGCATAAGCTATTGGTGTTATGTTCAGGAACTTTCCCCCTGTACCTATGTTATTTTGAAGGAAATAATTTACTTTGAAAATAGTCTTTACAGAAGTCTCTACTTGAAGTACAGAATTTATTTTTAAACAGAAATTAAATGGAGATGATCTTAAAAGTATTGACTACTCTGATTACTGGTTATCCACGCAGTGTCAGAGTTGGGCTCCCTAGTCTAAGCTGGAGTAGACATTGGTTGACGACTTCTACAATTTCTTGGACACCATTACTCCTTCACATGTTGCAGGCAAGACAAATTGTAGATCAAAGTGTTGTGACTGTGTTGATGCCCCACTGGAAGCCTTGCATGGTTATATAAGATGGCAGGTTCAGGCTCCGTGTGCCCCATTCATAGAAGTCCTCACTATGATCACTCTCATAGACTCCATGGAGTTACCATTGTACTTGGTTTCTGCATCATCTCTGAGATGCTCACCTGCCACTAATTCCAGTTGTCTCTTCCAGTATGCTCTCTCCCTTCTTCCTTCTGCCCACTCTGATCATTCTTGTTTCCACCTCCACCTGCACTTAGCCCTCCTGCAAAATCTCTTTATATTTCCCCTTCCCAGACAGATCCACACACCTCACCTTGCGCCTTCCTTGTTACTTAGCTTCTCTAGGTCTGTAGATTGTAGCATGTTTATCCTTTACTTAACAACTAATATCCACTTACAAATGAGTACACGCCATGTTTGTCTTTCTGGGTTATCTCACTCAGGCTTATTTTTTTTTTTTTTAGTGTCATCCATTTGCCAGCAAATTTCATGATCACATATTTTACCAATTCTACAGCATTCCATTGTGTAAATTCCACGTATCAATTTTCTTCATCCATTATTCGATTGAGGGACATCTGGGTATTCTTAGTTTCTGGTTATTACAAATAAAGCTGCCATAAACATAGTCGAGCAAATGTCTTGAGGTAGGATGGAGTGTTCTTTGAGTATATGACCAAGAATGGTACAGTTGGGTCTTGAGGGAGATTGATTTCATATTTCTGAGAAACTGCCATATTGATTTTCAAAGTGGCTGTACAAGTTTGTACTCCCACAAGCATCGGAAGACTGTTGTTTAGGCTCCACATCCTTCCCTGCATGGGCTGTTACTACATCTCCTTCCTCTAAACCCTCTATATGCCCCTTTCTACTCTCCTTTGAAATCATACACTATTTTTAAATCTAATTGCTATTGTATGCATATATGTGTATAGACATACATAAATATTTCTAAATGTAACCCATTTTTCCTATATAATCCTATCTGTATATGTGTTTTCAGAACTGACTCTTTGGCAATGAATAACCAATTGATGTATCTTTCCTAAGTTAGGCCATATCCCCAGTGGAAACCTTTCTACCATTATATTATACTAATCACTGAGCCTTATCCAATTTGCAGCATGGACGTAAAGCATGGGAAAATAGGCATGAGAAAGGCTCAATGCTCAATAACCTAGTAATGTCATATATAAATGCATAAAGATTGAACATTATGTTTTTCACAATTACTCTTGTTCCTTGATACAGGTTAGTGACTCTGCCTATAAGCCTATGCTATTTACTATATTGCATTTGAATTTTCCTTAATATTACTCATGATAAATATTTCAAATAGGTGTACTTTATCAGCACCTTCATTCAATTATAACACTTCATTGATTATGCATCTAGGTCAGGCTCATATTCATCTCAGTAATTTAATTGATCAGGTGCTCATCTCCCATCAAAGTTCACATTAGCACTGGGTAGATTTTAGCATACAACTCAGCAAACTCCCACCACGAAAATGAGTTAGAAATGGAAATAATCTAGTCACAAGGAATTTGTTATGACAGAGGCAAACATAGATAAGACTTTATGATACTATTTTCTAATTAGCGGAGCTTTGCTAAAGCTAATGCAGTAGATGAAGACGGGCACAGCTCACATTTGAAGTAGGCTTAGCACTTGAGTCAAAGTCTTTGTCAGTGAATCCTGATTATCTACCCACTCCAAAGTGAAAGAAATCCTTTGTTTTCAAAAAGTTTTGCCTTTAAAGACTAGTGATCAAAGGAGGAAAAAAGCAGCCTTTCTAATGTACTGCTTAAACTTCCTGTGTCCTTGTATTATCTACAAGTTTCAGTATCAATTCCCATTACAGACCCACTCTTTGAAGAGTCACAACTTTGTAGCTGAAATTGGGAACACATGTCCTCATTGGTTGTTATTTTCTTTAAACACAAAGAAGAAGGCATTGTTTCTCAGTGAAAATAAGACAAAATATGCTTCAAATAAATAGGATTTTAAACAGGAGGTTGATAAATCTAAAATATTATTTTAACACATGCTCTGGAAAGAAAGAAATGACTATTTCCTTTTTCTATGAAGGAAAGGAATTATACTAATGTCTCATTATTGTCCTTCATTTTTCTGTTTTTATGGAAGTTTTATATTGTCTGTTTGTTAAAATATCAAAATGCAGCTCAGTTGCCAGAATATATCATGGATTTTTGTGACAATATTTTAAATCATTTTTAAATCTGAGAGTATTACCTGAGATTTAAATTCTTTTTTTAAGATTTATTTATTTATTTTATTTATATTAATACACTGTAGCTGTCTTCACACATACCAGAAGAGAGAATCAGATCCCATTATAGATGGTTCTGGGAATTGAACTCAGGACCTGTGGAAGACCAATTAGTGCTCTTAACCCTTAAGCCATCTCTCCAGCGAGATTTAAATTCTTATAAGAACCAAACTTCTGTCATAAGAGTGAATTCTAAATCCACATCACTGCAGGAATGTAATATGGAATGGACAGAGGCATGGGAGGTGTGTGGGCAATGCTACCTTGCTTCTTGCAGTGAGGTGATAATCCACAAAGCTCCGGGAACGAGCATGTAGCAGACAAAAGCTCTTTAAGTCCTCTCTGCTCCTGGACTTACCTTCTCACCTTCCCCATGCAAGTGACCTGTCATAAATTCCAGAGTTCCTCACACTGACCAAAATGCAAAATAAGTTGCTGTGTCTTTAGTAGCAGATTCTTACTACCAAGTTCTGTTGGAAAACCAAGCACAATCACAAGATACTATTTAGAAGCATCTTGTTCTCCCATAACAATACCTACGAAATCCACCTGTGGCACTGGGATTTTTGCTGTTTTACAATCTGTCTTTTGAGAGAATTATCCTACCATGCCAGGTACTTCTGTTCAAAACTCTTTAACTAAAATACATATTCTCATAGAAGTCCATTAAATAGTTGACTACCCCAAACATAATCCATACATCAAATGAGGTACAAGAAGAAAGGAGGAGTGGCCCCTTGTTCTAGAAAGACTCAGTGAAGAAGTATAGGGCAAAACCAGAACGGGGAAGTGGGAAGGGGTGGGTGGGAGGACAGGGGGAGAAAAGGGGGCTTATGGGACTTTCGGGGAGTGGGGGGGTAGAAAAGGGGAAATCATTTGAAATGTAAATAAAAAATATATTGAATAAAAAAAAGAATATATCTAATACCAAAAGTAAAAAATAAAAAACATCAGAAATATTAAAAAAAAAATAGTTGACTTCCACATCTTCTTCATTTATCCTTAGTGTTTTCCTCTAGCCCATCTCTACATTAACCTGCCTTCAACTATCTACATTTATTCTCCAGCTCCAATTTTCATATTCAGTAGTCACATATTTAAATTCACTCCTTTTCTGAAAAGAGAAAACATTTATGAGGATAACAATTATTATATTCTACAAGAGTGAAAACTCATAAAAAGCTGTAGCGTTCTAGATTATTACCAGTAATTATATTCATTCCTTCATCTACTGTAAAACATGTGTGTATCTTTAACTAACACCATGCAGGAGATATTTCAGTACCCATCAGTGTAGCAATATGCACCCTCTTCCCTTGCATGGCTACCTCAGAGCCAGACATTTCTGGAGAGGGAATTCTGGCTTCAAAATCTCTTTTTGTGTCGTACCTCTAATAAGTTCAACTTCAGATTCTCAAAGATAAGATGAAGAAGACAGAAGTTTTTCAACACAATTCAAGATGGCAACATTTAAGGTATTGATTTTGTATTTATTTTCTTAGCTATGTTGAAAATTAGTCATAAATTATTTTAAGTTGCAAAGTATACTTTATCAGATTAATCTTGGCTATTGAGAAACTGCTGCAGGTCTAGCTCACCACGGAATTGAGGTTGAATAATCTTTTCTAGATGTTCTGGAAACCATGATATAGTATGTCCTACAAGTATAGAGTTGCTATTGCTTCTACTACTAAGAACACTTTTATTAAAGTGATTCCCACTCCATAAAAATATTAAAGATTATTATATGTCCTTTTTCAATTTACATGACATAGAAGAACCTCCACTATACATTTTAGTTTCCTTTTTTTTTTTTTTACAAGTCCTATAGGTAAGGATTTCATGTACTAGGAAAAGCCAGTAAAAGTTCATATACAGATTAAGCTATCTTAAATATTTATCTTGTAGGAAGTTCCTTATTCCAAAAATAATAGGAAGTGTTCCATATAAAATTGAACTTTTAATCTGGTATCCAAGCTAAAATAGCTGAAATGATTTAGAAGAGCAAATTTTGTCTTCCAAATTTATCTGAAAATGCATCATTTTTCCATTTCGATGAGACTTTCTTTGCCAGAGTAACTAATACATTCCATTAGGTTTCAATATTTTGGCACTAGCTATTGCATACTAATATAAATGCAAAAATATTTCAGCTTAGTGGGATGTGAATCGCGACAACCTCCTCTACACTGTCACATCCACACGGAGCTCTAGTGCATTTGATTTTTAAAGGTTAAAATTATCTACTGAATAAGTATTCCCTTCCCTCTGACAAAGCCTTACAATAAAAGAACAGTTTAAATTTGCAGAGAGCAGAATCCTATGGGAAATAATGAGCTCAGTGAACCGCTTCACAGTGTAGTCATCTGAAGGGAAACGCAAGGCAGTACTTCCTAAAACATGATGTATGGGCTTGCTTGAAACAGCTGTTCCTCTTTGGTTAAGATGTGCCTACAGTCTAGGACCAGTTGCAGATTGACACCAATCACTGAAACTACCGTAAAATTACCCTGAAACACACAGTTTAAAATGTAAGGTGGAAAAATAGCTCTCCTTGTCACTTTTGTCGAAACCAGACCTGAAAGAGTAGTCCTTGGAGTAATGGAACTTGGAAAAATTCTTTCCTTCTAAGCTTGTCGATGTTTCCCCCAGCAATCTCTAGGTCATGCCTAAAACTAGACTGTAACACACAATTGGTTGTATTTTTGATGTGATTTGGAGATAACCTAACGCATTTTTCATTTATATTCCACTGTACATTGTATATATTCCATTGTATATTGTATATGTACAATTTTCACTGTAGCACTGGATGTGTTTACAGAGGAGAAGGTAAACATTCTGGAAAATGCTATGTGGAGGTAATAAATGTGAACCTACTGTAAGGAGAAAAACAAATGAAAGCAAACACTTCCTCAATGGTCACATCCCTTCTGATATAGACTTATAGAGACTTTTAATATGTTATAGTTTGGGTAGATATGCATCTATCTGTAAGCATAGCCTCTCAGAACTAAACCTGGCTTAGCTCTTACTTTTGTAAAAAGGACGAAATGCCCCCTTTTTCAGATCTCCCAGGCATAAAGTCAGAATAAATTACAGTAAAGGAAGTGTCTGGAAACAGTGAAAAGCCATGAAGCATAGTAATAACAGGTTCTCCTGCTTTAGATGTGATCACCTTGTTAGTACCACCGTGCTCTGTCCCACCAGATCTCCCCAGCACCTTTACTGCTGCTTTAGCTGGTGATCACCTTGTTAGTACCACTGTGCTCTGTTCCACCAGATCTCCCCAGCACCTTTACTGCTGCTTTAGCTGGTGATCACCTTGTTAGTACCACTGTGCTCTGTTCCACCAGATCTCCCCAGCACCTTTACTGCTGCTTTAGCTGGTGATCACCTTGTTAGTACCACCGTGCTCTGTCCCACCAGATCTCCCCAGCACCTTTACTGCTGCTTTAGCTGGTGATCACCTTGTTAGTACCACTGTGCTCTGTTCCACCAGATCTCCCCAGCACCTTTACTGCTGCTTTTAAATGCTTTATCACTGTCTTTTTAAAGAAATGTAATAGCTTTGTTGTTGGTCAATGCTAGATTCAATTTATGATACTGTTCAATTTACTATGTTGAGTGTTCTTGAGGTATAAAGATTTTCCAAATCTTTATTTTATTGAATTAGAAAATAGGAATTCAATTTCTATATTTCCTATACAAAATAGGAAACTGCTACTGGTTTTCCTCCAGCCTTCATACTTGGTATTGATTTTGTAAATAGAAGAAAAATCTGTTCTATTGATTAGTGGTAATTTCAACAGTGGAACTCTGGTGGCGAAATTACAGTAGAAGAAATGATATAGAAACATTAAGCATATCTTGATCCTTTAAAAACAGCATCCCACTTTTTCTGCTTATGATAAAAGATTCCCATAGACTAGAAATTGCCACAAAAATCATTGAAAAATATTATTCCATCCTATTTTAAATAGTATACACTTGTTATGAATCACTAAATGAGTAATTTTTGTTCACTCTCCCGTGTTCTCTTCAGCATAACTTAGAAGATCATTCCTAACATCACTAATGGAGTGTGGCATCCCTGGAGTCGTTTTGCCAATATAAAGTTAATTTGGAGACCGCTTTACATTTTGAGACCACTTTCTTCCAGTCTACAGAATACAAAACAGAAGCCAAAGTTAATACTTTGTGTTTACAGTTTCTTCATCAGCATCACAATTATTGTAGATTGTCTAGATGACTATAACCTACATCCTATTATAGACTCTTCAGAAAAAAGATTAACATGAATATTGCTTAATTGTATTGCTGTCTTTATTCAAAATTTCATCCCTCGGGCAGTTTAATGAGAGTTGGCTGTACACAAAATTATAGATAAAGGACATTGAAAAGGTACTTTGAAATTAGCTCCAATTACAAGAAGGTTCCTTTTTTTTAGATTACAAATTCCATTAGTGCAATAAGTATGAATCAGAAGGCAATAACAGCGCCTCACTAGATACTCTATGTATATAAGATTATTTAATGAAGTGACCCCAAGTTACTAATTTAAAATGTTGCATGGCTCAAGGAACAGAGACAATGGAATATAAATGAAAAAATGCATTAAGTTATCTCCAAATCACATCAAAAATACAACCAAAGAAATTATATGGATTCCTTAGGGAAGTAAAGTGTAATGCAGAATCTTTACTCAATGATAGCATGATAAACTAGCTTATACTCATGCATAACATATCATACAGCCATGAAAACAAGCAAGGTAGATCTACAGGCAAAAACATTGATGATATTGTGGGTTAAAATATTTTGTAAATAAAGAAAATTACAAAACATAGTATCCATAGTCTCACCAAACAAAAATAATCTACAAGCCATTAAATATTAATTATTTGTAGGATTAATCTGAAGAAATTTAAGAGAAAATCTTGAGATTAGGAAATAGTGGATGATGTGGCTGTAATGGTTTTCCTCAAACTATTATTTTTATTTGCATGTATATGTGTATAAATGTGAGTGTGGTTGCATATGTGTGAGCTTGTGGGTGAATGTTTATTGATTTTAGGTATCTCCAGAGGCAAGATGAGGGTATTACTTCCTCTGGAGGAATAGGTGTTTGTGAAATGGATAAAGAGAACCAAACTTCTATTTTCTCTAAGAATTTCAAGGGCCCCTTGAAATTTAATTTAAGTAATAAACATAGGCTATTTCCACTTTACAAGAAACACATTGAATCATGTATAGGTGACTAGCATAATTATTCTTATTCCTATTATTATTTAATAAAAAAATTATTAGGAATGATCTTGAGAAATACTCATCAAGTCAGTGGTTTTAAGATAGTTAGGCAGAGAGAGAGAGAGAGAGAGAGAGAGAGAGAGAGAGAGAGAGAGAGACATACATAGATAAATAGATACACAGATATACAGATAGATTGCAATAGGTTAATAAAAGATAACCTGGTCTACAACTTCTGAAAGCCAATTTGCAATGGTTGGAAAGCATTGAAAAGAGTTAACTTTCTAACAACTCAATTTTTAAAGCAAAATTAATGTTTTTGGACTAATACCTTAGCATCTACATGGTAATTTGATAATAAAAGGGTTTTAACTTTAGGTCTGGGTCATTTCTATATTGACCTTTTTTTCTTCCTGTTTATTTAGATACTTATTCCCTTTATTGAAAGTAGAGTATTTTCCCATAGAATATATACTGATTATAGTTCCTCCTCCCTATATTCCTCCCAATTACTCTCAAACACTTCTCCTATAGAAATCCACTTCCTTTCTGTCTCTCATGAGAAATGAAGAAACATATAAGAGAAAACAACAAAATATAGAAAAGTACAATATTCTAAGACAAAACAAAAAACACATCAATGTTGGACAAGGCAAACCAGCAAAGGAAAAAGCCCAAGAGCAAGCACATAACTAGAGGGGCACTTGATCACACAAGTCCCATAAAAGTACTAAAGTAAAATCATTATACATGGAACACCTAGTGCAGAAGCATGCAGGCTCTGAGCTTGCTGCCTTAGTTTCTGTGAGTTCATACGAGATTTGCTTAGTTTATTTACAGGGTTTTTCTCCTAGTGTTCTCTGGCTCTTAAATTCTTTCTGTCTCCACTTCTGTTGGGATCCTTGGGCTCTGACAGGAAGGATTTGATAGAGATATCTTATTTAGTGTTCTTAGATCTCTCTCTCTCTCTCTCTCTCTCTCTCTCTCTCTCTCTCTCTCTCTCTCTCTCTCTCTCTCTCTCCATACCTAAATTTTTTTCTCTCGATAATTTTTGACTGTGGAATTCTAGCTTTGTTCACATCTCCTGAAGGAGGAAGCTTTTCTGATGATGGCTGATTAAGGCACTGACCTATGAATATGGCAGAATATCATTAGCATTCATTTTAAGACTACTCTAGCTGGGATGGGAGCCTTCCAGTTTCTGTCTGCAGCTGAAGCTGATGTTCTGCCACAGGGCTTCATACCCAAATAGGATTGGGAGAGAACAAGCCTCCCAGAAGTGCAGGCAGGCCTGTGAGTGCAGGTAGGACCACCACTGATACTCAGGGGAACCCACTCAGAACCCTCAGGACACAGGAATCAAGGAGCTGGGACAGGAGACTTCAGATTTCCATCTGTGCCCAGAACAGATCCTGGGCCACAGAGCTACATACACAAATACCACCATGAAAGAGCTGGTCTCCCAGGAGTGCCTACACACCTTCAAGCACAGGTAAGACCACAACTTCTCTTCAAATTCCTGGCCAAAGAGGGACCTGCTCAGAGCCATCAGGACACAGGAACTAAGGATCAGATGGGGACAGGAACCTTCTGGTTTCTGTCTGCACCCCAGAGTTTACCCTGTACCACAGCTCTCCATACCTAAATTCCCCCTGGAGAGAACTAGTCTCACAAGAGTTCTGACACACAGGCTTGCAGGACAGACAACCCACAGTTAGAGACAGGAAGACCAGCTAACACCAGAGATAATCAGATGGCAAAGGCAAGCATAAGAACATAAGCAACAGAAATGAAGGCTACTTGGAATCATCAGAACCCAATTCTCCCATCACAATGAGCCTTGGTTATCCAAACACACCAGAAAAGCAAGACTCTGATTTAAAATCATATAAGATGATAATGATAGAAGACTTCAATAAGGACATAAATAACTCACTTAGAGAATTATAAGAGAATACAGATAAACAGGTAGAAGATCTTAAAGAGGAAACACAAATATCTCTTAAAGAATCATAGGAAAACACAACCAAACATGTGAAGGAACTGAACAAAACAATCCAGGATATAAAAATGGAAATAGAAACAATAAGGAAATCACAAAGGAAGACAACTCTGAAGACAGAAAACCTAGGGAGTCATACTTGCAAGCATCACCAACAGAACTGTTTATTACATTGGTTATGAAATACCATATATAGAATACCAGAAATAGAAGGCAATTTCAGGTGCAGAAGATGCCATAGAAAACATTGACACAACAGGCAAAGAAAATGCAAAATGCAAAAAATCCCTAACCCAAAACATCCAAAAAATCCGGGACTCAATGAGAAGACCAAACCTGAGGATAATAGGTATAGAAGAAAGTGAAGATCCTTAACTTAAAGGGTCAGAAAATATCTTCAACAAAATTATAGAAAATTTTCCTAACCTAAAGAAAGAGATGCCCATGAACATACAAGAAGCCTATAGAACTCGAAAAGAAAATTCCTCCCTTCACATAATAATCAAAACACCAAATGCACAAAACAAAGAATATTAAAAGCAGTAAGGGGAAAAGATCAAGTAATATATAAAGGCATATCTATCAGAATAACACCAGACTTCTCACCAGAGACTATGAAAGCTAGACGATCCCGGGCAGATCTCATACAGAACCCAAGAGAACACAAATGCCAGCCCAGACTACTATACCCAGCAAAAATCTCAGTTATAATAGATGGAAGAACCAAGATATTCTATTACAAAACCACATCTACACAATATCTTTCAACAAATCCATCCCTACAAAGGATAATAGATGGAAAATTCCAACACAAGGAGGAAAAGTACACTAGAAAAAGAAAGTAATATTCTTTCAACAAACCCAAAAGTAGATAACCACACAAATATAAAAATAACATCACAAAAAACAGGAAGCAACAATCACTATTCCTTAATATCTCTTAAATCATTGCATTCAATTTCCCAAATATAAGACATAGACTAAAATACTAGATATGTAAAAACAACCTAGCATTTTGATGCAATACAGTAAATGCACCTCAGTGTCAAAGACAAATACTACCTCAGAGTAAAGGGCTAGAAAACAATTTCCCAAGCAAATGGTCCCAAGAAACAATCTAGGGTAGTCATTCTAATATAGGATAAAATCTACTTTCAACCAACGTTATCAAAAATGATAAGGAAAGACACTTCATATTCATCAACAAAAATAATCTACCAAAAAGAACTCTAAATTCTGAACATCTATGCTCTAATGCGAGGACACCCTCATTCATATTCTAAACTTTACTAACAATAAAAGCACACATTACACATCACACAATAATTGTGGGGGACTTCAACACCACACTCTCACCGATAGACAGATCTGGAAAACAGAATATAAACAGAGACAAAGTAAAAATAACAGAAGTTATGGACCAAATGGATTTAACCAATATCTATAGAACATTTCATCCTAAATCAAAAAAATGCACCTTCTAAGCAACTCATGGTACTCTCTCCTAAATTGATAACTTAATCTGTCACTTCAACAGATATAATAAGACTGAAATAATTCCATGCCTCCTGTCAGATCACTATGGATTAAAGGCTGGTCTTCAATAGCAGCAAAAGCAACAGAAAGCCTACATACACATTGAAGCTGAACAATGCTCTACTCAATGACAACTTAGTCGAGCAAGAAATGAAGAAAGAAATTAAAGATGTTTTAGAATTTATTGAAAATGAGGGTACAACACACTCAAACTTATGGGATACAATGAAAGCAGTGCTGAGAGAAAAATTCATAGCTCTGAGTGCCTCCAAAAAGAAACTGGACAAAGCATACATTAGCAGTTTAACAGAACACCTGAAAGCCCTAGAACAAAAAAGGGCAAATATACACAAGAGGAGTAGAAGGCAGGAGATAATCAAACTCAGGGCTGAAATCAACCAAGTAGAAACAAAAAGAACTTTACAAAGAATCAACCAAACCAAAGTTCTTTGCCAAAATCAACAACATAAATGAACTTTAGTTAGACTAATCAGAAGGCACAAAGGAAGTATCCAAATTAACAAAATCAGAAATGAAATGGGAGCTATAACAACAGAAACTGAGGAAATTAAAAAAATCATGAGTTCCTACTGCAAACTGTGCCTATATTCAACACAACTGGAAAATCTGGATGAAAAGGACAATTTTCTAGACAGATACCAAATACAAAAGTTAAATCTCAGTCAGATAAACAATATAAACAGTCCACTAAAGAAATAGAAGCAGTCATTAAAAGTCTCCCAAGCAAAAAATTAAAAATAAAAAAATAAAAACAAAACAATAAAGCAAACAAAACCCACAGGATTTAGTGCAGAATTCTATGAGACCTTCAAAGAAGAACTAATACCAATACTCTCCAAACTATTCCACAAAATAGAAAGAGAAGGAATACTACCCAACTCGTTCTATGAAGCAACAATTATGCTGATACCAAAAGCACACAAAGGAAGAAGTTAAAATATCACTATTTGCAAATGATATAAAAACAAATCAAACAAATCAGTAGCCTTCCTACACTCAACCGATAAACAGGCTGAGAAAGAAATTAGTGAAATGACACCTTTCACAATAGCTAAACAATATAAAATATCTTGGTGTGACTCTAATCAAAAAAGTGAAAGATCTATATGACAAGAACTTCAAGAATCTAAAAAAAAGAAACCAGAGATAACCTCAAAAGATGGGAAGATCTTCCATGCTCATGGCAAGGTTAATATAGTAAAAGTGGCCATCTTGCCAAAAGCAATCTACATATTTAAGGCAATTCCCATCAAAATTCCAACTCAATTCTTCATAGATTTAGAAAGAGCAATCCTCAAATTTATCTGTAATAACAAAAAACCCAGGATATCAAAAACTCTTCTCAACAATGAAAGAACTTCTGGGGGAGTCAACATTTCTGACCTCAATCTATACTCTAGATACCATAAAAACTGCATGATATTGCTACAGTGACAGGCAGGTGGTGGGTTGGTGAGCCAGGGGAGGAGAATGGGATAGGGGATTTTCAGAGAGGAAACCAGGAAAGGGAATAACATTTGAAATGTAATAAAAGAAATAGCTCATTAATAAATAAATAAATAAATAAATAAATAAATAAATAGAAAGACACTATGGGAAACTGAAAAGAAAATGACTAATTTTTTTCCATTTCTTTTTTTTTATTCGATAGATTTTTCATTCACATTTCATATTATTTCCCCTTTTCTAGCCCCCCACTCCCCAAAAGTCCCATCAGCCCTCTTCCCTCCCCCTGTTTTTCCACCCAACCCTTCCCACTTCCCTGTTCTGGTTTTGCCTTATACTGCTTCACTGAGTCTTTCCAGAACAAGGGGCCACTCCTCCATTCTTCTTGTACCTCATTTGATGTGTCGATTATGTTTTGGGTATTCCAGTTTTCTAGGTTAATATCCACTTATTAGTGAGTGCATACCATGATTCATCTTTTGAGTCTGGTTTACCTCACTTAGTATGATGTTCTCCAGCTCCATCCATTTGCCTAAGAATTTCATGAATTCATTGTTTCTAATGGCTGAATAGTACTCCATTGTGTATATATACCACATTTTTTGTATCCACTCTTCCGTTGTGGGATACCTGGGTTCTTTCCAGCTTCTGGCAATTATAAATAGGGCTGCTATGAACATAGTTGAACATGTGTCCTTATTACATGCTGGGGAATCTTATGGGTATATATATCAGAGTTTGAAGTAGGAAAACCTATTTTAGATTGTTGATGCTCTTCAATAAATATCATACATCACACACACACTCCTATGAATTAAGCCAACTGGAATGATCACCTTTAAATATAGGAAGACTCAACTATGCCCACACACATTATGCTTCCAAGCTTGACTGTTAAATAGATTTTTTTTCTCCCAGGATTGGCATGAGTCATGAGTTGGAGAGAAAAAAGAAACATATACTAATAAACTTCCTGATTATGGGAAGCTACCACCTAGGGAAGAAATTATTATATTGTTGTTAGAAAATGTATTCTATTGCTTTATTTTTACTTTTTCTTACATTCTAAGTATTCACATTTTCTGCATAATGTAAACATTTTAAATCATTTACCTGAATGCTACCATCGACCTTGTCTTGTATAAATTCAGTTATAATTGAGCAAACAACACAATCTGTGCCTTGCATCAATGCACGGGAAAGTAGAACTATGACCCTTAGCTGAGTTTGCTTTTTGATCTATGTATTCCTTATTCTCCAATGTTAGTTTTCGAAGGAAGATGAAATAAATAGAATAATAACTAAACTTTCTATCTTTCCCTTTACCTCTATTTTGCTACTTCCAGTGGAAAATATTAGCGACATATGGAAGTGATATGATTAAGAAAGAATGCTAACTTTTGCTAGTTTTATTGGGCTTCTGGTTCCAAAAAGCTTCTCCTTCTCTTCTTTGTATGTTGGAAAAAATTGAAATTTGAGAAGACAACATGCTACTATTAAAGCTCAGCTTGATGAACCAATGAGTTTACTGGAGTAGACTAGATAAGAATGGATGAGGAGTGTCTTATAATTGTTTGAGTGACTTGAAAGGCAGATACACCATGGAAAGACTCACTCAATACGGGGTGACAAGCTAGAAATGTAGGACCTGGAATTATCTCCAACAACCTAATGCAGCTCCTCTACAACTCCATCTCCCTAGTTCACTGATCTTATAATTTTAGGAAAGATCTTTATGCATGTTGTGACTTTCAGGAGCTTCTGGAGCCTTGTAAGTGTTCATAAATTCAGGAGTTGCATGGGCCTTCCTTTTTCCATCAAGAGGGTGTACAGAGCCATATTGGGGCAGTCTTGCACTTGGTCAGAGTTTGACTTTGGTCAAGGTTAACTTCTCCCAGTTAGCCAGGATCCTTCTCCACCCAGGGTGGAGCGCTCAAAGTAAAGGTTAAGTTCATTGTTCCTCCAGGTCTAGGAATTCCTGAATTAAACAGGTGACCCACCCAGCTGCCGGGGCAGTCAAGTCGAGGACCTCCAAGAGAAGCTAGACAACTTCCACCGGAACTCAGCCTGGAGTCTGGGGGGAAGGGTTTGCCCAAACTGTTAAAAGGTCTGGCGCCATTAAAGTTTCCGGCTTTGATCAGTGAACATTGTCTTACCCGCACTTCTTTTCGCCCCTCTTCCCTATAACCCCAAAATTCTCTCAACAGGTAACCCGGTTTACATGTGGCTGCTGGCAGCTACAAGAGGGAATGTTAATATTCAGAGATAATATCTATTTAAGCATGTGATCAAATACTAAACAGCTAGAATCTAAACCACAAGGCAGAGTTGCGTTTATGGTCAGGGTACCGCAGCCTCCTTAATGACATGCCCTCAATGACCTAAAACCATCAGGCTCCACCGCATACACAGTCCTCTTTTCTCAGGTATAGGACTCCAGACAACAAAACTTTAGCATAGATGTCTCTGAGGAGCATCTCTCCAAACCATAGTACATGTGACATTTGTGTTCTTTGTGTCTACTCGAAAATGGTGTGCAGAGAAGCAAAACAAAGATAGCTATGAATACCATGCAAGTCTTATCTTCCCATGTTTAGCTTCCATTGCCTAATCAGCATCATTATAAAACACAGGTTTGAAGAAAATTAGCAACAATTTCATGATAGACACATCGAACCATTAACCTAAAATTAGAATAACACATATATACATACGTAATAAATGCAAACATACATACATAATCACACACACACTTGCACATTGTTGTCATGCCATTCTCTGTACAATATTTCAAGCACAGACAAATTAAAATACAGTCACATGTATTCTCTCTATATAGAAAATATTGTTTTTCAAATGGGTTAGTGCCAGAAGTCTGCTGGCTGAGGTATGAGTATGTTATTCAAGTTCTTTGATTTGATGTTTTTCTAATTTTTTATATGCCTGTATTCAGACATTATATTTCAGTTTCTTAGTCCTGACACACAACACAAATAAACAAAAATAATGCATACTTATGAGAATATTACCTTAAAAATAATCAGGAGCTACCATACCAAAAGAAAACAATAAAGTCAGGTAAAATTCAAATTGGAAGGAACATATGGACTGTGTTGACAATTGTGAGTCATATATAATGCAATAGCATAGATCTGTTGATTGCTTTTCTCTCTTAGTTATGAATCCTTGAGGAAAACATACTACTACTTCACTCTTTTAAACCAATGTGATATCAAACTAGAATTCTAAATAATTCTCCTCACTTGATATTTATAAGAATGTTTACGGTATTGATAAGAGGTATTACTGAAAGAACATAAGAATGTATTAGAGTATTTAACATATTATTTCAAATACTTTTTTACAATTATTCATTGCTTTCATGGATTTCAATGTCTAATGTTAATTTCACCAATTTTTATAGGTACTCAAAATACCAAGTGGCAAATAAAATAATTTTCCTGTTCCCCAAAGTATTTCATTCATCAGATAACTACTGTGCTGATTATACTGTAACAGGAAATATAAGAAGCAATTTAGATTGCTAACCATAAGTTTTTGAGGTTGAAATTATGATGAGTTGATTCAATGGGATGGAGGAAGAGTCAAAGGCATGAATTCTTATTAAATAATGAGAGTAATAAATCACTAATGCTGAATTAAAAGAGGACAACAATCATGAAAAATGTTAGAAGACTTTGTAACACAAGCTATAGGAAGATGAAGTGACCAAAAGATTAGAAAAATGAATCAAAGGGACTTAATACATAGCCAAGAAATTGAGGTACAAAATCAGTCAACTTACAGCCAAACAAAGGCCAACAGAACACAAGTAAAAAACAGTAGTCATGCAAAATGTGATGATTCTAGACATCAGGGTACAAATATTGATCTAGATCTAGATACCTCACCCTTCAGAAAATAATAAAAAAGGATGATACATCTAAATATAAAATTTATATTTATAAAAGTTTAGATGGTATCTTAAAAGACTATGTAAATTGACATTTACATGGCTGTTACATTTTAAACCCAATAGCAAATCACAATCTTAGAAAAACATGTTAAATAAGACTTCACTAAAACCAAACCTCTACTATGCTTAGTATGAAAAGCCATCTGTTCCAAATTATAAAAGAATAATAAAACTATACAATAATAACATGGAAAAGCAAAATCTAAAATAGAAAACAGGAAAAAAACCCAAATAGATATTTGAAAGACTAAGAATTATGATCTAGATTTCCATGTCACTCTTTTCCAAACAAACAGATAAGCAATAAATAAATCATACACAAATGTAAATAAATATATGCATTCAAAAATATTCAACATTATATGTTATTGAATAATTTGATGTCAAAGCATATGTGAATAAATACTATATAACAATAGGATTGACCAAAATAAACTACTAACACCAAGTACTGGTTGGGATGTAGAACAACATAACCTTTCATTCATACCTGTCTAAAAAGTCAACTACAAAAGTGTGTAGTTCCTTTGGACACCGTGGTACTTTTATACAAAGCTGAACATTATCACATAATGTGGTAATCATGCTTCACAAATGACCTTGAAATGTATTTACCAAAGAGCTTGTCAAAGTACTACTCATATTTTCTAAGCCGGCATAAACCACTTGCCTTTCTTTAGATTAATCTATAAATTAGCAGTATTATACCCAAGGAGATAGGCTTTAATGGCAAAGCAATAAATGGCCAAATATTCTAAAAGAAAGATTCCAAGGTGAAAGATGCCTATACTATATGAGTCCAATAATATAACATTCTAGACAGAGCAAAACTATGGAAATGGAGGAGGGGGGAAGGAAGGAAGGAATAAAGGAAGGAAGGAAGGAAGGAAGGAAGGAAGGAAGGAAGGAAGGAAGGAAGGAAGGAAGGAAGGAAGGAAGGAAGGAAGGAAGGTGGGGTGTGTTGGTGGATATATCCCAAGGCATATTTCTCATGCTTGAATAAATGTCACTAAACCATCACTAATACCAACATTAACCAGACTCAATGGTATAAGAAAGAAAAGACTTTGATGGGAAGGACTGGAAGGCATATTTGATCAAACATATTTTATTCATAAATAACCATCTCAAGGAATAAAATAAATATTAAAAAGGACTAGTGGTTATCGAGGAAGTAAAAATCGCAATACACAAGAATTAAGGATATTAATTGTAGTTAATATAACAGTAGATAAACAACTTTATAGATGCATCCAAGACTACAGACTGCACAACTAAATGAGTGAGGAGTGATATAAACTGTGAACTTTAGAGGGTGTTGGCATATCAGTATGTATTTGAAGTAACAAATATGCCAATTTTAAAATAAAATTGGTGGCTCACCAACCTGGCATGTAGATAATTTGAAAAAAATATATACAAACTCCACCCTCTGCTTGGTTTTCCTCAGAACCAAACATGCTCTATGAAATGAGTTTATTCTTTTAAACAGAAAATGAATAGATAATGAACTTGAGTGTAGTAATCCTTAGATTCATGGAGACACTGTTAACATCTGAGTTATAATGTATTTAATAAAAGTGTTATCTTTCTTACTTTACAGAAAACAAGCAATATAAGATGAAGCATTATAGAAATGATACTTGTAAGCTGAAACTCAGTTTCATATATCATGCGCAGTTTAAACCTTGTACTCACAGGCATACCTTTTGTCCTTTAAAGAGTGATAAACATTTTCTTTCCCTGGAAGATTTCCTAGTTACTCTTTGAGAATAATATCTTTATCAGTTTGCTTACACATCCCTCCGTAAGTCAAACTTTGTAACTGTCCTTGACTTAGTTCAGATTAATATCAAGGAAAAGTCATCTCTCCCTTCCCAAATGTTTATTTGTTGTTTAATATGATTGTCATTTCTTAATTCCACATTCCCATTTTGGCTCTTAGTATGTTTTTGTTTTGCTTTTCAAAATTCATAACCAAGCCATGTAGTTCTCAGATATTTATCTATGATTTTCATTACTCTCAGCAAATCTTCCATTAAAGGAGTACGTGTGATTCATGATTGAGAAGATTGCTGTACACTCTTATAGATTTGTAAAGAATATAGAGATTTGCATAGATTTATTAATGATAAATATACTGCTTTTTCAAAACTATGATTATGAAAAAAACTCTATGTGCCAATTAAAATGAGGCCAATGGAAGAATCACTATCTGTATTTCCTGTCATATTAAGTCTCCTTGATTCTTGAATTCTCTCCAGGAAATTTGACCGAGCATGACTCCATGAAGTGCATACAGTCAAGCCTCTTTTATATTTGTTCTGTAATTAAAAAGCAAATAAAACTCATTTATGAAACATGATGCATGGCCTGAAAATATCAACTTCTTGCCCTTTCCCACTCTCCGCTGATGCAGGTCCTCTGCTGTTCAGCTGAGGAAGCTCAGAGTGGAAGGAAGAATACAGGGTTGACCACTTGTCTCATCTGCCATCAAATAAGACCTGATTAAGACAAAATAACCCTCAACTTTTATCTCGCACAAACCTTCAATGACTGACATATAACAAGTACACTAATGCCATAATCAACTCTGGATCCTCACCAATAACATCTGTAAAGGCTCCATAGTGACCATTTCTAAAAGCCAATTCAATTTCAATGGTATATATCTGTAGTTGTCTGATGCAGGAATGCCCACGTATAATGTATGCACAGCACTGACAGAAATAAAAAGCAAATACATTTATTCAAACTAATATTGTGTGTATATGACATGCACATATACATTTGTACTATACACAGATACAGACATACATTCCAGTCACTAGATAAAATTCTCAATTAACTGGTTAGAAAACCACCTTTCTACTGATTTCCAGTGAAATTTGATTTATATTCTTGAAACTTAAGTAAACATAAAATATTTCATTTCAGAAATTTTATTCATTCTGGGAATTTTATTCATATGTAATGTATTGCTTTAAGGAGTATCAATTGAATGCATGACTATTTTATGTTACCAGTATACATGCATATACTATCTTTTATGTGGCTTTATCTTACTAAAATATAATATGCAGCAAAAGGATTATAATAAATATAATTCTAATTCTTAGTTACATTCCTGCCAAAGAATGAAGTATATATCATAAACCATAAGAGTTTCTGATTACAGAATCTAGCCAAATGTCTCTTCTCGGCATACTTTATTATTGTGTTCTGGGCATTCAGCTAGGATTAAACAACAGCAGCAACAACAACAACAACAATGCTTTTATACATACACCATGAAGATTTTTTTTCCCATCATTAGTCCTAATGAACTTTTCACAGAGCATTCACACTGCCTTATGTATTAAATGTAGTTTGGGGTGGTTCAAAATATAATCATAGGTTACATGGCATTTTCTGTACAGGACTTGGGCATCACTGAATTTCTTATCTGCAGGGAACCCAAAACAACATAACCCAGATGGTGAGAAAATAACTGTAATTGATTGCAGGCTTTTTTCCAAACATAGTGTTTCCAATTCATCATCTTCCTTGGGAACTCTGGAAGCAGAGCTTGCTTTCCTCCTTTGGCTGATTTCAAAAAAAAAAAAAAAAAATGTGAGCTTAGTTTGGGATTCTATCTTTAGCTCTGTTTGATTCTCCCTTCTGCCTCCAACTGATGACATCTACTCTCCTAGGTCCAACTGCCATCTATGCACTGAAGACTCCTAGAGATGGAATTCCAGCTGAGAATCTTCCACGACACTCAGAAAGTGAGTGGCTACTGGGGCCTAGCACACCTGTGCTTGGATTATGAACAGCACCTGAAGCTCATTATCTGTAAAAGTATATCCATAATTCTTGTGGCAAACCTGCTTGTACTTCAACACAATCTCATTTGGTACGATTCACATTTTTAATGTGCTTTGCAGTATAAAAAAATACCTTTGGCACATTCAGTTTTACTTTAACCATTACACCTAAAAATTTACAAAAATCTAGGAAATGGCTTTTCTAAAGTTTTATTTTATTTTTATTTATGCTTATGATTCTATGTGTGTCAATATGAACAGGCATGTGAATGCCACAGAGGCCAGAAGTCAGTGTCACAACCCCTGGTGATGGAATTCTAGGCAGCTGTGTGGCACCCAGTGTCGGGTATAGGGAACTGAACTCTGGTTCTTTGCAAGAACAACAAACAATGTTAACCATTGAACAAGATCTACATCTCTGAGAATTAGGAATACCCACTCCATTAAGGTCATGAGATACTATGTAAAAGTTAAGTATGATAAAAAAAAATTGTTTGACTAAACTTACAGCAGGATACTATTGATGTAAAGACGATCATGCTATCAGGCTCGGGCTTGGCATTTTATCAGGAGGAGCTGCACTAAGCTAGGCTTACAGAGCAACACTGCTCGCATGTTTCGATGCTACTGGCCCATCCTATTCATTCTTCTCCAGGACCAATATTCTAATCTTCCATTTACCTGTAGCAATCTCACGTAGGAAATTATTTTTTCTAGAATTCTCTTCTTCAACAATACATTCAGGCATAAGATACCTCCTATAAACCTTAAAAACCATGCTGGTAAGGTAACCTTCTCTCCTAACATCAACAAAAATCCCATATGACATCTTTATTTCCCTCATCCCAAGCACTGATATGAGCCACAGATGTAGGTTGTATCAGTGTATTATATAATACTTGCATATTCCCCATTTCTTTGCTTCCAAAAGACTACAAATTCTATTAAGACCAATTTTTTTTCTGTTTGTACACTACTCTGACTCCAGGCTACATTTATTGTTCAGAGAATATTTACTTAGTTCTTGAGAGTTGGTGACTAGAAAGAAGAGACCAACAGATTGTGGAGCATTGACTGTTAATTGCATTGACAGTGTCTTATAGCATTTCAAGGAGTTATGAACTTTCACATGAATTGCCTTAAGCTAGTCAAAATTAATTATGTAGTGATAGCCATTTAAAATTGAGATAAAATTTTAGGCGGTGTGTTTTGGATAGAAAATGTCTCATATGCTACTGTTATAAATTAGTTGCCAGATGATGGTGCTGTTTAGAACATCAAGGAAGTAGAGTCTTGCTGAAGGAAGTTAATAACTGGATAGACATTGAACTTCTATACCTGTCCTGTTTCTGCTTCCTGATTACAGATGTAATATATCTAACCATCTCTCATTACAGCTACCATGCCTCTCCTGCCAAAGTAGATTGTGTCAGCTTGAACTGTGAGCTAAAAATTAAACATTCTAAAGTTGTTTTCTTTAAATGAAAATTGACAGTAATTTAATTATTTAGATGTGTGTGTGTGTATGTGTGTATGTGTGTCTGTCTGTAGTGGGTTTGTATACGTGCATGGACTATCCATGGAAACCCAAAGAGTGGTGGGTAACCTGGATCTCGAGTTGCAAATAGAAATAAACAATGCAATGTAGGTGCTGGGAAGTGAATTTATGACCCCTCCCACCCAAAAAGACAGCTTACATGCTTATCTGCTGAGCTATCTGTCCAGCTCCTTAAATTATCCCTTGTCATCCATTTTGTCATATGAATGAGAAAAGGAACTAATGCAAACAGTATGCCATCTGACAGAGGAACTTACTGTGTATGAAGATAATGCCTCATGTAATTAACTCAGTTTCAGTGATTGATATTATATTTCTTTTTGTCATGAAATATGCCTAAGGGCACCAGGGAACCTGGGAAAATCCACAGCCTTCTGTGCATAGGCCACCAGGGGAGAGAGATCACCCAGCAGTGCTTTCACTTTTGAGCTCAGAGGAGTAAGGACACAGGCTTACAGGCCCACAGGAAGAACAAACTCCAGCCAGAGACAACAATACCAATTAGCACCAGAGATAATCATATGGGGAAAGGAAAGCACAAGAATCCTACCAGCAGAAACCAAGGCCACATGGCAACTTCAGAACCCAGTTCTCCCACCACAGCAAGTCCCAACACACCAGAAAAGCAAGAGTTGGATTTAAAATCATATCTCATGATGCTGATAAAGGGCTTCAAGAAAGACTTAAATAACTCCCTTAAAGAAATACAGGAGAACATCAGTCAACAGGTAAAAGCCCTTAAAGAGGAAACACAAAAATCCTTTAAAGAAATACAGGAGATCATGGGTCAACAGGCAGAAGCCCTTAAAGAAGAAACACAAAAATCCCTTTAAGAGTTACAGGAAATGCAAATCAAAACAACCCTGAGATTTCATCTTACACCAGTCAGAATGGCTAAGATTAAAAATTCAGGAGACAGCAGGTGTTGGAGAGGGTGTGGAGAAAGAGGAACACTCCTCCACTGCTGGTGGGGTTGCAAATTGGTACAACCACTCTGGAAATCAGTCTGGCGGTTCTTCCGAAAACTAGGCACCTCACTTCCAGAAGATCCTGCTATACCACTCCTGGGCATATACCCAGAGGATTCCCCACCATGTAATAAGGATACATGCTCTACTATGTCCATAGCAGCCCTATTTATAATTGCCAGATGCTGGTAAGAACCCAGGTATCCCTCAACAGAAGAGTGGATGCAAAAAATGTGGTATATCTACACAATGGAGTACTATTCAGCCATTAGAAACAATGAATTCATGAAATTCTTAGGCAAATGGATGGAGCTAGAGAACATCATACTAAGTGAGGTAACCCAGACTCAAAAGGTGAATCATGGTATGCACTCACTAATAAATGGATATTAACCTAGAAAACTGGAATACCCAAAACATAATCCACACATCAAATGAGGTACAAGAAGAAAGGAGGAGTGGCCCCTGGTTCTGGAAAGACTCAGTGAAGCAGTATTCAGCAAAACCAGAACGGGGAAGTGGGAAGGGGTGGGTGGGAGGACAGGGGAAGAGAAGGGGGTTTATGGGACTTTCGGGGAGTGGGGGGCTAGAAAAGGGGAAATCATTTGAAATGTAAATAAATTATATCGAATAAAAAAAATTAAAAAAAACGAGTTACAGGAAAACACAAACAATCAAGTGAAGGAAATGAACAAAACCATCCAGGAACTAAAAGTGGAAGTAGAAACAATAAAGAAATCACAAAGTGAGATATCTCTGGAGACAGAAAACCTTGGAAAGAATTCAGAAGTCATAGATGCAAGCATCAATAACTGAATACAAGAGATAGAAGAAAGAACCTCAGGTGCTGAAGATACCATAGAAAACATTGACTCAACAGTCAAAGAAAATGCAAAATGCATAAAACTGGTAACCCAAAACATCCAGGAACTCCAGGACAAAATGAGAAGACCAAACCTAAGGATTATAGGTATAGATGAGAGGGAGGATTTACATCTTAAAGGCCCAGTAAATATCTTCAACAAAATTATAGAAGAAAACTTCCCTAACCTAGCGAAAGAGATGCCCATGAACATAGAATAAGCCTTCAAAACTCCAAACAGACTGGACCAGAACAAAAAGTCCTCTCGGCACATAATAATCAAACACCAAATTCACTAAACAAAGAAAGAATATTAAAAGCAGTAAGAGAAAAAGGGCAAGTAACTTATAAAGGCAGACTGATAAGAATTACACCAGACTTCTCACCAGAGATGATGAATGCTAGAAGATCCTGGGCAGATCTCAAACAGACACTAAGAGAACACAAATGCCAGCCCAGGCTACTATACCCAGCAAAATCATCATAGATGGAGAAACCAAGATATTCCATTATAAAAACAAATTTACACAATATCTGTCCACAAATCCAACCCTACAAAGGATAATTGATGGAAAATGCCAACATAAGGAGGGAAACTACACACTGGAAAAAGCAGAAAAGTATTCTTCTTCTAACAAACCCAAAAGAAGATACACACACAAACATAAAAATAACATCAAACATAACAGGAAGCAACAATCACTATTCCTTAATATCTCTTAACGTAAATGGACTCATATCCCCAATAAAAAGACTAACAAAATATTTCTCATGTAAATCTTCAATTTTATCAGAAAACATTTGTAATTCCCCTTTTAATTAATTTAGTAATTTTTTATGTCTACCATTTTATCTACATTATTTTTCATGATAATCTTCAATGTTAGTATGTCTTTCTATATATTTCCTCTATTTTATCAGAAATGTTTTCAATGCAAATCTTTGATTTTTATCACAAATGTTTCTAATTCTACCTTCAATTAGTTTAGAGTTTTTATATCTACCATTTTATATGTAAAATTTTCCATGTAATAGTTAATTTTAATGTGTTTGTCTATATATTTCTTGAATTTTACAAGAAATATTCTCCATGTAAATCTTCAATTTTATCTGAAAATGTTTATAATTCTACCTTCAATCAACTTACCTTCAATCAACTTTCTACCTGTCATTTTATCTATATAATTTCCACTTTAATTTTAACATTTTTTCTATATATTCCTTCAATTTTATCAGAAATATTTTCCATGAAAATCTTCAAGTTTATCAGAAAATGTTTATAATTCAACTTCCAATCAACTTAGGAATACTTCTAGGCCTAACATTATTATATCTATATAAAATTTTCCATGATAATCTTCAATTCTAGCATGTTTGTCTACATTTTTATCAGAAACATTTTCCAAGTAAACCTCCAATTCTATCATAAAATGTTTCTATTCCATATTTCAGTTAATTTAGCAATATTTTAGATGTCTATCACTTTAATTTTTCACGAACTTGTCAATTTTAATGTGTTTTTCTATATATCTCTTCTATTTTATCTGAAGTGTTTTTTACTTCCCTTTTCAATAAAAAAAATGAAATATGCCTAGGAAACACTAAGAAGCTTGCTTTTGTGGACAAGTTGTTAGAAATCGCTAGAACAATTGAAATACGATCATTTTGTAACTTTTCCCCTTACATACATTGTATTTCTTTGTGCACTTGAATAAAAAAAAAATTGAGGGGAACTGTTGAGTCAAGAAAATCTTAGAAGAACTTTCTCAGAGTTGAAAAAGTTTCATCTATTTGTTGAAATAATAAAAGTACTCAGTGATTGGATGTAAGGTCCACTCCAGGATCATACCCGTGCCTGATACTACCCTGCTGGTCAAGAATCCACACTCATGGCCTTACAGAAGTTTCTCAGTTTCATGAGGTCCCATTTATTATTGTTGATCTTAGTGCCGGAGCCATTGGTGTTTCCGTTAAGGAAACTGTCTTCTGTACCATGAGTTCAAGGCTATTTCGACTTTCTCTTCTATGAGATTTAGTGTGTCCAGTTTTTTGTTGAGGTCCTTGATCCACTTGGACTTGAGTTTTGTGCATGATGGTAAATATGGATCATTTTGCATTCTTCTACATGAAGACATCCAGTTAGATCAGCACCATTTGTTGAAGATGTTTTCTCGTTTTTTTTTTTTTTTTCCATTGTATGCTTTTGGTTTCTTTGTCAAAAACCAACTGTGTATGTTTATTTCTGGGTCTTTTATCCAATTCCATCGATCAGCTAGTCTGTTTATATACCGATACCATGCAAGTTTAATCACTATTTCTCTGTCGTACAGCTTGCAAACAGGGATCATGATACCTCCAGTTCTTTTATTGTACAGGATTGTCTTAGCTATTTTAGATTTTGTTTTTCCATATGAAGTTGAGATTTGTTATTTCAAAGTCTATAATGAATTTTGTGGCTGCCTTGTCATGCCTCAGTGGGAGTTGATGTGCCTAGCACTGTAGAAACTTGATGTTCCAGGGTCAGGGGATACCCAGAGGAGTCCTCCACCTTTTCAGAGAAAAGATGGACTGTGTGAAGGGGAACCAGGAGGAAGAGGCAATGATCAGTTAATAAATACATTAATTAATTGAAAATCAAAAATAATTTTTACACCTCCAAATTAAGGATTCAAAGGCCAAAAAAAACAAACAAACAAAAAAAACCAACAACAACAACAACAACAACAAAAAAAAACCAAACTCAATGGTGCTTGTGGAGATTTGTGTGTGTGTCAGAGTTGCTTTAGTTGGGATTTTTTCCTGGTCTATTAATTGTATACTATAGTTTCTCATTTTGCATTTTATGATATTGATAAATAATTTTATATATATGTAATCATTTATATATATATACATATATATATATATATATATATATCATGAGAGAAAGAATCTCATGATTTTTCTTTTGTTTTTAGAATTTTTTCTTATTTTTCCAGTGGGTTGGTTTTTGTTTGTTTGTTTGTTTGTTTGTTTTTTCTTGAAAAAGTGACAGTAGAGAAACCATGATCAAAATACATTGCATAAAAAAAGCTATTTTCAAGAAAAAACAAAATGCATAAAAATTCCTCAGTTTCCTAATTCGACGTATTTTGTAAACTCATTAATAAAAATTACTTCCAAATTAGCTATTATACAAATATTGTAACATAATACATAAGTTACATTTCAAAATACCTCTTGACCTTGAAGCCATATCTTAAAGGTATGCCAATGTCTCTGAGAAGAGTGACTATTACTATAAATTTCCATTCATTGTCACTTTAAGGTCATCATCAAACCAAAGTCAGTAACAGTGTGTCCCATAATAAGAAAATTACTGAAAAATAAAGGCTCTTTCATAATATTTGTATTCAAAAATTTCAGAGCCATCCTAGTTATCACTCAAGTTTCAGGATTTATTTCCTAAAACTTGGAGATTTTCTGAATTAGGTCTTACAAATAGTGTGTTCCTAATGACCTGACAGAAGTATCCTCAGAGCATTATTGGTGTCTGCGCTAACATGGTAGAACTGGGAGAGCTGAGTCTACCGATCCTGCTGAGAAGAACTCCCAGCCCTCCTGCCCTGACATGCTTTCAGAAGTTCATCACCTGACAATTGTCATGCTGATCTGTTTGATCTTTTGCTATCCCTCATCTGACTTGTAATTGTTTGATTCACACAGTAATTCCCTAGGGTCAATATTTTTCGGGAGTTTCTCTAACTCAAACACAAATCATTCTTCAACCTGGCTGCAAACTGTCCAACGTGAAACACCAGGAAAGAAAGCACAAAAGATCACAACTGACAAGCTGTCACTGAACCAACGTTTTCACTGTCAAATGATGCTCTGGGTGAAAGCCAGAGTTCTTAGGGCCTGAGAGAAAGTGTGTGTGAAGCAGTCATTCTTTTCATTTCTATGTATGTACTGCTATAAATTCATGTTGTAGATGCCCGGGATGGCAATGTCCAAACTCTAGGAAATTTTATTATTGTTTAATCTGTGAACTTTTAGTTTATCAATCTTTTAATCTACTGCTTAAATAATTGAGATTTGACTGTTAGAATGGCTGTTTCTAGAAACAAGGTCACTTTCAAATTTTAGCTCTCACTAGTGATGATTCATCACAGTGATTATTTTTTTGTGATTTACTAAGTAAGTAAATCTTGGTTTATAGTTTGTGATGCGTTCTGTTTTGGAAAAGCCTATCTATGCAAAGGTGTCATTTCAATCATTTTCATAGAAACCAAAGATCAAGTCACACCAAGAGAAAATATTTATGTATTAGCAACTTATAATAAATCTTGCTGTTTTGTGAGATGTAATATTTAATGTACTAGTCACAAAAAATTCATTTATCAGAGTTTATTCAATATTTTAGGAGAATAGTTACAAATTTTAAGCATAAACACTTCATTTTATGCATATGAGTGTTTGACTGCGTGTGTGTGTGTTTGTGTGTGTGTGTGTGTGTGTGTGTGTGTGTGTGTATGTGTATACCATGTACATGCATAGTAGCCACACAGACCAGAATTACGTTCAGGAAACCCAAGAACTAGAGTTAGAGATGTTAGTGGTGGCACCCAAACCCTATCCTTAGCAAGAAGAACAAGAGTTCTTAACTTCTGATCCAACTCTCTAACCCCATAAATTTATTCTATAGAAATTCAGGTCTTAAACTTTATAACATGAATTTATTTTTTATTTATTCACTTTTTTATGTGTGCACACACTCATACACAGTACATATATGGAACTCAGAGGACAACTTGAACTCTCTGAAGTTTGTACACTTCCTCTCCCACCAGAGTCAGAAGCTCAAAGCTAAGGTCATCAGGCTTAGGAAAAAGCAAGTAAGTTCACAGACTTCCATGAAGCAATCATTTGGCTTTCAAGTATATATTTAGTCATTGATGCAGAACATTTAGAAAGTTGGAATATTTTACTTTTTATTTAAGTTCATTCTTTATTAAAATAAATAAATTTGCAGTGTACTGAGCATATAAATGATAAAATGATTGGATTCTCCATGCACAAGGCAAACATTAACTAGATAGATATTTAAGTAATAGAGAATCCTGACTATTTCTAGGAAGTTTAATAATAGTTGAAGTTATGACCTGGATCGCTTGTGCAGAATTGTCCCATGCCAGATATGTAGGCCATTTCTAAAATTTGGTAATTATTCTAACTTTAATGGAGGAATCCTAAGAAGGAATGCCTGATCAGCATATAGCCAGCACACCATGCACATAAAATCCTTTAACTATCAGTATATGAAGAAGATGTATGACTGATAGTTATCAAATCAGGAAAAATATTTCATTTTCTGTTTAATCTTTCAGAAGTCAATTTAGATGAGTTTCTTTTAGGAAACATAAAGGCCTACTATTACTAATGGTACTTCTATTTAGCAATTAATAGCAATGTAAATACCACATATTTTGGCAGAAAGTGCATGAGATTTGTGTAACCTTTTATACGGAATGTAGAGCAGCTGGTTAGTTTGCACAATGATAGAGTGAAGATCCTGCCCTCAATATGCAAGGATGCAAGGTCTAGACTCAATCTCCAACAGTGCCTAAAATTGTAAGTAATTGTATTTCCATAAATCTTTATAAAAAGAAAAACAACATTTTCTTGAAGTGACTAAATAAAATAGTTACTTTAGATAAAAAATATTGAGGTGTGAAATAAGTAAATTAAACAGGAAACAAAGTGCTATAACTTACACCCACTCGAGTGGAAATTCTCAAGTTCCCAAGGACGCCTAGTGAATGATGCATAATTGCATCTTAAATTAGACTTTTGAAGTGATTAACCTCCCTAGCATTGCTTGTTTCATGAATATATTATTGTAAATTTTCAAAACTGTATTTGTTGAGAAATGTTAAAGACAGGTTTTTTTTCTGTTTTATAGAAGTGCTTAAAAAGAATTTATAAGTAAACTTCAGAAAACATAATAGAATTCTTTTTACACTTTATCCGAGTATGCTTATTACTATAGGTGATTCTATAGCAGCTGGAGTTATGTAACCGGAAGATTAAATCTAAAGAATGATCTCATAATGTGTTTACTGAAGGCACCCCTCTTGATCTTATGGAGCAGAAAGACAACAGGAGATCTGGAAAAGCTGAGGACAAATGCGGACGAAGGAGGTAATGATTCCCTTCTTTGCAGCAGCAAAAAGGAGGAATTACCTGAGCTGAGGACCACATTTTGTCTCTGCAAAAATGAAAAGGTAACTGTTTAGCTTTATATCACTGAAAAGTGAGTAAATGAAAATGAAAAGGAATGTTATGATTATTACGAACAAAGGAATACAGGAGAAATGATCCTGTGCTGGTTACACCTTGATATAAATTCTTTTCATTCTTTCCTGGGATCGGTCTCACCACACTTAGTAGATGTCTCATTAGAGGCTACAAAGGAGAAAAGGGCAGTGTTGACACAAGTGGTGGTGGTGGGGGGGTTAATTTCTGAAATGTCCCTTTTCTAGAAGTCAGTGCCTGAATTTTGTTCACTACATTGTAACTATACTGACAGTTTTAGCTGCAAGGAATACCACTTTCATGCTGGATAAAAACAGAAAGGTTTACCAAAGGTTGACAACTAGGCATGGAGGAAAAAATGTTTGAAAAGCTTAGCCTTATTTTTAAAAAGATAAAAACAAAAAGTAATGTACATCCAAGAAAGAAGTATGAAAGGAGCTATTTGTGCTGAATTCAGCCTTATACATAACAAATTTCTTCCCTCTCGTAGTATCAGTGTAAATTAGGCAGAGTCAGAAACTACCAGAGTCAAAACTACTCCTTTTCTTATTGACAGAGATTCATATATCTCGGTGTGTGTTGGAAAGAAGTATCAAAACTCCATTTGAAAATTTAAAATACTTAGTAGAGAAATGTGTGATGATTAAAATGCATATCCACACAAAAATATAAATTGATTATAAACTTAAATATTGCCTTCACAAGTAAAAATCAAATGGTTACAGTAGCAATGAAGGAATTTAGAAACTTTTAAAAGTCTAAACATATGGATGTACATTAACTTTATAGTAAGAGAACATGCATTAAGAAGATAATGATGTTATCAAGTTTCTTCAATCATTTAAATTTTAGTTAATGCTTTAATTTTTTCCACTTTGCTCTCTTTCAAATCTGCCTCTACTCTTTAGACATATAATTGCACTTTACATATTTATCCTTGAAAATTCTACTGCCAAAAATGAACACCATTACAGAAAACCACAACTATTTGTAATGCAGAGAATAGATAGCTTTATGGTAAAGCCTGAACCTGATCTGATGATGTTGACTATCATTATCTACAAAGTGTTACTTTGTGTTTTATACATTCCATTTAAAAGATACATTCTGATAGATGCTTTGAGAATTTCAGAATGAGCACTATGTAATTTGATCAAAACCACCAGGAGTTCCCTTTCCACCCTGCAACTGCCCCTAATATCTACCAGCATGTTCACCTCCCAGTTTCCTGTGTCCAGTTCTTATTGTCTGTCCATTGAAGAATGGACAATATGCCAGTGGATACAATCCCCAAGAAAAGTGACTATTGTTTCCTCAGATACCACACATGCCATTAACTCCTCAAGTAAGGCTGTACCTTTTGATCAGTTTCCACCCTCGACGATAAAATTTTGAGTTCTTTGATCTTATGTAAGGCCTTGCAGATGATGACCATTCTTATGAATTCATGAGTGCTACTGCCATGTCATGTCCCCAAATCTTCATTCTACAATGCTCCAATCTTCAGTCCTTCCATTCTTTTTATCCCCTCCCTTTCATGAAGTATCCTGAGAAACTTTGTAAGGATCGCACATCAACTGGGTAGGACAGGAAAACAGAGGTCAGAGCACTCGCCATCATCTGTTGTGATATTTAGTAGTTTTAAATCTCTGTTTTAAGTGTTACACACTACCAAATGAAACTTCTCACATCTGACAAATACTAGAGAGGCAGTTTGGCATCTTGATTGATTGTTTAATAAAGTAGCAACAGAAGGTTTCACCATAGGGCATTTAAGCTACATAGTAACTTAATAACTAACCTTGGTTAAGCAAAAGTAACATAGATCATAATTTCTTAATTACCCAATTAGGGAAACAAAGCATATGGTGATGTTTATTACGGTAAGTTAACGAAATTCATTTTTAAATTTATTTTCAAACCTCTTCCTAGAATCTGTGTATGTGCCTATGTGTCTGGTGCTTAACTAGTCTCTCAAATTTGTCTCATTTTAGGAACTTAGATATTCTTCTTTATAGTAAGCAGAGAACAGCTTCTTGTCCTATTTCCCAAAGCCTTGGCAGAAAGCAACTCCTGCTTAGGTCTTCATCACAAAGTAAAATGGCTTATTTAAATGCTCTGTTAAGTATTTTGAAGTAGCCGGATGGTGCACACCTTTAATCCCAGCACTTGGGAGGCAGATGCAGGCAGATTTCTGAGTTCAAGGCCAGCCTGGTCTGCAAAGTGAATTCCAGGACAGCCAGGCCTGTACAGAGAAAACCTGTCTCAAAAAACAAAAACAAAATAATACAAAAGAAAGCAAAACAAAAGTAGACATAATTTAAAGAAATCAATTTTTCCTCAGAGATTGAGTAGTTCCATATAATAATAGACTATTCTAAGAGCTATGGAGATGCCAACATGAGAAATTCTTTCAATGAGTATTGTACCCACCCACACAATCATTTACTCAGGGTCCGGTTTTGGTAAGAGGACTTTATACTAGGGATTTTGCAACTAAAGCAAAAAGGAACATCTATAATTCCCTTCTGTTCAATTTGAGATCCCACTGGTGTGAAAAATCAAAGTTGTATCTAGTTTCTAAGCATATTTATTTACTCACAGTTTAAGTTCATGTTCTTTGTTCCATTTTCAGCAGAAATGGAAAAAAATCATTATGGCCTTATTGCCTCATACTCAAAGATAAAATGATAAGTAAATAGAAAGTAGAAACATACATGATAGATAGATAGATAGATAGATAGATAGATAGATAGATAGATAGATAGATAGATGATAGATAGGCACATAGATATATAGATAGATAATTTTAAAGTGTTTTTTTTAACTGACTTAATAACCTATAATTCGAGTACTGGTTCATAAATTAAATATATATAGTTCTCATGGATGTCTTTTTTATTTAATTTTATTTTTTCTCACTTATTCACTTTACACCCTTATGTCCCCCTCCCATTCCCCCTCTCACAATCTTTTCCCCACTCTCCTCTCCTCCTCTGAGCAGGTGCAGGTCCTCCTGGGTATCTCATTACCCTGGCACTTCATGTCTTTGTGAGGCTAGGTGCTTCCATTCCCACTGAGGCCAAACAAGGCAGTCCACCGAGCAGAACATACCCCACGCACAGGCAACAGCTATTGGGATAGCTTTGTTCCAGTTGTTTAGGACCTACATGAAGGTCAAGCTACACATCTGCTACATATGAGCTGGAAGGCCTAGGTCTAGCCTGTGTATGTTCTTTGCTTAGTAGTTCAGACACCGAAAGCACCAAGGCCCCAAAGGTCCAGATTAGTTCACACTGTTGATCTTCCTGGAGAGTTCCTATTCCCTTCGGGGCCTGCAATCCTTCCTCCTACTCTTCCACAAGAATCCCCAGACTATATCCGCTGTTTGTGTGTGTGTGTGTTTATCTGTCTGAGTCAGCTGCTGGGTGGAGGCTCTCAGAGGACAATATGTTGCTATGTGCAAGCATAACAGAGTGTCAGTAACAGTGCTAGTCATTGGTGCTTGTCCATAGGATGGGTCTCAAGTTGGGCTGATTATTGGTTTGCCATTCCCTCAGTCTCTAGTCCATCCACCATCCCTGAATTTCTTGTAGACAGGATAAATTTGAGGTTGAAAGTTTTGTGGATTAGTTTGTGTCTCTATCACTTTATTAGGGTTTCTGTCTGGTTCCATATACTCAATGTAGTGGTTCACAGCTATGGTCACCCCCATTGATTTTGGGGTGCCTCCCTTATCCCAAATCTCTGTCTAATTGTGGAGATGTCCTCCATCTCCTCAACCCTGTCAGCTACATATTTCCACTCATTTTCTTTTTTTTTTAATTTTTTTTATTCGATATAATTTATTTACATTTCAAATGATTTCCCCTTTTCTAGCCCCCCACTCCCCGAAAGTCCCGTAAGCCCCCTTCTCTTCCCCTGTCCTCCCACCCACCCCTTCCCACTTCCCCGTTCTGGTTTTGTCGAATACTGCTTCACTGAGTCTTTCCAGAACCAGGGGCCACTCTTCCTTTCTTCTTGTACATCATTTGATGTGTGGATTATGTTTTGGGTATTCCAGTTTTCTAGGTTAATATCCACTTATTAGTGAGTGCATACCATGATTCACCTTTTGAGTCTGGGTTACCTCACTTAGTATGATGTTCTCTAGCTCCATCCATTTGCCTAAGAATTTCATGAATTCATTGTTTCTAATGGCTGAATAGTACTCCATTGTGTAGATATACCACATTTTTTGCATCCACTCTTCTGTTGAGGGATACCTGGGTTCTTTCCAGCATCTGGCAATCATAAATAGGGCTGCTATGAACATAGTAGAGCATGTATCCTTATTACATGGTGGGGAATCCTCTGGGTATATGCCCAGGAGTGGTATAGCAGGATCTTCTGGAAGTGAGGTGCCCAGTTTTCGGAGGAACTGCCAGATTGCTTTCCAGAGTGGTTGTACCAATTTGCAACCCCACCAGCAGTGGAGGAGTGTTCCTCTTTCTCCACACCCTCTCCAACACCTGCTGTCTCCTGAATTTTTAATCTTAGCCATTCTGACTGGTGTAAGATGAAATCTCAGGGTTGTTTTGATTTGCATTTCCCTAATGACTAATGAAGTTGAGCATTTTTTAAGATGCTTCTCCGCCATCCGAAGTTCTTCAGGTGAGAATTTTTTGTTTAACTCTGTACCCCATTTTTTAATAGGGTTGTTTGGTTTTCTGGAGTCTAACTTCTTGAGTTCTTTATATATATTGGATATTAGCCCTCTATCTGATGTAGGATTGGTGAAGATCTTTTCCCAATGTGTTGGTTGCCGATTTGTCCTCTTGATGGTGTCCTTTGCCTTACAGAAACTTTGTAATTTTATGAGGTCCCATTTGTCAATTCTTGCTCTTAGAGCATACGCTATTGGTGTTCTGTTCAGAAACTTTCTCCCTGTACCGATGTCCTCAAGGGTCTTCCCCAGTTTCTTTTCTATTAGCTTACCAAACATGTGAAAGATCTGTATGACAAGAACTTCAAGACTCTGAAGAAGGAAATGGAAGAAGACCTCAAAAAATGGGAAAACCTCCCATGCTCATGGATTGGTAGAATCAATATAGTTAAAATGGCCATTTTGCCAAAAGCAATATACAGATTCAATGCAATACCCATCAAAATCCCAACTCAATTCTTCACAGAGTTAGAAAGAGCAATTATCAAATTCATCTGGAATAACAAAAAACCCAGGATAGCTAAAACTATTCTCAGCAACAAAAGAAAATCTGAGGGAATCAGTATCCCTGACCTCAAGCAATACTACAGAGCAATAGTGTTAAAAACTGCATGGTATTGGTACAGTGACGGGCAGGAGGATCAATGGAACAGGATTGAAGATCCAGAAATGAACCCACACACCTATGGCCACTTGATTCTCGACAAAGAGGCTAAAAACATCCAATGGAAAAAAGATAGCCTTTTCAACAAATGGTGCTGGTTCAACTGGAGGTCAGCATGCAGAAGAATGTGAATTGATCCATTCTTGTCTCCTTGTACTAAGCTCAAATCCAAATGGATCAAGGACCTCCACATAAATCCACTCATTTTCATTGCCTGATCCTGAATCTCCCACTCCACTCCTAATGCCCTGCACCTCGCCCATCTGACTATTTTATTTCCCCTTCTAAGTGAGATTCAAGCTACTTCACTTGGTCATTCCTTCTTGTTTAGTTTCTTTGAGTCGGTGGCATGTAATATGGAACCTCTATTTTATAGCAAATATCCAATTATAAGTGAACACAAACCATGCATGTTCTTTTGGGACTGGGTTACCTCACTCAGGATGATATTCTCAAGTTCTATCCATTTGCCTGAAAATTAATGATGTCTGTATTTTTAAACTGAATAGTATCCCATGGTGTTGAGGTACTATATTTTCTCTATTCATTCTTCAATTGAAGGACACATATTGTTTCTAACTTCTGGATATTACAAATAAAGCTTCTATGAACATAGTTGAGCAAGTGTCTTTGTGAGATGTTGGAGCATCTTTTGGGTATATGCCCAAAAGCGGTATAGCTGGGTTGTAAGGTAGAACTATTTCCAATTTTCTGAGAAAATACCACATTAATTTCTAGAGTTGTTGTGTAATTTTGACTCCCACCAGCAGTGGAGAAGTGTTCCCCTTGCTCCATGTGCTTGTCATCATGTGCTGTCTCTTGAGATTTTTTTTTATCTTATATCTGGGGATATAAGATAGAAGTTCATAATTGTTTTGATTTACATTTCCCTGGTGACTAAGAAACACTTTTTAAAAGTGATTCTTGGCTATTTGAGATTCCTCTGCTGAAAACTTTCAGTTTAGTTCTGTACCCCCGTTTTAATTGGATTATAGACAAAGGATACTGTCAATAGAACAAATTGGCAGCCAAAAATTTAGGAAAAGATCTTCACCAACTCAACATTGGACAGAGGGCTAATATCCAAAATTTAGAAAGAACTAAAGAAGTTAGACATCTACAACCTAAATAATGGATGTCTTTTGATGAATGTATGTCAGTGTTTCTTTTACGTGGGGAATTTATGGATCACCAAAAAGAATTAACTTTTTTATGTTAAGCCTTGTGTAAGATTTTAAGTTACTATATTTAATGTCTAAAACTTCATTGTTTTCACTTTTATAATATATACTAAATATTCTGGCTGTATGAATTAACATCATTATAAAACTGAGAAATGAAAGTAGATTTTCATAAAGAATCATTTCGAATGTTTTATAAGTCCTTGTCTAAATCTTTTATATGTTTTCAATTAACTATCTTTTCCCCTTAATGTCTTTTTATACTGACTGTACATATCAAATAGGTAGATACTGGCCCTAAACTTTTAATGTGTTTTGTGATGACTGAATACATTTTTATGTCCAATTTACTAGCAATTTCATTATTTAGAAGCGCATTATTTCTCCTATTTTCAGAAAACATATTTGTGTCAAATTCCAAATGATATTCCCACTGTATTATCTTCTAAAAGTTTTATTGATTTATGCTTTACCTTTCTGCTTGTGATACATCTTGAGATGCATTTTATATCATATTAATTAGGTCATAAGTTGATTCTCATAAACCTACCCAATTGAGTCGGTGTCCTTTACAAACACATTTGTAACTCTGCAGGAAATGTCATTGGTCTCAGGGGTAAAATTTACAGGTTTTAACAACTGAAGTTCAGTTTTTCATTTTCTTATACTTGTACATTACCTGATTTATAAATGTTAATTTTATTCTTATTTTTCCAGAACACTTAATCATAGCTAAATTAAATCCCTGATTTAAATTGTCAGGAGATTGTCTTAGTTTGCCTTTGCACATTACTGATAGATTTGTTATTTAATTTCTAAGTAAAATATTGACTTTTATTGTTAAACAGAAATGAACTCCTGAAATAATTCCAATTTCATTATGGTATACAATCCCTTTCATTTATTTGTTTGATATATACTGTAATCTTCATTGCTTCTATATTAAAGTGAAAGGCTGAGATGCAATTCTTTTTTGGTTCATTTTTTAGCAATGGTCAGGTGGTAAAGTTACTGAGTTTGTCTGAGGCTGGGTTTTTGTTTGTTTGTTTTGTTCATTTTTTCTTTTCTTAAATGTTTATCTATAAGTAATTAAACTATTTGGAATATATAAAATTATAAATGTAAGATTACCTTTTTGTTTTTAATTTCTGTGAACTTGAGCCAATTAGCCTGTAGTTTAGGACTTCACTTATCAGAGTTTCCGGTTCCCTTGGAACTCAGGAAGGCCAGTCTTAGTCACTTTTTCTGCTGATGTGATAAAATACTCTGACTAAGGCAACATAAAGAATTTATTTTAACTCACAGTTCCAGGTAGAGAGCAACAGGATGAGGAAGTGGAGGCAGCCAGATCTTCAAGTTCACAGTGGGAAACAAAGAGGAATGATTTCAAGCTTGCTTCCCAGCTTCCTTTCTCCACTAATATTGACCAGAAACTCAGTTGGGGCACCATGCGACACGCGGTAAGCAGATCTCTCAACCTCAGTTCATGTAATCAAGGTAACTCTCCTCACACATGTCTAGTGATCATCACCAAAGAGATCCTAGATTCTTCAAATTAACAATTAACTATAGATCTCTAATCTGAATGAAATTTGCATATGCACAATCTACATATTTTTTGGACAAGCATTATTAACAATTAGCAATTTGTCTATTTTACGTGTGAATTTATCTAAAGGCACATTCCTCAAAAGAAAGTCTGATATAAAAAAACTCACCACAGTAAATGGCAGTATCTTCTTCCCTCTGACGCAGTGAAGCTAATCTTGCCTTGATTATATTGTGAGACATTCAAGCAGAATTTTATGGTCTATACTCATTTATAATAGTTTTTACTAGGAGGCTAGCAATACAAAATTTACTCAAACAGGTCCAGAACTTGGTTTCCAAATTGGTTTTTATGTATTGTTATTCAGATGAAGACTAATATTCTCATTATATTATTTTTCTATTCTTATAACTCATTAATATTTATGGATATCAACATGAAAGATTTTCTTTGCAAAAGCAATTAAACGCAGTGCTTGTTTCTAAAGCCTTTATTCAAGTTCTCCTTTTTCAGAGCCCAAAGAAGTAGAAACAATAAATTAAACTTTTATTCTGCTCTTACTTTAGCCTCTTTCCAACATCAACAAATGGCTTTAGAACTAGTTCTACTACTATAAGCACACCATTAAAATACTCTTCTTCTCTCTGTCTTAGCGTCTATGAAAACTCTACGTGCTGTGAATTTTTAATGAACAAGGAAAACAGCACTATTTATTGAGTTTGGAAAGGAAAGAAAGAACATGTGCTGGTAACACTTGATATATTCCTGATGCTATGATATTTCTCAATGTTTTGTGATCTTATGGCCCATAAATTATTCCCAATAATACATTTATCTACTGAGATTTAAGAATTCAACAAAAACAAAATAATGGCTTGTCATTTTAGGTCCATAATTATTGTTGATATCTGAGTGATTCTTTAACTTGAAACAAATTTTAGTTAGCATCATTAAAACATATGTACTAAAAACTGGCTTTCTGTCTCAAGTCAACTTTTGTTTATATACTTATAAAAAGGTCTAAAAATTGGTTCTAACTCCTGACTACTAGATATAATGCAGTTCTAACTGAACAATAACAATTAGTATTGTGCTTTTCTGTAATGCATGATGAATTTTATAATGGGAGCAAACATTCCTTTATACTGAATTATGAACAAGTGCAAAATTTTAATGGATCTATGAAATATGTGGCAACAGGTGATACATATCCTTTCCTTTGAAACTTGGAAATAAAATATTATAATTCTGTTAGACAAAGTATACATTATTTCTCAATTGTACTGTGTCACAACAGAACTTATTTTATTCTATATAATCAATTATTAATATGCAATTATGTCTATTATTGACCTTCCTAGAAAAATTAGGAAGTCCTACTCAAATTTTTGGACCATAATGGCTTTGACTTGCACAAGAAAACAAAAAGTGGAAAACACAGAATGCAGGTTTTAGATACAGTATTATTTATTTACTCAAAGCTATGCTTTATTTTGTTAAGATGGGCAATTTGCTCAAAATAATTAATCTTACTAGATGAAATCTCTTGTGCAAACATCACTTCTATTTCCCAGTAATAGTATGAAAATATTTTTTATGGTTGTATTTCTTTTTATTATTTGAGATTATCTTTTTATAAAGATAGAGTATATCAGATGGTTGTGAACCACCATGTAATGTAGTTCCTGGGAACTGAACTCAGGACCTCTTAGAAGAGCAGTCAGTGCTCTTAAACACTGAGCCATCTCTTCAACCCTGAGATTATCTTTTATCCTTTATGTATTATGTGTATGCATATAGGAATATGAGTGCAAGTTCCTTGGAAGGCCAGAGGTTTTGGATGCCACTGAAGCTGGAGTTATTGGATGTTGAAAGCCACCTGACACGGGTACCGGGGACTGACTCAGTACCTGTAAAAGTAACTATATGCTTTAAACTTGCATCCAGGGCCATCCAATTTCTTAATTTATTAATTAATATTAATTAAAATTAATTGACCTCCTAAAATTTATAACAAGGGCTGGAGAGATAGATGGCTCAGTGGTTAAGACCACTGACTGATGTTCCAGAGGTCCTGAGTTCAAATCCCAACAACCACATTGTGGCTCACATCCATCTATAATGAGATCTGATGCCCTATTCTAGTGTGTCTGAAGACAGCCACAGTGTACTTATATACATAAAATAAAATCTTTAAAAAATTTATAATAACAAGAATAAGCTTTTTTAGTGTTAGACCTACAAGTAGGTGTACTTAAAATTATTACTAGACAGTTAAACTCAAAGAAGTAAAATCAGCCCAATTGTAAAATTCAATTCAGATCACAAAACGCTAAACAAAAGAAATAAAACGCAGTCAACATATCTAGGAAACCTGAAATTACTTCGTTAGTGATACAGGAGGGCATCATTACAAGGAATTGATCATTGGCTGCTTAAAAACCTTACAGTAAAAACATTTACAAGCCAGATGTGTTTGTTTTCAACATGGGAAATTGAGCAGAATCAGACATCAAGAGCACGCTCATTTGCTGGATCAAAACTTCAATGGAATACGAAGTATTCTTTTCAGCCATCCAAACTTAGTCACTAATTAATATCACTCTAAAAATGTTCTCTATGGAATACTAAAGAAGGAACTGAATTTTCAAAGTAAATTTACATGAACGTCAGAATTATTTTGAAGTAGTTTTGTAGGACTCACATATGGTAGAGGCATTTAATGAATTTAAGGCTAGGTAGCCTTAAAGTGGATGTGTGGTTTGTATATTAAAGAGCACAATAATGCTGTTATTCTCTTATAGAATTATTTGTTGGGTTTTTGTCCAATAATGAAATGATATGAAGTCTGTAATACTTCACTTCAGCTTTTAGATGAGCACATTCATTTCTATAGCAGCATAGCATATGTTTTGTTTGTGTAGTCCATTCAAATTTTAACTTATAATTAGGCAACAAATTGTTTGGTCAACAAAGTATTTACCAACTTCTAGATATTTCTCTCAGAGCAGAATCTCAGGTCAAGCAATAAAGAATCTATGACTTCAACAGCCTCACATATGATCAGGAGGATCTATACCATTTGATGCAGGGTACAGGGCTATCTTAAGCCTTTACTTCAGCTGCTGGCTCAGCAGTTGAGTGTATTCTAAACTCTTGCAGAGGCCTAAGCTTTTCTCATCCATCCCTCACTGAAGTCCCAGAGGACCTGATACCCACTTCTTACCTTCTAGTGCACCAGGCAAGCATGTTGTATACATACACATGTGTAGACCAAAAGTAGATTATCTTACACATAAAATAAAACTCTTTAAAAATTAATTCAGTTTATTCTTCATCCAGAAAACAATGAGCATGCCAAAAATATGCAGTCATGTCACAATAAACTGTTAGTTATGTCATTATATATGACTAGTTCATAACTGAACCACTTTTTAAAATACAGTTCCTGCATTACAATAACATGATATAAATACTTCGATCAATCTAGTCATAAAAGAGGCAACTATAATCACTGTAAAAAGGTAATTTTACATATATATATGTATATATATATATATATATGTAAAGTTGTAATCAGTCTTCTCATGAACCTTTGCCAAAATGTTTCATGGGAACAAGGAAACTGTAAGCTCACAGGGAAACTGCATAAATAAAAGAACTTTTTTTTCAATAGAAGATTATTAGTCTGGTAAAACACATTTGCCAAGTCCAGCTTAGCCATGGTAGGGTAGGGACTTGTACAACATAGTTCCCACCCATGGAACAGAGTCAGCTGCACACAGGCCTCAAGTACTGATGCTTGCTATGAATGTAAGCCTTGTTTGTATAAAACTGTACATATTTTCATGTTCTTCCTTTGAGAAGGGTCCATTAGCTAATGTCTCAGCTGAGACATTCAGGACAGCCCTTAAAGCAGTGAAAAAGAAATTTAAACTTATGATTTCAAAAATACATAATCTCTCAACTATGCAAAATATAAGGATGCAATATGAATTGTGTAAGGAGACTCTCAGATCTAAAAGAACACAGGCAGCTGCCCTATGAACCAGCCTGTCAGAATGATACAAAAACAGGCAGATTCCTGAGTTCAAGGTTATCCTGGTAAAGAGAGAGCTTACACCCATGCCCAGGAGTGGTAGGAATAGTAATTTAAAGGTGATGTCTCACCCAGCTAGTTTATTGTCCTGTTTAATGAAGGCAGGCAGATCTCAGAATTCATTTACTATATATATATATATATGTATATATATAACTCATTTACTATATAATATTTAATATATAGAGAATATATATATATTAAAAATATGCTTGTTACCTCTTTCTTTCAAAGAATCAAGTGGTTTTGGTCATGGAATACCGATTGATGGGATAATCAAAAGGGAACCTGGGGTAGATTATTGAATTGATATGTAAATTAAAGAAAAGACTGCAAAGCCTGTGCTTTGGTCTTTAAGAGATGAGATATGCAGAGAGGGTTTGGAGTTGAGAGAAAAAGCTCTCTTGAGCAGAACACAGAGAAACCAATCTGGAAAGCTATCTCAAGCAGAATATAGGCCATCAGCTTATAGCCCATGATTGGACTTGGAGTTCTTTGTTTTGTCATCTCAAGCACCCATTCCTCAAAACCTCTCTCCGAACCTAGGCAGGTCTGCGACACACATTGTAATTAGTGTTCTAATAAAAAATTGTTCTGTATGTTCTGTGAAATAAAAAATAGTGGATGTCACAATGGTTGCAAAGAAGTATGCAAAAGCTGATTGCATTGCAGACTGATTTTATTCAAATTGTTTGCTTTCATTATTTATATTCAGGAAATTACTTTGAATATATATTTTGGCTTTTATTGTAAAAAAGTTTTTTTAAGATCATTTCTATTTGCACAGAAGTTCCATTGTCAGTTATAAACATACATTATTGAAATAATGTCTACTTGAAACTTCCATGAATAAGTATGATTTTCTCATATAATGTACTTCTTTCTGTCTTAATATTTAAACTCCAAGAACACTTGATTACACAAACTGTTTCTGATTATTAGATGGTGATTTCTATCTCTCACAGCAAAGCAGCCTAATGAATGACCAGTGGGAGAAAACAGGTAAAGATTCATGGAGATTTTCTCAAGTGCTTCAATTCAATATATAATATATAAATATATTTGAATGTGCGCACGCGCGTGCGGTGTGTGTGTGTGTGTGTACATATTCAAATTATATATATTGAATATATATTCAAAGTAAGCTTTCAGAAGGAATAGATATTTCTTTAATATTCAAGAATGTATTTGCTCTTCTAAAATTTTATTTAAAACATTCACATCAAAAAAAACTGTTTCTAAAACCTCCATTGTTCAGAAGAAACTACCATTTAGCCAATATTTTCATTTTCTCAACATATTGCAACAGTCATCATTTATGAAATAATTGACACCATAGCAGACACAAAAAAATTATTGAAATTCTGCGTTTTAACTTTGTATATACGCAAACACAATAGAGTAGCACTTTAAATGTAGTACCAGGAAGTGAGTGCTTATAACCCTGGGTTGTAAGATGCAATGTGAGCAAATAAAAACGTGCACAGGACACGCCTACCTGCCAGCTCAGAGGCTTGAAGGCATCAGGGACCACCAGGTGAGACCCCTATCCCAATTACTGTACTCCCAGTCCCTCCAGGCAGCCCTGTGATGGTGAGTTCTACCCTGTCTCCTCTATACTCCATTTTCTAAGCCACAGCTCCACCTATATCCTTAGAATCCTGCTACCACTCAGGACAACCAAGTAAGATCCACAAGCCTCAAATCCTTAAGCCCCAAGCCTCAGCCCTCTGTATCTTCTGGCAAGCCCAGCAGCTGAGAGATCTACCCTGTTCCCTCTGCTCCGTCTTCTAGTCCACACATCTACCTGCAGTCCCTGAGGCTTGCAATAATCAACGACTATTAGTTCTGCCTGCATCCTATAGGGCTGCTGCCACCCAGGACAATAAGGAACCTGAAGCCATTAGGGACTACCAGCTCTACCTGTGTCAAAGGAAGCCTGATACCACCGGGGACAATCAGCTCTACCTGCAATTACAGAGTACTGCTGCCATCAGAGACTACCAGCTCTACCTACAGCCCCAGTGACATGCTTCAATGAGAACCTGCCAGGTCTTCTCACACTAGAGACAGCCAGATGGCTAATGGAATAAAAACATAAACAATAAAAGACAAGGCAATATGGTAAGATAGAACCCAGCTATCTTACTATGACAAGGCTAATATAAACTAACGCTGCTGAAGTAGAAAAAAAGAGACATCAAATCTAGCCTTATGAAGATGATACAAGCCTTTAAAAAGGGAATTGATAAATCTCTTAAGGAAATACATGAAAATAGAGTCAAACAGGTTAAATAAATAAATCAAGCTATTTAAGAACTGAAAACAGAAAAAAAAGTGATAAAGAAAATACAAAAAAGCAAAAAAGAGAATATAAGTGAGAGAAGTTAGAATCTCAGGCACGGAAGATATGAGAGAGAAAATTAATATATCTGTCAAAGAAAATGATAGCACTCAAAAATCCCACACACACAAACCAGGAAATGTAGAACGCTATAAAAAGAGCAAACTTAAGAAGGATGGAAATGGAAGGAAAAGATTCCCGACTCAAAGGCTCAGAAAAAATACTTAACAAAATCACAGAAGAAAATTTCCATAGCCTAAAGAAAGAGATGCCTGTAATCATACAAGAAACTTACTGAACATCTAAGAGATTGGACCAAAAAAATAAAATCTCTGCCACATAAAAGTCAAAAACTAGATGTGCAGAACAAAGTCTATTGAAAGACACAATGGGGAAAAGCCAAGTAACATAAAGACAAACCTAATAGAATTATAGGAGACTTCTCAACAAAAACTTTAAAACCCTGAAGGGCCTGAGCAATTGTCTTCCATATCACAGATTCCACCTCAAACTACTATACATAGCAAAAATTGTAATAACATAGAGAAAACAAGATATTACATGATAAAACCTAATTTACACAATACCTTTCCACTATTGCAGTCCAACAGAGGATACAAGAAAGAAAACTCCAACACAAGGTGAGTAACTACACCCAAGTAAACACAAGAAATAAATAATTTCATATCAGCTAAACAAAAATAAGAAACACACACTCACACTCATGCACGTGCACACACACACACATACATACACACACACACACACACACAAACACTACCATTACCAACACCGCATTAATATAAGAGGAATTAACAATCATTGGTTCTTAATATCTTTCAATATCAATAGATACAATTCACAGGTTAACAGAGTAGATCAAGATCCATCATTCTTCTGTGTACAAGAAATACACCTCATCAACAAAGATAGATACTACCTCAGAGTAAAGAGCTGGAAAAAAGACTTTCCAAGCAATCAGTACCAAGAAACAAGCTGGAGCAAACATTCTAACATCAAATAAAATAGACTTTCAACCAAAGTGCATCAAAGAAGGTGGGGAAGTGTTGCAGGATTTTCCATGTCAAATCATAGTAGGGCAGTGAAAGGCCTGTGATTAGGCAGGAAAGGGAGGCAGAGGGAGGAGTTGGGGAGTCACAGAGGTTGGAGGGGAGGAAGAAAAGAAACCGAGATGGCTTCAGACCTGAACCTGTATGACATCTACTAGCCAAAATAGCTAAGTTTTTATAAGGTTAGAAATATTCGGATAAAATACATAAAATTACAAAGTTTCTGTAAGGCAAATGACACGGTCAAAAGGACAAAACAGCAACCAACAAATTGGGAAAAGACCTTCACCAACCCTATATCCGACAGAGGGCTAATATCCAATATATACAAAGAACTCCTGAGAGTCAAATAACCCTATTAAAAATGGGGTACAGAGCTAAACAAAGAATTTTCACCTGAAGAACTTTGAATGGCTGAGAAGCACCTTAAGAAATGTTCAACATCATTAGTCATTAGGGAAATGCAAATCAAAACAACCCTGAGATTTCACCTCACATCAGTCAGAATGGCTAAGATTAAAAACTCAGGAGACTGCAAGGTGTTGGTGAGGATGTGCAGAAAGAGGAACACTCCTCCACTGCTGTTGGGATTGCAAGCTGGTACAACAACTTTGGAATTCAGTCTGGCAGTTCTTCAGAAAATTGGGCATGACACTTCTGGAGGACCCTGCCATATCACTCCTGGGCATATACCCAGAGGATTCCCTGGCATGCAATAAGGACACATGCTCCATTATGTTCATAGCAGCATTATTTATAATAGGCAGAAGCTGGAAAGAACCCAGATGTCCCTCAATGAAGGAATGGATACAGAAAATGTGGTATATTTATACAATGGAATACTACTCAGCAATTAAAAACAATGAATTCATGAAATTTGTAGGCAAATGGTTGGAACTGGAAAATATCATCCTAAGTGAGGTAACCCAATCACAAAAGAATACACATGGAATACAATCACTGATAAGTGGATATTAATTAGCCCAGAAGCTCTGAATACTGAAGACACAATTAGCATAACAAATGACTCCCATGAAGAAGTAAGGAGAGGGCACTGATCCTGGAAAGGCTTGATCCAGCATTGTTGGGGAGCACCAGGATAGAGAAATGGGAGGGAAGTGATTGGAGAATGGGTGGAGAGAAGAGGGCTTATGGGACATATGGGGAGGGGGGAACCTGGAAAGGGGAAAGCATTTGGAATGTAAACAAAGAATATAGAAAATAAAAAAAAGAAATTTTTAAAAAAAAATCACAGATCTAAACTTTTTTATAAAAAATCATTCATGTATACCTTAAATCTTTGGAATGTATATCTACTCATCAGCAATTTTTAATAAATAACCAGGAAGGTGAGGACAAAAATACTTATAAGAAATCAACTATCAGTAAATCCAAGCAAGAACTGTGCCAATGCTGCCATTGTCCTTGTTCCCTAACCATGCAAGTTTCATAGCTTAATTAATAAGTGTGTGCCTTTCTGAACTTCAAATTGTTCCCTATGATTTTCTGCATCTGAGTCTGTAGTTGACCATCTCAACCTAACTTCACTAAATGTATTTTTCCAAATGCTTTCTAAGCGTGTCATCATAGCTGACAATCTATATCTTTAAGTTCTTTTCCCAGGGTTGTGGCTGAATTATTAATCTGCTCCAGCAGCAATGCTTAAAAGAGATTAAGCATTATTACTATGAGGGCCAGAGATACTGCCCAGTAAGCTACTGGAAGTCCCCTTAAATTTCTCATGCAATTCTAAGATTAAGAGGGATGTGAGGATAGCAAGGAGAGCAGAACCTCCCAGGAGCATGAGGTCTTCAGGACAAATGCACCTGGGCCATGCAACACCTAGGCTTACTTGCTGCCAGTGACTGTGGTAACCAGTGGGCCATATCCTGTGAGTTCTAAAGCCATTTGTTGTTCCTTCTGCATATCCCTCAGCACCTTTAGGTAATATGATTAAGAAAGGAGCTGAAAACATCCAATGGAAAAAAAGATAGCCTTTTCAACAAATGGTGCTGGTTCAACTGGAGGTCAGCATGCAGAAGAATGCAAATTGATCCATCCTTATCTCCTTGTACTAAACTCAACTCCAAATGGATCAAGGACCTCCACATAAAGCCAGACACTCTGAAGCTAATAGAAAAGAAACTGGGGAAGACCCTTGAGGACATGGGTACAGGGGAAAAGTTCCTGAACAAAACACCAATAGCTTATGCTCTAAGATCAAGAATTGACAAATGGGACCTCATTAAATTATAAAGTTTCTGTAAGGCAAAGGACACAATCAAAAGAACAAGTTGGCAACCAACAAATTGGGAAAAGATCTTCACCAACTCTACATCTGACAGAGGGCTGATATCCAATGTATACAAAGAACTCAAGAAGTTAGACCCCAGAAAACCAAATAACCCTATTAAAAATGGGGTACAGAGCTAAACAAAGAATTTTCACCTGAAGAACTTCAGATGGCTGAGAAGCATCTCAAAAAATGCTCAACTTCATTAGTCATTAGGGAAATGCAAATCAAAACAACTCTGAGATTTCACATTACACCAGTCTGAATGGCTAAGATTAAAAATTCAGGAGACAGCAGGTGTTTGTGAGGATGTGGAGAAAGAGGAACACTCCTCCACTGCTGGTGGGGTTGCAAACTGGTACAACCACTCTAGAAATCAGTCTGGCGGTTCCTCAGAAAACTGGACATGTCACTTCTGGAGGATCCTGCTATACCACTCCTGGGCATATACCCAGAGGATTCCCCAGCATGTAATAAGGATACATGCTCCACTATGTTCATAGCAGCCCTATTTATAATAGCCAGAAGCTGGAAAGAACCCAGGTATCCCTCAATGGAAGAATGGATGCAAAAAATGTCATATATATACACAATGCAGTATTATTCAGCCATTAGAAACATGAATTCATTAAATTCTTAGACAAATGGATGGAATTGGAGAACATCATACCAACTGAGGTAACCCAGTCTCAAAAGAATAATCATGGTATGCACTCACTAATAAGTGGATATTAGCCTAGAAAATTGGAATACCCAAAACATAATCCACACATCAAATGAGTTACAAGAAGAATGGAGGAGTGGTCCCTGGTCCTTGAAAGACTCAGTGTAACAGAATAGGGCAAAACCAGAACAGGGAAGTGGGAAGGGGTGGATGGGAGAACAGGGGGAGGGAAGGGGCTTATGTGACTTTCGGGGAGTGGGGGGCCTGAAAAGGGGAAATCATATCGAATAAAAAAAATAAGAATGTACACTCTCCGGAACATTAGGCTATGGCAGCCATAATTCTTACTGGAACTGACTATTAAGTAAGGCACAGCACATTATATCTAACCCTGCTTCCTGTTTCATTCTCTGTTGCTGTGAATTAAACCTGTCTGACAATGAGCAAAAAAAAAAAAAAAAAAAAAAAAAAAAAAAAAAAAAAGAATGTATTAAAATAACTTCTATCTATCTAGGGGCTATGTACCTCAAATCTAATACACACTTGATCCTTATTTGACCTTGATATTACCTAACTATCAGTTTACAGCACCTGTAGTATTATTATATGTTATCTCTTATAGATATCAAAGATTCTTCACTTTGCTTATCCTAAAGCTATAAAGGAATGAAATAGAGGAAGGAACAATGAATTAGAGCATACAAGAAATGGACACTTAAAAAATATTAGAATATTCCCATCTCCTCCTAGAGGCTACATAAGTCTAGTTATACTAGTCTCAACATTTGTATCCTCCTCATCAAAATAAGGTGTTGTCTCCGTTCCCAAAGTGGGGAGACTCGGAGATACAGTGTTTGGGAATGATGACAGTTTGATGAGCTCACGGGGCAGGGCTCTCTTTTCTCTCTGTCTCTGTCTCTGTCTCTGTCTCTGTCTCTCTCTCTCTCTCTCTCTCTCTCTCTCTCTCTCTCTCTCTCTCTGCCCCTTTCTTCACAAACACACACACAACAAAACGTCAAAATAGAGTAACATGTTGGAATGGAGATGAAGGTAGATTTGTTAGAAATGGAATGGGGATGATTAAAAAGTTGGACTTAATATTATTAAAGTACTATAGACAATATATGAAGAAGCAAAATATTACACAAAATAAATACTATGACTTATTGCTTCTAAACATTAGCAGGAGTAGATTGAGCTGTACAACTTTCCATTTATTTCACTTCTGTTTTGGTAATGTTTTTTGTTTGTTTTATGGAGGAAGTATAAGAAACTGTGCAAAAGAGAGAGCAAACTATGAAGTGACACTTTTAGAGAGTTGTGTTCAGAGAGTTATGAAAATGCAGCAAAGAGCTGCCTGCTTGAATTCTGAACCTTTAACCAGAATGTGGATACACTCTGTGTTAACCTAGTGAGCTGACACAGGCTCCTGCATTCGGTGAAAATTACACACAGAAATTGTGTCAGTTGAGGCTAGAAAGAGGGTTCAGCAGTTTAAATTGCTTACAGTTCAATCATAAGAACCAGTGTTTGGATTCTAGCACTCACTTCCTATGGCTTACAAACACCTGTAACTCCAGCCCTGAGTAACAAAATGCACTCTCCTGGCTTCTGAGGATACATGCCTACCCCCATATCAATGCAAGAAAACACACACACACACACACACCAACAAATGTGGACACCAACACACATGTACACCAAAACACAAACACACATACATACACAAACATATACACAAACATACACATATAAGCATACATGAATATACTCATATACACCCCCAAACACACATATACCTACACACATACACATACACTAACACACATAGAAACATACAAACACATACGAATACGCAAACACAAAAACACACATAAACAAACCAAGACACACATTCACAAATAAGCATATACATAAGCACACATGCAAACATACATGAACTCACAAAATAAAGCTCTAATATGTTAATTCACCAAGGCATTTCCTACATATTTTTTTAAGTCAGCACATCTACATGTTTCCCTCTTAAACTATTAGAATAAATTATGTGGCTCCGATTATATTTTTCATAATAGTGGCGAAAAGTTAAATGAAGTATTTTCTATGAGTTTATTATAGAAAACTTATATTTCAAAAAAGTTAGCTCTTTATGTCTCATAATTTGATCAAATGGAATTCAAGTGTTCTGTTTATTTGCAAATGTCTTCTTCATATTAAAGGTATTAGCAATTGTCAGATAAAATCATAATATTTTTATATTTCTGTCAACATCTTATATTTTCAATGTTTAAGTTTTTTGAGTTTTCATTTTAGATTTTTTAATTAATTGTTCTTTGTATGATTTTCTTTGTTAAGCTTCTAGGTAGTCTGTATTATCGTCTTTGCGTGGGTGTATGTGACTTATGCTGATACCTGTTGGCATGACTTGTGCGTGAGACCAGAGGACAAATTTGTGGAGTAGAATCGTTCCTTCCAATTTTACATGAATTCTGAAGATCAGACTCAGATCATTGGGATTGCAGGATTAATAATCTTACCTGCTGAGACATCTCCCAGATCCTAAATTGACTTTTTACCATTTAAAACATCCAATGGGCTTTCATGGGTATACAAACCACTGAAAATTACATAGCATTTATTAAGTTCATGTATGGCTGTGGCTTCTGCATCAATTCTACCCTTAGGTAAGAAGATTAACCAGTAAGTAAAGGCAGTCAGTGGGTCATGAAATTAGGTCAGAGTAAAGCAAACAAAAAAGAACATCAATTGCTCCACTCCTAAAATGCATATTCTGACGTGCCTTGACATGAGCAGAAGTTACCATTCTTTGTCATGCTGCTAAGCATATGTCTATAGCTATACCAGAAATGCTAAAGTGGGAAATCTGGACAGTTCTGTAAAAAACAAGTCCACTTGCTCTTCCAGACTATCATGTACTTAGCATGGCTGAGAGTATGCAGAAAAGATTCAGCTGGGGCTCTGTGGATCTGATCCAGCCCCACACCAAGAATCTCCAGTGTGTGGTGACCACATACATGAATAGAACACCCCTAATAAGAATAGAAGGAAAGGAAATATCCTCCAGTTATTCCCTCACAGATTAGAGTGTGCTCAGAATATGAGACCTGTGTGTCTCTAACAAGAAACTTCAGGAGGGTGATTGGGTCTCTTGTACTACTAAGGCAAAGAAGTAGGCACAAAGCCACCCTGCACCCTACACATTATGTTAGAAGCACACACAAGCATACGTATATCTACAGACATATATAGATGACCATGTGTATTGATTCTAAGTGTTAACGTGCCTCACCTCTAGTTTTTACATTTCACTATTTTTAGCTTTAGAATTTATCATAATTACAAACACCAAGCAACATTCACCAAAAAATAATGTAGAGCATGGTAAATAAAATGCAAGTGGCACCATTTTATAAACAATGGAAAGCAAATCTTGATACTGGACACCATTTTGACATTTTTAAGAAAACAAATCTTGATACTGGACACCATTTTGACATTTTTAGAAATGAGACAACTGAAGGTAGAGAGACACCTTACTGGTTAAGAGCACTAGCTTCTCTTCCAGAAGACACACCACATGGGGACTCACAACCACTGTAACTCCGGTATCCAACTCTGTCTTCTGGCCTGTCTGGATAGCAGGCACCCATATGATACACAGACTTGAATTAAAAAACAATTCATACACACAAAATATGAATTATAAAAAAGACATGACAGTATTTATTTAAAGAGTCTACAGAAGATGTCTGGTGACCCCATAACAGTTTGCTTTTTGAGCTGGGTGACAATTAGCTGCTATACTAAATTGGGATAATTTGTCATTTTACAAATTTGACTCACATATTTGTTCTGTGTATTTACATTGTTACCATGGAAACTTCTAAGATGTTATTATATGGGTGTAAATGGAAAAGGTTTTAAATTATTTACTTAGTGATAATTAATATAATTTATAACTCATAACTGGATGATAATTACTATTATTTTAAAAACAAGAATTCCAAGTTTAGATTAAGCATCTCCAAATATACTTAAAATTCTAGTAATTTCATAATGTGTTTATTCAAGGATCTACATTTTCCTCCAATTTTCACTCTTCTAATCAATTGTCTTTCTAGTATTTTATATAATGATTAATTTAATGTTTTTTACTTTAAAATAAGAGAAAATATAATATGGATTAGAAAATTTTCCATTAATGTAACATAAGTCATACCAACCTTGAAAAATATCTCCCTAAATATATTTTTAAATTTTCATTTATTTTGTGACATGGATTCTCATGTAGACCAAGTTGAATTTAAGCTAAATAGGTTGTCAAGAATGACTTAATTTTTCTCTTATTTTATGCGGATTTTTCTCTTTTCTTTTCTTTTCTTTTCTTTTCTTTTCTTTTTCTTTTCTTTCTTTCCTTCTTTCTTTCTTCTTTCCTTCCTTCCTTCCTTCCTTCCTTCTTTCCTTCCTTCCTTCTTTCTTTCTTTCTTTCTTTCTTTCTTTCTTTCTTTCTTTCTTTCTTTCTTTCTTTCTTTCTTTCTTTCTTTCTTTCTTTTCTGGAAGAGTATGGCTGTTCTTCTTCCCGGCAGGAACGTGATATAGCTGTCTCCTGAGAGGCTCTACCAGAGCCTGACAAATACAGAGACAGATGCTCGAAGCCAAGCAACCATTGGACTGTGAATGAGGACCCCAATGGAGGAGTAAGGGCTGAATGAGTGAAGGTGTTTGCAGCCCCATAGCCAACCAGAGCCCCCAGAGCTCCACATGGAGGGACCCAAGCCGCATATGTAGCAGAGGATGGCCTTGTCGGGCAGCAATAAGAGGAGAGGCTCTTGGTCCCATGAAGGCTCGATGCCCCAGTGTATGGGAATGCCAAGGCAGTGAGGCAGAAATATGTGGGTAGGAGGGGGAGCACCCTCATAGAAGCAGGGGGAGGGGGTGGGATGGGGGCTTGGGGGGAGCGGAAACTGGGAAAGGGGATAACATTTGAAATGTTAATAAAATAACCAATAAAAATGTTTTAAAAAGAAAAGAAAAAAACATGAAATCATACAAAAGATTCAGTGAGAAATATATTTTTAATAAAATTTTACCATTCTATGTTTCAAATCCTTGGTAAGCAAGATGTAAGAAAACACTATTAAAAAGAAAAAAAGTAAGATTCTCAATTGCCTGGCCTACATTTCTAAACTAATTCTTAAGCATCCATTTGAAGCCTATACTCCTATCAGAACTGATAACTAGGCACTTTGAGGAATCTGAAACTTTTATTCCAAATTGTAAATATAGCAGCATATCTGTAGGACCAAATCAAAGGTAGATAGCATATTACAAAGAAAGCAAGATTATGCTTAAAAGGCATAGGAAGTATTGCCAGCATCAGATGTAAAAACCTGCTTCTTCAGTAACAAGAAAAGGGAAATATGAGAGCAGATGGTACTAAACAGGCAGTAACTTCTAATTTTCTCTTTCCTACCGAAATTACCCAAACTGTCAACTCATATAAGAAAACCCAAACAAGATATATAAGGCTTAAGAAAGCAAAATTTCAGACGGAATGTGTAAGCAGTGGATCACTTAAATTATTCGGATATGCTTAAATTTCTAGCCCAGTGATTTCAACACTAGGATTTACACAATTACCTGCAGTTATTGTGGTGCCACCAGCAATCATTTCTTATAAATCAAGGGGATGTGGAGGGGCATACTGCGGATGGAATGCCAGAGTGGCATTTCTATGATGAATGAGAACAAAAGGCAAAAACCATCCTTTGCTTTGTGCGATCCAGCTATTCCTGGGTTTCTGCTTTGCTCTCCAGGCTCTGGATTGCAAACAGGCACGAGAAAGATCTATGGAGCTGCCCTAAGAAGACAACAGATTTTTTAAATGGATGCAGTTTTCTAAAATTGAAGGTGTAGTAGAAAGCCATCTTTGGCGGGGGTGATAAGTGCTCACTGTGACTCAGACAAAAAAGTTATCAATTTTCACAGTAGGAGATACATAAATAAGACTAACCCGGGAGATAAGAGTATAGGGCCCAGCAAAAATCCAAAGAGCAAAGGAGTATCCATGAATAATAATGGAAAGGATGAATTATTTAAGGACAGTTTCTCACACTGGAGTAAGCACCTTATAACCCACACACACGGCTGGGAAGGAAGAGTTCAGCTTTTGTGACAAGCATCTGTATATGTGAGAGCAAGGATTTTATATTCTCTCCTCAAGAATCTTAAAAAGCAGAATCTTTTCTTGAAGAAAAAAAATAGTGGGTTTGGAAATGATATAGCAACATATATCCATCTGTAATATATACATCTAATTGTGCCTGGCAGAAAAAAGTTCTTGGCATCTCGCATAAGGTATGTTTGAATCAAAAGTGAGCCCTTTGTGTTGGGCCTACTGGATATCAGAGGCAAACATTAAAAAAGTAAGTTCTGTCTGTCCCCTCCAAAGTGTGGAGTAAATAAACAGTATAAGTGTGGCCTATAAATCTCTCTATTTGCTGTGACCATGTGCCCATAAATAAATAAGATGAGAGCTGACTGAGAAGCCACGCATTTAGACATGTCACAAGATCAGTCTTTGATTGGGGCAATGATAAATCACTGTATTTTTAAAGTATGTGACTAAGGAGATTGAGGAAAGTAGCATTGGTGGTGTGAGAGAAAACAATTGAATGAGAGACAAACAAATTTAAAAATCACATTTGTAACAATTCACAGTATGATAAAGTTGTATTCTACAGAATGTTGGAAGAAGGTAGACTGAAAGTTAGCTGTTCTCAGGAAAATTACAACCATGGTGAAGACTTAAATTAGGCAGAGGACAATGTTACTTATATTAAATAGGTTTCAGATTTAAAACTAAAATTTGGAATCTAATTTCTTCAGTTCTTTTTAAGTTTTTCATTCTAGCCCTCTCTCAGATGTAGGGTTGACAAAGAACTTTTCCCAAACATTGGATTGCCGTTTTGTCCTTTGCCTTACAGAAGCTTTTCAATTTTATGAGGTCCCATTTGTCCATTGTTGATCTTGGAGCTTGTGTCATTGATGTTCTGTTCAGGAAATTTTCCCCTGTGCTGATGTGTTTGAGGCTCTTTCCCATTTTCTCTTTTATTAGATTCAACATATATGGTTTTATGTGGAGGTCCTTGATCAACTTGTACTTGAGCTTTGTACAAGGAGATAAAAATGGATCAAACTGCATTATTTTGTAGGCTGATGGCCACTCGAGCTATCACCATTTGTTGAAAATACTCTTCTTTTTCCACTGGATGGTTTTGGCTTCTTTGTCAAAGATCAAGTAACCATAGGTATGTGGGTCCATTTCTGGGTTTTCAGTTCTATTCCATTTATCTACCTGTCTGTCTCTGTACCAATACCATCCAGTGTTTATCACTATTGCTCTGTAGTACATACAGCTTGAGGTCAGAGATGGCGATTCCCCCAGAAGTTCTTTTATTACAGAGAATTGTTTTCACTATCCTGCTTTTTTCCCCTTGTTACTCCATATGAAGTTGAGAATTGCACTTTCTCTATGAAAAACTGAGTTGGAATTTTGATGGTGATTGCATTGAATCTGTAGATTGCTTTTGGTAAGATTTTTACTGTGTTAATCCTCCCAATCCATGAGCATGGGAGATCTTTACATTTTCAGCAGTCTTCTTTAATTTCTTTCTTCAGAGACATGAAATTTTTCTCATACAGACCTTTCACTTGCTGGAATAGAGCTACCCAAAAATATTTTATGTTATTTATGACTATTGTGAAGGGTGTCATTTTCTTAATTTCTTTCTCAGCCTGTTTATCTTTTGAATAGAGGAAGGCTTGTGATTTGTTTGAGTTAATTTTATTTTCAACTACTTTGATAAAGTTGTTTATCAGGTGTAGACATTGGAACTAAACCTCCAACCAAAGAATACATGCGCCAGTTCATGGCTCCCACTACATATGTAGCAGTGAACTGCCTTACCTGCATCTGTGAGAGAGTAGGTACTTGGTCCTGTGAAGGCTCAATGCCCCAGAGAAGAGAGATGCTATTGGAGTAAGTCTGTAGTGTGTGGGTAGGTAGTTGGGGGAGCACCCTCTTAGATGCAAAGGGGAGGGAAAATATATGAGGAGTTCATGGAGAGGGGCACAACATTTGAAATGTAAACAAGTAAAATAATTAGCAAAAAATTAATAAAAAATAAAATAGAAAATGATAAAAATAAAATTTGAATTAATTTTAATTTTATGTTTATCACTTTTTGTATTATAAAACAGCAGTGACAAAGCAAAGAATCAAATCCCCACAAACTTGAAGTATATATAAAATAAATAATATATAGAGAGGAAACTAAATTTTGCATGTGAGCCAGTCTGGATCTCAGTGCATCTAAGTTTTATGGAACTTGTGTGGACCACATGGTATCTTATTTTCTCTGCATACATTTGTGGTAACTGCCATATTTTGGTTGTAAAAAGTATTTATACCACCTAGAGTCTAAGATAATGACTATCTGAATCTGAAAACCGGAAAATGAACAAGCTTTTTAAGCTTAATTTAATCCAGCATTAAATATAGTGAAAATGTGACCTGACCTTATCAAGTTTCCTAAAGTAGAAATTTAAAAGTATGAAAATATGAAGATTTTGTTTTTTTTTATTTGAAGAGAGGCACTAGTATTTTAATGTTACTGTTTGCACTGTAGGTGCATGATCAACCTTCTATGTCTGCACTCATAGCTACTTTCTTAATATTTATGAAGTCAAGGTAGACATTTTTATTCATAAGTCATCATTTTGCATTTGCAACTATGCAATATTTTTCTTAGCTAAAGCCATGAAGAATTTTCTGCTATGCTATCATCCTGAAACTTCTATAATTTGCATTGTAATTTAGCTATTAATTTATTTAGTATTTCACACTATTGTGTTAATTTTACAAGTTTTCGTTTTCTTGATTTGACACTCTGTCAAAAAATCAGTTTACCATATATGTGTATGGTTCAAAGGTCCTGCTTTACTGATTTAAATATGTCTGATAAAGAGTGAAATACAATGTCACAGCAGCTGATGTTTTGACTTTAGAGTAAGACTTAAAATGAGATAGTATGGTTACCCAAACACCTTTATTTACTTCATTATTCTATTCTAATGAGGTCTCTTTCACAATTTTAAGTATGGTAATGTTTAATATGTTAATCAGTATGTAGGAGGACTTATGTCTTCAATCTATGAAAATGATGAATCTCTTCATTTATTTATATCTCTGATCTTGGTCATCAGTATTCTATAATCATCACCACATATTTATATTTGATAGATTCATACCTGTAATTTTCTAAGTACTATACAAACGTGGGATTTATTAAAATGTGATTAATTTTATCTGGATTTAGGAGGCCACAGAGATTTGGGTTTTTACATTAAATATTAAACTTCTATACTAACAAAATTAATTTTTGTTGTTATTTGAGTATACTATCTGTGATGAGTTACTAAAATATTATTTGATTTTACTTTGTTCTGTATAAACAGTCTAAATACATTAAAGTGTCCAGATTATAATGTACAATATTAATACATATTAATATATATAATGTAATGTTGCAGTGGGCAGTATTTAATGAAGAGATGCACACATGTTCAAAGGGCTGAGACAGGACTGAACATCTACACCTAATCAGGTTATCAATATTTCCACCCCACCACCAAGGCCCACACTCATTCACATACGGGGCAGTTCTAGCAGTACTTATAAAGTTATCTAGGAGAGAGACAGATAGACAGACAGAAACACACACACATACACACATATACACACACAGATAGAGAGAGAGAGAGAGAGAGAGAGAGAGAGAGAGAGAGAGAGAGATTACAAAAGATGGGAAGAATGTGTTTAGGGAAATGTGAAAGAAATTGGAAGAAGGAGTGAGGTAGATACAATCATATTTTATTGTATAATTATAGGAAAATTGAACATTGAAAAACAATCACAAAAATAAAGCAAGAAACATACTTTCCTAGGGCTGATGAGAATCTGAAACAGCAGAGGTGGAGTCTAGGGAGAATAGAAGGTAATATAGAAGTGGATATTATTAAAACGCTTATGTACATTAATGAATATGCCATAATGAAATCCATTATTGATATAATTAAGCCTGGAAGTGAAAATGCAATGTCTTTATTGACTTGGTGGGAATCATTTTATGATATACTTAAGGTTTCCCCTTAGATTTTCAAACGATTAAATGCTTCCACGTTTTTCTTCATGAAAGTTAAATTTACAGCAAAACAAGCAGCCTTGGATAAGACTAAGTATATTTATCTGTGTAGTTGTATGCGGTTTATCATTAGACAAAAACACCAACAACAAAAACAGCAACCACAACAGATAAGTCTTAAGAAAGCACCCTGAGTTCCTGGGAGGAAGAGAACAGTAAGAATGCAGAAGAGCACATACAGATGCTTCCACAAAGCTGCATTACAGAGATGAATGCATGCATCCTCATGCCTCTAGATAAGTGAAATATATCATAATGAAACAACAATATATGTCACTTCATGTATCTAAGTCCCTCAATATCCATGGCAGACAAGTCCATATATTATAGGAGCTAATAGGAACACATTTGTACTCTGAGGCTTAACTTAGTCATATGCTTAAGGATAGAGATTTAAGGAAATACCCAAAACATAATCCACACATCAAATGAGGTACAAGAAGAAAGGAGGAGTGGCCCCTTGTTCTGGAAAGACTCAGTGAAGCAGTATTCGGCAAAACCAGAACAGGGAAGTGGGAAGGGGTGGGTGGGAGGACAGGGGAAGAGAAGGGGGCTTACGGGACTTTCAGGGAGTGGGGGGCTAGAAAAGGGGAAATCATTTGAAATGTAAATAATTATATCGAATAAAAAAATTAAAAAAAAAAGAAAAAGAAAAAACAAGATATTTTTAACGTGGAAAATTTTTCCTAGGTGAGAAACTGAATGATCATATTCACACAAGAAAAAGGAACACTGTGATGCTGTGGTTCAAGCTAGCCTTCTTTTTTTCTGAGAACATTGATAATGTCAGGGTCATCCTAGGGAGTCATGATTTTGTCACAAGGATTTATTTGTTGATTCTGAGATGTATCAGTAATACACGGAATGTTGCTTCAAGATATCATTCTGTCTTCATGCTCAATGTGAAGACTATTTTCAATATTTCTAAATGTCTGTTGACATATAAATCACTTTGAAGAAGATGTATTTAATGTAATGAGTATCAGGAAATTTCTAGGAGGGCGGTGGTGGCGCACACCTTTAATCCTAGCATTTGGGAGGCAGAGGCAGGCTGATTTCTGAGTTCAAGGTCAGCCTGGTCTACAGAGTGAGTTCTAGGACAGCCAGGGCTATACAGAGAAACCCTGTCTCAAAAACAAAGCAAAAAAAAAAAAAAAAAAAGAAAGAAAAGAAATTTCTAGACAAATGACAAGACTTCACAGGACTAACCCCTGGGGTTGGGGGAGGAAGATCAGTAAAAGACATCTTGTTCTCATTGAACAAGGTGGGCGATGGGAAGAATGAAAAGGAATAGGCATATTCCAGCATTCTAACATTGAAAACAATTGAGTATTTTAACAAAAGATTTCGTAAGTGTTGCTAAAATCAACAGCTAAAAATGATGAATACCCCTGACGATGGTCACGTTAGCATGTGTATTGGTGTCCTTGTTCATCCCCTGGTTAGGTAGCCATATTGGTAAGTCTGTATATTCATGTTCACACACAACATATCTGATAAAATTTAGAAGCATCCCGCAGAAAAACAAAGTGTAAAACAGAATCATAATGAAAAGAAAAAGATCAAAGGGCTAAGACGAAAAGTAATGAAAAAGCTAGAAGCGACTGAGCTAGTTACAGAATATTTTTTTACATTCTTAGAAGAACAGATTTTACTTTTCCCTTTAAATGTGAATTCAGCCATTTCTTACATCTTAGTGGGAGGAAAAACTAATAAAATCCAATAGAAATAGACTAATATACTGTTTTAATCACCTCTTACTCAAAAAGGAGAATCATTATTAGTTACTCTAAAACCACAAGAACACTGAGTCATGTTTTCTAGGAAGAATTAGAGAGGATCAGCTCAGGACAGGCTGTTGACACACCCAATACATCTTTCTCTCTGTGTTGACAGGACAAAAGATTATATATATATATATATATATATATATATATATATATATATATATATATATATATATATATCCACTAGAAATCAATAAGCTGTCCTTCAACTGAGGAAGAGTGAAAGAATCGAAAGACTCTATTAAAAACAACACGGGAAGCCAGAGAAAGGAAAGATTTGTGAACATCTACTTTAAGCCAATGATTGTCAGAAGAAACTGTGGAACATTTAGTTTCCTAACTTAACAAATTAGGTAATTATAGAGGATGCCTGAAGTTCTTATTTGGGTTAAAAAATCCAAGGTGTAATTTATTTCTTTAAATTGACTGGGTTCTTAAGTATGCACTAAAAAAAAAAAAAGTTTGTTCCTTGTTTCAAGCATCAATCAAATTGGTTATTACGAAACATTTACGGTTGATCTATTACATGGTAAGCCTTTTTAGGCAAAATTAATAATTGTTATCCAAAAGATAATTTGTTACTATCAGATCACATGTTTATTCCTATAAGTTTGTCCCTGCTTCAGCACAAATGCTATACCAGCTATTTTTGAGATGTTAAAAAATCAAGCTTTTAATAATAGTAAATATATATATAGCTCATGGTTTACAATTGCTTAAAATTGTTGCATTTTTAATACTGCTAATTCTTAATTTTTATAGTTATTTATGTAAATGTAATTAAAATTTCAAAGGATATGTTCTCTAAATGACTGTCCATTTGAAAGCTAACCCAAAAGCTAGAGAGACAGCTACAATATACTTATATATAATTAATCTTTAAAAAGGTGCCTGGACAAGACCCCTTAAGGCAAGGCACATAAAATTTGTATCCCAGACAGGTTGTATAGAAACAATAGGATGTACAAGCATATTATTCACATCATCAAAAGGGTAATGGCTTAAAAAATAATTTTGTATATTTGTGCACATCAAATTATAAAGATTTGTTCTTGATTTCCTCAATTTCTACCTCTTCCACATAATGGTGTTAATCCTAGAGGACTTAATTAATTATTACAGAAAAATGATATACCTACTTCTAATTTAAAAGATTAAAAAATATGTGCATGTGACTAATGATTCATTTTTGGGCTTTCTAGTTGCAACTGCTCTAGCAAAAAGCAACTGGGAATGCTATGTTTATTTTCTATAATTACACAGTTATTGCCTATGTTATGGTATATGCTTGGTGTTCCAACTTGCATTGGAGCAAACAATAGTACTGGCCATTTAATGAGTAAAGGTTATTAATTTGAGATGTCTTTGACAATTTGATTGTTGTCCTCAAAGACGAGGTAATATAAACATTTTTTTTAAAAAACAAACATTATCTTCTTAAAATAGGAAAAGGGAAAATTGTGTCCCCGTGCATATCATTTAAATTATGCTTGCATATTTTTAAGAAAATTTTAAAATTTGGATGCCAAGGAACTCCTTGCTGAGTGTATATGGCATCCTATAATCAGGCATATTGATGTCTAGGTGAAATGAAGGAATTCACTTATTGACATATGCTATGATCCTGATTTAATATTGGGGAAGAAGGCATGTCCCCTATGATTTTTTCCACAGAATGCTGCAGAAGCATGCTAGTTGCCAGAATGATTGGTGTGGCATGCTGAAGATATGCTGACTGTGTGCTTGCTGAATGCCCAGACAGTGGTAACATAAGAGCTATATTGGCCATATGTTCTTGACTTACCTTAATTGTCAAATGTCCCAGATTAGATAAATTACCTTGCTTCTAGCTTTTAGACTTTGTGGGATAGAACATGGAGACTATTAAACTAGTTTAGAAAAAAATAATCTAAAGAGGAGTTATAATGACTCTTCTCTTTAATGTGATCAGCAGACTCAACCATAGACTGGTCTAGAAATAAATCCAATATCAGAGATTCCAATTATAAAGATGGCTAACAATCTTCTTCGGCCAGCTGTGTTAATTTAAAATATAGTCTCCACTTTTCCTGAGAAGTAACAGCTTATCTTTTGATACACAAGGCTACCTCTCCCACCCCAGAGGCCAAGCTTTGTGTCTTTTGAGTTGCTAATTTGCATCTGAATTGCACCTGAATACCTCGGGGACATCACAGACAAGTTCTACCTTTAACTCTTGACCTTGTTTGTTAAGCAGACTGGCTGTCTCCACCCAGGCTCATAAGGATGGAAGGATTGCATGTCTGTTAAAGATACTTGCAGACCCCCTGGCTTCAAAACTTACACAAGTGGATCTCCAAAAAGGGAGCCACATAAAACTCAGATCTATGTGTGTTTGTTTATGAACAAACATGGGTACCAGTGAGAGGTGCAAGGCAAGGCACTGCATGGGGAGGTGAATTTCTGCTTCTGAGTCCCCAGGAAGTACACTTAATTGCATAGGGATTAACATCAAGAGGCTGTCCTTAAAATAATAAGGGAGCCTATTACCCCTCCACTGAAAAAGACGTTATACAATATTTAAGAGGAATTGAGGTCAATGCTTCCCCTCCTGGTTAAGGCCTGTCTTCTTATGAAGGATATTTATCCACTTGTTTTCTACCTCCTCATTTTTAAATTAATTAAAAAAAGGGAGGAAATGTACACAGGCATATTGGGGAGTCTAACCACATGGTAGGAACTTGACATTGGCCAAGGACAATCCCTGGCTTCAGGCAGGAATCTGACTTTAGGACAATAGGGAAGTAGGTTACAGCAGGAATTTTTATCCTAGGGTGGAAAAGCTCAGAGTGAAGGTTAAGCTCATTGTTACTCCAGGTCTACGAATTCCTGAATTAAGCAGGTGACACATCCAGCTGCTGGAGCAGTGAAGACAAGGTGAAGCTAGACAACTTCCACCTAGACAACTTCCACCAGAACTCAGCCCAGAGTCTGGGGGGAAGGGTTTGCCCAAACTGTTAAAAGGTCTGACAGACATTAAAGTTTCGGCTTTGATCAGTAAAATATTATCCTGGCTCTTCTTTCTTTTCGCCCCTTCCCCAATCCAGTTTGTAATAGCTGCAGGCAGCTATCGAATACAACATTCTATCTCTTATATTCTGTTTTTGATGCTTGCATCTATAACTCCTGAATTCTTTCCAAGGTTTTCTATCTCCAGAGATGTCCTACTTTGTGATTTCTTTATTGTTTCTACTTCCACTTTTAGATCCTGGATGGTTTTGTTCATTTCCTTCACTTGATTGTTTGTGTTTTCCTGTAATTCTTAAAGGGATTTTTGTGTTTCATCTTTAAGGGCTTCTGCCTGTTGACCCATGATCTCCTGTATTTCTTTAAGGGATTTTTGTGTTTCCTCTTTAAGGGCTTTTACCTGTTGACTGATGTTCTCCTGTATTTCTTAAAGGGAGTTAAGTCTTGCTTGAGCCCTCTATCAGCATCATGAGATACGATTTTAAATCCAACTCTTGCTTTTCCGTTGTGTTGGGGTATCCGGGACTTGCTATGGTGGGAGAACTGGGTTCTGATGTTGACATGTGGCCTTGGTTTCTGTTGGTAGAGTTCTTGTGCTTGCCTTTTACCATCTGGTGCTAGTTGGTATTATTGTCTCTGGCTGGAGTTTGTTCCTCCTGTGGGCCTGTAAGCTTGTATCCTTACTCCTCTGAGCTCAAAAGTGAAAGCACTGCTGGGAGATCTCTCTCTCCTGTTGGGCTATGCACAGAGGACTGTGGAGTTTCCTGGCTCCCCAGTGCAAATGATGACAGAAAGTCTTCTAGCTGCTCCACTGATAGTAGGCCCTGTGTCTCTGACTGCCATATTAAACATGTAGCACAGATACAATAAACATATATGAAGTGTATGCACATGCATACATACATACATACATACATACATACATACATACACACACACACATTCTCTCTCTCTCTCTCTAAATACTAAATGCTAAAAGGTTAAACAGAATTTTATTGTTCTTGAAACATATATAAATTGAAACCTCTTATGCCTTTCCAAATAATTTAATTACTAATAAAGTAATTAACTTATTGGAATTAGAAACTATGCCCACATCTTAATTCAGAGCACAAAGTCTAAAGCTTGCAATCAAACTAGGTGCCTTGTAGGTTTGGTAACTCGAATAATAATAAGAATGTGTCATATATCTCACCATGTTTATGTGCTTTCAATATCAGAAGGCTATCAATTCAATTGTAAAGCTCAAACTTTCTTAGAAAAGAAAACCACAGAGGACATTGAAGAAAGGAAGAAGCAAAGGAAAAACAGAAAAAGAAAGGGAAAGAAGAGAGGAGACAGGAGGGGAGGAAGAATAGGAAGCCAGAAACCTTCTTTACTGAATTGAATAAATTTTTCAATATTCACATCTTTCACTATTTTAATTGTATAAGTTGTCTTCTCTTTTAGGACTTGAGATCTATTACATCTGTAATGACAAAGTTGAGGGACAGGGAGCATATGTGAAATAACTTGGAAAACCAGTGATGTGAAGAGGGGTATATGCTGAGGGTTCTTTGTCACCTTCTAGAGGTTCAACACATAGAAAGTCCAAAAGGGAAAAGAGAACTCAGACTGACTCGCGACCATCTACACTCGTGTGAGGATACCTCAAATCAAATGGCCGAGTGGCTTGGCCTCATCAGCTTTGCCTAGAAGATTTAAAGGTGACTTAGAAAAGGCACTGTCAAGGCTAGGTCTACTGGAGTGACAACTGATGAATGCTCTAATGGCTGTCTCAAGGAAGGACATTCAGCACCCAATTTCATATAAAACATGCCTTTTTCTTTGTGCTCTTAACTAATAAGTTATTAAATATCCCTCTTTGTTCTCCTAATGGGAGCATTCAGCACACCTTGTGTCACAGTTGAAGAATCTCTGATCGTTCTCCCTATGAGTCACCTTTAAAGGTTATCAGACAATTGCATTATCTTCCTCAAAATTCAAAAGCTCCAATGATTCTTAGGATTTATTTTACCAGAAGGGATTACTTAAAGAAATTGCATGTTAGAACTATTTTTTCTCCTTCTGTCCAGCGTGCCTCTGCACTATGGTGAGTGCTTTGGGAAGTTTGATACATTTTTGAGCAGATGGAATATTCTGCTCAGGGAAAACTTGCAATTGCAAGCTTTTTTATAAAAGCATGTTTTCTGGATTGTCAAAACATTATCAAATCATTAGGAGACTCCCATGTTACAGTCTTGTTAGAGATTTCATTAGCAACTTCCATTTAGATTCAAGCTATTTTAGATCATAAACGCACTCAGTCAATCTGCTAGTGAAGTAGAAATTTGTTTGGGGAATGTTAAAAAAAATAAGTAGTAGTTGTGGCTCCAAACTTTACAGCTGAGCATGCGATCAGAGCCCTGTGGATATGGAGCAGAGGCCCAAAACAGGAGTGCTAGAATTTCCACTTCAGTGATGTGTTGGAAAAACATTTGTGGTCAGTTTCTCCTCATCAACCTGGCTTCTATCAAATAAAAATGTATGTTATTTGAAAAATATTCCCACCAAACCTGCAAAAATATTATGATTTAATTTTTTATGTTTACATTAATAGTAAGCAATATGCAACTCTTGTTATGATTATCAGTTGCAGACATTGAAATGTTTAGGTTATCAATAAACTGAATTAAGCAAATTAATACTGACAAATTAAATGAATTGAAGGATTCTAGGAATCAGTGCAATTTCCTTATAAGAAGAAAGATGCCTTTTGAGTCTGGGTTACTTCACTTAGTTGGAGTGGGGGGCTAGAAAAGGGGAAATCATTTGAAATGTAAATAAAAAATATATCAAATAAAAAAAAACAAAAAAAAGGAAGAAAGATGCCAAATTTCCATGATGTTGTTAATAGAGGCCTGTTCTCTGTAGTTACAAAAATTTTTATTATTTATCGGATTTTTCTTTTGTTCTTTTTTTCTAGAGATAAAAATAAAAATGCAACTACTATGCATTACTTTAAGTTTGGAACCAGGAGAAACTGACAGTGAATATATTCTATTGGACAAAACATGTCACACAGAAAATCCTGAATTCAGTGTAAGGAAGGGACAGATTCCCTTATGAAGCAGCTGCATTTACATGAGTTTAAATCAGGATAGAATAGCGCTGACCAAAATCCCTTGCTTCATGGCCCCAAACTATGTGGATGAGGGCATATTTGGAACCAGCATGTCTACACAGTGAGTTCCAGGACAACATGGAATTGTATCCTGTGTCAAAAATAAAAATAAATGAAAATTAAAATGTTTGAAGTTAAAAAGAGAGGGTTAATAAATATTATGGATGAATAATACAAAATAAATCAACAATATCCTGAGGATATTATAGTGATTAAATAGAAAACTGTTTGGAATTTATGACTATGAGAAAATGGGAGATGTTTCCTGTTTCCTACTGAATATATATATATATATATGAGATTACTATATATTTATATGTTACATATAAAATATATTACTTATATTTGAACATGTGTACACTCTCTCTCTCTCTCACACACACATATATATAGTAACTTGAGAAATATGAGATACTTTCTACAACAAACTGTATATGAATTCAGTTTTGTCTGAGAAGCTTGGTATATAATTTCAGCTCTCCTTCTATAGTTTTCTTTGTTCACTGATATTGATGAGACATTTTCAACATATTTTGACTCTGAACATGACACACATTCCAAGTGATGCTCAACAAAATTCTCCCTGCTTTCACATCTACTTTATTCTGCTTCCATGGAGAAAAAAGTGTCTTTCCATAAAAATGACAGTGATCAAGTACTCGAGAGGAACTTTACATTAACCCATTCCAGTCTCCAGAGACACAACCAAAGCTGGAAATTTATTTCGGGAATGCATCCATCACAACTTTGAAAGATGACAACTTTAAAAAGAAATTAAGTCAGGAATGTCTGTACTTTCGCTGGTGAGCATTAAAAAACGAGTGTGAAATCAACAGTCAGTGGCGACATCTGACAGTATGTGAATAAAAGAATACAAAATAATAGAAACAAAGTAGCAGCTATTCACAGCTATAATTCACTCTTTACAGATGAGCCATGGTAATGCGTGTTTCATCTCTTCCTTTAGATTTCACGTGCATAATTAACCATCATTTAGGTTTTATTGCTCACACTAAATGTACTGTGTAAAAATTTCAAAACTTTTCATTCATGTGCAGAATTACAAAGGGAAGTAATTCAACTGAAGCAACAGAAATCCATTAAAATGTGTTTCTAAGCATTCATTATTTAAAAAGTTGTTAATTTCTGATATCAAATTTCTCATTACAAATATCTGCAGTAAGTGAAATAAGTATACAAGCAAGGCACAATAGTACACATGTATAATGCTAGCACCTGGGAGTTAGAAGCACTAGAATCAGGAGTAACAGGATAGCCTTGGCTATGATGCAAATTTGAGGATGGCTTCAGTTACATGAGAACTTGTCCCAAAGCAAACAAAATAAAAGGAAATAAAATAAATAATAAAAACAAAGAAAAGTAGTATTAGTATACAGACCTAATTGTGACTGCACAGTTAGTGATATAATTAAAATCTCTTAAGTTTCTGAACTTTCCAAGTAGACCAATAAATGATTAAAATTTTATTTTATATGTCTGATACATATATCATATATTTCTTATATGATAACTTTTATTTCCTTGCTTTCACTATCAATAGGTTATCACAAGTAAACAGTCTTATAACTTCTTATTTTTCAAAATTATGAGAATTAAACATTAATCATTTTAAATGCAAAAATCAAAACATCAGTAGAAAACCAGGCAATAGATTTACTTTTCATATGATTAATGTGCATAAATGAAACATATATTTCAATATGGCTATAGTAACCAATTTCTTTGCTGACTAGAGCTTTGTTGACTCTTGTATAAAGAGATATAAACACATGAAGCTTTTGCCTTCCATGTTATACTACAATCCAAGAAATAGCTCTTTGGAAGATGATTATGCGTTATAATATATGAGATGAACAAGAGTATGATTCCTCAAGTTAGCAAAAGTTAATAATAAAGTATGATATTCAAATCCATAACTTTGGAGTGAAGGAATCAAAATGTAATTTTTTTTAGCAGAAAAAAATGGATAATGACATTGTTGACTATTTCCCAGAAAACTTCAAAATCAAAGGAGAAAGATGAAACAGAGCATCCTGGAGGGAGGGCATTGAGCTAACAGACATAACCACACAGACCATAGTGTTTCATGATTGTCTTCATGTCTGAAATTCATAAAATAAACGATTTTAAAGCTTTTTTAAATTTTAGTAGAACAATTTTAGTAGATTTTAAGAAAGAAATATTGGACAGTTTAAACAAAAAGCTCCAGCAACCTGCATGAGACAAATGGAAAGACTTATGACCTAGTCACCCAGCTAACAGCAAACAGCATTCGGCATATGGTTCCAGCTTTTGAAGCTCAGAATCCTAAAGGAATATGAGTGATGAGGTTAAATAGACTGGATAGAGAGCATGGGGAAGATAGCTAATGCTATAGACTTTTGAAAATGCCACGTGCAAACCTACTACCACAGAATCTTTCTAAAATAATAACAAATTGGCTTTAAATGGAACTAACTTTTATTGAGACAAAGATATCTCCCCAGAACATCATAGGCTATTAACCCATACCAGTGTTGAGTATTGGTTACCTACTATTAAATTGTTGGTTGATAAGCTCCTACAAACATCTAAGGCTACCACCATTGTTTTGATTACCCTCCAGGACTTCATAATAAGAATCTATTGCTGAAGAAACTACATTCAGCCCCAACTCCACCCTAAGAGCTGTGGTCCTAAAGTGTTATGTTTTTGTATAAATCACCAATGAAGAATCCCTAGTTCTTCTCTTCTGAAGTCTTAATTGGCATATTCGAGCTATTGTTACTTAAGTCTTTAATACTGTAAAACTTATGTTTTCTAGAATATGTTAACATTTCTAATTAATGCCATATAACATGGAGATTACAGATGACGGCTACAACTGGATGTCCCAAGTATGCTTAATAACCAGTAAATAAAATACAAAGAGAATTTCGCAGTCTCTCTTAGGAATCAACTATGCCCATCATTAGTATGGAAGTAGTTGCAGAAGAGGCTTTGAAAAGCAGACTGTTGAGCAGTAGTTCCCAGGTACTGAGCTATGAAGGAAATAAAAAATGGCAAAAGAGAGAGAAAAAATAACAAGACTGGCAAGATGAATGAAAACTATTGCTTCAGATATGGTTTGACACTTTATCCCCATGCAAATAATATCCTCACAAATTGTATTTAATGTTCTAATTCAAACATAATACTTGTATATTCCAATACGCTGCTTATAAAAGACATATTCTTCAGTCATCAATGTAGAATTCATTCAACTAAAATTTAAACAGTTAATACCAATGAGAAAGAACAAATACCTAATATTTTCCAAATTTTCATACTAAATTTGTACCATGTGTAGATTATAGTTCAAAGAGGTTGCGGCTGGATTGGTATTTATCTTTGTTCTTGGGTAGTATGAAAATGTCTGTCAGTATTATGAACTCAAGTAGGAGGGAAGTCTCTAGGTAGGTACCAGTGTGGCTTCTCCATGTTCAGAGAATTGCTTTTAGAGGATCTTTGTCTGTTTTTTTTTTTTTCTGGGCATTAATTTAACATTACAGATCATTTCTATTTATGCTACTGTGTCTGGTCTTTTAATAGGATGCCCATGTTTATACACGTGTGTCTCTGATTTATGTTTTTGTGCTTTTTCTTTGGCTCTTTATCTTCTGTTTCTATGCTCGTTTTGTCCTATTATGTTTGTTTATTTTTATTTTTTCTTATTTTATTTTATTATTATTTTTAGGTGGCAAATTGTATGAGAGAGGAGGTGGAGAGAATGTGGAAGGAGCTGGAGAAGAGAATTCCCCAATTACAATATATTGGATAAAAGAATTATTTTCTACAATTAAAAAATGTGTTTTATTGTTTTATTGGAAACTTTAAGAATAGATGTATCATTTCACTCAGAAATGCAAAATCCAAAGATGTTCTAATATTCTCAGTTCTAATCAGCTCTTATCTATTATTTTAATAAACTTGACATATATTTCAATAATATATGCAAATATAATAAACAAAACCACTTAAGTACAAGACGAAATATTTCATTGAAGAATCTAAAAAGCACTTTGTTTTTTCCCTTTGATCCTGGCTTATTATTCGGTAATCATAGAGTCAAAGTTTACTTGCATAGAACCTTTAGATTTATGATTTGATTTTCTGAAGTCATGTTAGCTTCTGAGTATATTTAAAATCAGAGTAACAGTTGTAACACAGTTTCATTGTCTCACGTCTCATTTTCTATATACATCTTTCCTAAATTGAGCTATTTTTGTTCAACTCCAAAAAAAAGTTACGTGAGCTAAAACAATTTTACAAGTCTGTGCACAAGAATCAGTGCACTGTGTGCATTTCCCCTCTCCTTCTCTTACTCTAATGGTGATTGGCCCTAATCATGATATAACATAAATATCACTAACTTGTCCAGCTTTCCTGGTAGTTATTATGAGACTGGAGGCAATTTACAGAATGCAATGCTTTTTGTTTTATATAAAACCCGTTATAATCACATAACAGACACAATGACCCTAAATGACCTAAGTGACTAGAGAAATCACTGTTTTTGCTTTGTCCTTGAATCTAAATGCACAGACATGTTCTTCCAAAGGCTGTCAGTTCGACTCCCAGCTTCCACATGTCCTATGTCATAACCTCCTATAACTCTAGCTTCAGGGTATCCACCACCCTCTTTTGACTGCTGCAGAATTTTTTATCATACTATGAACCCTGATATTGTGATATTTACTGAAAAAAAAAGCTGTGTCTAGTTATAATGTGGATCAGCTCACAGTACATACCTTTAATCCTAAACAATGAAGGTAAATTTAGTTTGTAGAAGGAAACAGACAGGTATAAAAGTGAGGCTTAATTGAGTGGCAGACAAAGTAACGAAAAAGAGAAAGATTTAACAGAATAGATACTCCCAGTATCGGGAAACTACTTAAAGAACAGTGCAGAGAGAGGAAGGGAGCTGTATTGGAAAGTTGTACACACAGATCGCAGAGAGAGAGTAAGCTAGCTGTAGATGAAGACAGAACAATGCCAAAGAATGAGAAGCTGGAAGATTTGAACAAATCGCTATAGTTTGAGTTAAGCAGAGCAACTCAGGAGAGACAGAGGGAAGCCAAATCGAATAATCGTCTTGGGGAGGAGTTTGAGACAGAAAAGCCATGTTGGAGGAGCCAGGTAGAGTTTAGAAAGAATTAGAAATGGTGAGATTATGCAGTAGTAAGTCTCAGATGCTAAGAACAGTCTAGGCCTAGATTAGATTGTACAGAGGCTAGAAGCTTCCAGGACTAAACATGTATTAGCAGACAGAGGCAGCAGAAACATCTGAGAGGACGATTACATCAGGCAAATAAAGGTTAGTTTTACATCTAGCCTCCACAATACCAACATATATGTAGCACACAAAGATAGAGAGAGACAGAGACAGAGAGAGACAGAGAGACAGAGACAGAGAAACAGAGACAGAGAGACAGAGACAGAAACAGAGAGAGATGGGTAGGCACAGAGAAAGAAATTGATAGAGTTAAAAATAAGTCAAAATGCAAAATGTATGCTTGTATTTTCTTTACCTAAAGAATATAATACCCAGGGTACCTCACTGGGTTTCAGCAGTCCATCGGATGGGGTAGTCAAATCTTCAGGCCTAATGATCTTTCTTAATTTTTCCACCAACACAAGTATTTACAAATATTGAAAGTACAATTTTCAGTTTCATATGGAAATCCACACATAATCACAAACTAACACATAAAATTGAATAACTAAGGATTAAAAATAAAAAAAAAATCTTGAAGAAGAAAATAACTGGTGTAGGTATCACCATCCCGCATTCCAAGCTGTATCAGAAGTAGAATAATAGAAACACTTGGTGGTCCTTCTCCCTTTAGTCTGCATCTGTCAACAGAAAACTCTCCAGGCCTCTTTCTGCTTCTCATGCAAACTCAATTTTATATAGACTTCCAAACTTAGCTCACAGAATTAGGATAGCCACATAAAAAATAGAGTGGAATTAGATGACAAATTCTTGTGATTTAGTCATTTCAAAATAACTTTGCTGTTTCAATTCAACATGGAAAAATCTTAGATGCTTTCACGTCTTCCATGACTTAAGAAAATAAGTACATCTAACTTCCATAGGTCATATCCATGCCTAAATTTTTAGAAAGAGATGGATAAAAAAAAATCACATGAGAAATAAGCATGAATTAAAATAGAAGACCCTGGAAACAGAACCTGATAAGTCATTTTACGAAGCAATGTTGGGAAATTGTGAACTCTGAATGTGTATTTCCATGGCTGGCAGGGACCAGTCTTGGCATGGAGAGAGGTTCTGAGAGAAAGGGTATCTTGGTGTGGCAGAAAGAATTACTCAAAGCCAAATCATGGATCCAAGCTGACAACCTGTGTTGTGTTTGCTATTCTAAGAGAGCTCTCTATTCATGTCTGTCTTGCTTGTGTATGTGTGTGTCTGTGTGTGGTGTGTGTGTGTGTGTGTGTGTGTGTGTGTTCTCTGAACCTTTCTCTCTTGTTATCCTAAAAAATTCTCTGGATAACTCATCTTCTGGAAAACACAGGTCTAGTCCTTTTTTTACATATCAGTTCAGTTATTTATTCCAGGTTGCCTTTACTTATCCTACTAATCAACATTCTGTGACCCCAGCCCTTTGACTCTTATGAAACAGGAAGCACATGTTTTTTTTTTTTTTTTAATCATTGAAAAGAATTCAGAAATCTTTCTGCCTCTGTTACATACAGATGTTAAACTAGCTGGGTGAGACCCTGTCCAGAAACTACCATTTCTACCACACCTGGGCCTAACTTTGCTGAGTCCCAAGCTGAACTTGAACTCAGCAATCTGCCTGCCTTTGTATCTGCCTGCCTTGTATCTTTCTGACAAGCTGGCTCATTAATGCAGCTGTCTTTGTTCCTTTAGATTCGTGAAGTCCTTCATAATTCATATTGCATCCGTATATTTTTGTATAGTTGAGAAATTATATACTTTTGAACTCTCATGTATTTAGAACTCTCTCCCACAGCCTCAAGCGCTGTCCCAAATGTCCCAGTGTTTATCAGTTTCATCAGACATTAGCCACACCTTCAGCTCCTGGACTTGTGGTGACTGATTATCATGGAGTCTTTAATGTTAACAGGAAGGATATTCATCAGAGGAATGTGAAATATGTACATTATTATAGAAACAAGCCTTATGCCCACAGCAGCCATTGGGGGGGGAGGGCCCTGTCCCAGGGGCAGGAACCATGACATTCTGTCCCCACCAGAGAGGGACATGCCAGACTCAGCACATGCTAAAGAAGTTTTACTGACAGCTACTTACTAGATTGCGGTAGTAAATAGACAGGGATAATTCCATGTTTATGGCCAACAGGGAAAATTTGAAAAGATTCAGATAAACCTTGAAGTGTGATAAAACATTATAATTGCTAAGTTTTACCTGGCCTTTACAAATAAGCCTTAAACCAGAAATTACTTACATACCCAATTTATTCCATCTAAGAGTCAATTAATTAAAGATGAGTGAGTATATTCCTTCATATTTCAGTTTCTATTTCACATTAAACTGTGCACAAATATCCACTTCAGCCTCACAGGCTTTCCTCTAAGTAATGAATACTTCTTTCGTTAACCCTGTTGTATACGTATCTCTGAACAGAAATGTTGAGTTTGTAGCATGTGGATGTCCTTGGTTGTGTTTGAATTCGTAACTAGTCCTGGGAACGATTTTCCAGTGTCACATATTTTCTTCCAGGGCAGTTTCATACACTGTTTTCTAAAGTCCTATTTGAGCTCCAGAGCCATTCGTTCACATATCATACATATCAAAAGCTTCAGTTAGACTTAATCTACAGTGATTTTGATAATGGGATGGATTTACCTTATCTCTACTTCAAGGATGGCTATTAAGGACAGGAAATCTCTCAATAAGCTGTGTTAAATTCATGGTGGTCACTCTAGAAAGATCACTTTATGACTCAAATCATCCATTTATATTTTTATAGCTGAGCAAATAGAGGTGGTAATTTATATCTCCTCGGCCAATAATTCTTAAACATTTTAAGTTATATTTTATAATTCTTAACGTTTTTTTGTTTTCCTAATTTTTATTGAAGTATTGAGAATTGTAGGTGAATTGACTAGTTTTTATTGCCAATTTGGCCCAACTTAAAGTCACCTGAGGAAAAGAAACCTCAACTGAAGATCTTCTTTGTATGGCCCATGGGAATTTCTGACGGATATTACATTGACTGATATGGGAGAGTCCAGCCAACTATAAGTGGCAGCATCTATAGCAGGCAAATTTGGACTGTATGAGAAAGCTAGTATAATTCAAGTCAAAACACTTGGCATGGGCTAAACAATTTGGGCCCTGTTCCTAGGGAAGAGCTTCCTTAGTTTTTTGTTTTGTTTTGTTTTTTGTTTTTGTTTTTGTCTTGTTTTGTTTTCTAGACAGGGTTTGTCTGTATAGCCCTGGCTGTCCTAGAACTCAATCTGTAAATCACCCTGGCATCCAACTCAGAAATTTGCCTGCATCTTCCTCCTAAGTGCTGGGATTAAAGGCGTGTGCCACCACTGCCCTGTTGCCTGTAACTTTTGACTAGGCTTGAGCTGTAAGAGATTTCCTCCACCCATGTGAGCATATCTATCAGGGTCATCCATGTTGAGACCTGCAATTAACAAGTAACACCATATTCAGGGAACAATATAGTATCTGTATCAACAATTAACAAAATAATGCCGATGGATCTGAGAAAGAACAAGTGAGGTACCTTGGAAGCGTTGAACAGAGGAAAAAGAAGGGCAAAGCCATTGCATGCTATTCTCAAAAAGTTGATTTTAAAGAAAGAAATATATCCATGCACAAACTCTTTGAGTGAACAAGAAAATACCTTACTCGGTGATTTTCGCTTTAGTTTTTTGGCACTTTTGAATTCCCACACTTCTGCCCTGAAGGATAGATTGTGACTTGAAAGCATAAGCTGAGATAAACCTTTACTTCTTAGCTGGTTTAAGTCAGAGTGTTCGAGCACAATGCAAAGTAACTAGAACACCAGGGCCACAGGAATGGATAACCATATTTATAATGATTAAATAAAATTTAAGCTCATTATTTTTCCTGTATCCTTTATAATTAAGGTACATTTTGATAGTTGTGTCATTTTAAGGTATTAAAAATGCTTCAATGGGATATATATATATATATATCAAGGTTGGTTGTTATGGCAACAAAAATGCATTTAAAGCAAGTTTATAGAAAAGGTAATACATTTTTATTGCCCTGAAGTGAAAAATCACAACTCAATAAAGAATGATGTCTGAATCAAACCAGATTACAAAATTCAGTTACAGTGCTTACATTCAAAAATCAAGATATTTGTTTTACCATTTAAATAGTTTGTTTGCTGGAGTAACACTTCTTTTTAACTTCTGATAGTTAACTTTCTTTATTCAATTTAAATTGTGTAACATTAAAATTGTATAATTATTTTAAAGAAATAATCTAGTAGATTCTATTTAAGCCTATGACATAAAATAAACTTTAGAAGAGCCATTCATGTGAAAACATGTATACATAGATACTTTGGTTATCTAGTAATAGACTATAATCTTTCATTTACATCCCAAATTCTTTTTAAATTCATGAGTTTTAATTTGAAAAATTCTAAATGTGAAACTTCATGATGCAAGAAAAGTATTTAAAACCATATTAATGACATACTACCAGGGTTTTCATAGTAAACAGGAGGTCCCTTTTGCTCCTTTTAACTCACAACTTTTTTTATAACATTTTTATTGATTACTTGGGAATCTCACATCATGAACTCTGAACGCACTTCCCAGTCGTCTCGTGTCTGCTCTCCTTCTGACTACATCCTCTACTAAAAATAGAAAAAGAAGAAAGGAAAATTTAGAAAAGGAAATAATCTCATTTTGTGTTTGTCTATACACTTACTGGATCACAGTCAAACAATCAGTTACCACTGAGACATGCTCACTCCATGACAGGCTCCAAATTGGCAGTTCAGGAAACTAGGCCTAAATCTCTGCTTTCAAGGACTGGGCAAGTCCAGGCCTCAGAAGCTACCTGGTCACCTGGCCTGAGGCAAGAACAATGGGTCAGCAGCAGTTTCCAGACTTCCCCAGCCCTTCTCAGTCCTTCTTCACCAGCACACCCAACAGAAGCCATCGGTTGCGGAGAGCTATCCTTCAGCATCCCTATCACAATGAAGAGTTCCCTTCATGGCTTCCTATCTGGGCTGTTACACTATTTTGGTGGTGGAAAGGGTGGAGGTAGGGTTTTCTCAAAAGCTTTCTATGATCCTTTTTCTCAACTGTGCATCTGCAATCATGCAGTAATCAATACCACTGTAAGAGGGTCAGGGCTAGCCCTCCATGTCCTCATTTCTGAAGGGAAAAAGAAAGACAGAACACTCTTTCTTTCCTAGACTCAACATTAGATTCATTAAACTCAATATTAGACTCAACATCTAGATTCATCCCTCCAATTGTAAAATTTGGAATGCTTAGACTTGGAAGCTGATAAAAATAGTCATCAAACACTGAAAATGTAAAATAAAAACACTTTAATGTACATCATTTTAGAAACAGGTATAAATAAAATCAATTTTTATAATTAACAAATCAACCAAGTTTTAGTGTAAAGTGCAATAATCTATAAAGTTTCTCAAAAAATCTGGACAATTAGATACTACTAGGGTTATAATACTGTATATAGTTTTTAAGTTTACATGTTTGTCACAAGCTATGTATTTTTAATATAAAATATTGCTATCTATAACATTATTAATTATTAAAATAATACATCTCTCAAAGAGCCTGAGACTCTTTGATGATATATTGATGATGCTATGATAAAGGAATCCAGGGTTAGAACTCAGTTTTAAAAAATCTAAAACTGAATTATGTCACTTTTCCACTGTTTTCACTCATATATACTAATTCCATGTTTTGTTTTCACACATTTGAGTTGGAAACAACAGTCTCAACATTATATTTCTATGATAAGACTAAACTATTAGTTATATTAACATATGGGAACATGTGTAATTTTATTTCAATGCTTAGGTAATATTTGATATCTTTGTTATTTGTGTGTATGTTGTGAGATGTACTAGATCTGAAATGTTATCTGAAACTACACCAAGTATTTTTCTCATCTTCCAAGAACTCATAGATTTGTATGTATACATGTTCAGTATCTTTCTTGCCTCAGTTCATTGGATAGCCACTATCATGGAGTCAGTGTTATACTTTCATTACAAAGAGGGAAACAGTACCTCCTAAATAAAACAAGATTTTGACAAAAAAATATATGCAGAAAAGTAGAAAACATAAAAAAAAAGAGAATCAATGTAAACTTTTGGTGACAACCCACATTTTACTATATTATGTTACATTTCATCAAGGAGGTAAAAAATCTTCTCTTGCATTACCATTTTAATTTGGGTCTCTAACTGAGCTGTGAAGCACAGAGAATATATGTAATAAACACTTATTTAATGAATTAATGATAATTATTTTGCATGAGAAAGACATAAGATGTGTGAGTCCTGACAGGGTCAGAAGTATAAATGATCCCTGGCTGGAAATGTGTGCTTCAGGAGGGTAGGTTGAGTCTTTCCTGGGAAGAAGGCTTCTAGCCATGCTGAAGTTTGGCTTCAATTCTGAGCCCCGCAGTCCTTTGGTCATCTTAAACTTGTATCTTCTGCACAGAGTCCAACTGTCCACAGGGGTAACATTCTGATTATGTCTCTTGTCTTGGCTGCTGCCTTTTCAGTATTACATACCTCAAGTTATTATGTCAGAAAAATTCAAGGGAAACTGCTCTAATTTAATCCTTGCCTCAAGAGCTTAAATTAGATCAATACTGTAACTGACAAAAACGTTTTTTAAATATGTTTGTTATTAATCATTCCATTTGTTTACATCTCAAATCTCCCTTCCCAGTTACCCCTCCACAAACCTCCCCTCCCACATCCAACCTCTCACCTCTCCCCTTTGCCTCAATTCCCTACCCACCCAACCCATCATTCCAGCAACCCCCTGCACTGGGCCATCAAACCTCTACTGGACCAAGGGCCTCCCCTCCCATTAATGTCAGATATAGCTCTATCCTCTGCTACATATGTATCTGGAGCCATGGATCCTTCCCTGTACACTCCTTGCCTGGTGGTCTAGTCACTGGGAGAGAGCACTGGGTAGTCTGGCCAACTGATATTGTTCTTCCTATGGAGTTGTAATCCCTCTAATTTAAAATAGAATTATGTTACTTTATACCCTTCCCTTTCTTCACTGAAGCCCCATACAGCTACTGTCTCTTAACCTTTTTCTCATCTCCCTCTATCCTCTGAATCAGTTTTTGTTGTGGATGGGCCTGGTGCTGTTCTTGTGAACCAATCCCCTAATCACTGGGTGAGTAGACTGGACTTTCAGGTTGGAAAGAGGAAGCAGGAGAGAGTTAGGCCCTTTTGGAACACCGGCAGCAGAATCTTAAGATGTAGCTGCCAGAGTTTCCCGGTATCATGGCGGATCCACAAGGATTCTCCACAGGAAGAATCAGATTTTAATAAGGCTTACAAGATTAGTTTTAAGTTGTTGCACCCAGAGATTAAGTTACCATTGTTTCTGAACTAAGATTGTGTTGTGTTTTCCTTCACGGTGGCTGGGTTTAAGAGGGAAAAGTACTGTAGCAAAGCGTGTGGGTTTGTCAGATGTACACAACAAAGGCTGTGAGGGATGAGAAGCATGGGGTTGGTGTGGTATTGGCAAGCCAGTGGGAACCCACCGAGCTAGGTGGGTAGACTGTGGAGTTCTGAGTCAGAGTCTCCACAAGATAAAAACAGGTCAGCCACTGGTCTCCAGCGTATGGCTGGCCAGGCTGCTGGGGTAGAGGCACAAGCACAGGAGCATGATGGCTCTATTTTTTTTAATATTTCACAAAAGTTTTCTTTATTATTATTTTGCCATACATATTCATGTATGCATATGAACAAATATGTAAATATTCCCACTGGGTCTGATTTTCTCATTATTTATGTGTATATGATTTCACGGTTTACCACTGTGCATTGGATGGAGAATTAAGGGACTCATCCCTGGGAAAGGCTTTATTCAGCAGTCATTAATTGCCTATAGCTTTTTGTCTATGGGTAGAATGCCTTGAAACTTCTGTGTTCCATGTTAATATGCCTGCTGACATTGCTAATGTTCTGGTTTTATCTATTCTGCCATTTCTAGAAAAGACAGTGGCACTGCAGACTTTCCTGATATTCTGCCTCAACAGTCTTTCTGTTATTTCTTCCATGATACTCACTGAGCCATGGAGGCAGGAGCTGTGAGTCAGATGATTTCTTTGTCACCAGGCTTCTCATTACTAGTTGATATCTGTCTAGGTTTGATTTTCTATTAATGAAAACCACTTGCTGTAAAGGATGGTTTCACTTATGAGGAGGAATCGATATACTTAATCCGTGGATATAATGGTAAGATGTAGAATGAGATAAGGAATTGTATAATAAGATTTGTTGTAATAAATTGTTTAAGTGTTTTAGTTAAACGACTTTGTTTAGATAGATAGCTGCATTCAAATGTTATTTTGTAAAATTTTGACAAAAGTATATAATCTACCTTTTAATATTCACCATTTTCTCCCCCGCAAACCACAGGATTCTTCCATCACATCTTCTTACCAATTTCAGCATAACTTGGGGCCCTCCTTCCAACAAGGAACTCAACCTATCCTTCCTGAAGCGCAGGTCTCCAACAAGGAGGATCCCTACATGGCGTTGCTATAGGAGAGAGCTGGTATACAGAGAATATATGGTTTTGACCCTTAGAGGACTCATGCAGATCATATCTTTTCATTAATACTTCCAAAGACCAGCTTAGGCATGGAGAGGGATTCTGAGAGAAGAGCGGTGTCTAAAAGCTGTGAAAAGGAAGACTTGAAGTCAAATCATGGATCTAAGAACCTGTGTTTGGCTTGAAATGGCTTTTCCAGTCTGCTTCTCTCTGTGTTCTGCTTTCTCTCTGGATATCTCATTTCCTGCAGAACACAGGTCCAATCTTTTATTTTACAGGTCAATCCTGCCATTTATTCAAGGATTCCGTTTGATTATCCAATGAATCAATATCCCATGATCATTAGATGAATCCCTTTGATTCTTAGGAGACATCCTAAGAATCCCTTTGATTCTTAGGAGACAACAAACAAACAGTTTTTCTTAATATTGTAAAAGAATTCAAAGATCTGTCTACCTTTGTTAAGCACAAATGATAAGTTAGTTGGGTGAGACACTGTCCTTAAATTACCGTTTGCACTTTGCCTGAGCCTAACCTTGCTTTGTTCTTGACTGATCCTGAACTCAGGAATTTATCTGCATTTGTAAACATAAACAAACAAACAAACAAAAAACTTAGGGGGGTGGGATGTCTTAGGATAACCACTCTCTAAATCTCTTAATTTCCTTCTTTAGTAATTTTCTAAGAAGTTGTCTCCCAAACAATTTGTTCCTTTAGATTAAGGAAGTGTCTCTAAAATTCATATTGCACCCTTATTTTTGTATAATTGAGAAATTATGTATTTTTGAACTCATCTATTTAGAGCCCTTTCCCATATCCTTAAGGGCTGTCCCAATGTTTACCAGTTCACTGAGATATAACCACACCCTTGACTTCTAGACTCTGCTGTTTGATTATCTTGTACTCATTAATTTAAACAGTGAGGACTTTGCTCAAAGAAGGAATGTAAAATATGTACACTATTGTACAAACAAGCCTTAGGTTCACAGCAACCTTCGACACTCATGGAGGGTCATACTGGGCCATGTCCCAGGGGCAGGAACCATGTCACTCTGTCCCCACCAAGGCCAAGGCCAGGCTCCATATCTACCTACTAATTTATTTATTAATTTAGATCCTAAGTTCTCTTAGTGCTGCAACAGCAGTCTCCTTCTCCACTTACATTATGAGATTTTAGTGTTCCATCCCTCTACGTTTTCAATCCCATTAATTTTATTATGCACTATTATTGTTGTTATTGCTGTTATTGTTACTTGTATCGAAAGACTCTAGTATCTAAGAAGCTTCAACCAGAACACTTCATTTTAATTATGCTTCTCTGGACTTTCCTTCCTGTTCTGCATCACTTGACTATCTGTTAGAATCATCCCGCTCCTCAGTGTTTTTATTACCAATTGAACTTTTATTGGGAAAACAGAAAGTCTATTTTCCTACCAGTAATAAAAATACTACAATTTGCATATTCTCAGAAATAGTCTAATATTTTATACTAAAATAATACTAATCTTATTACTCTTAAGTTAAAATTCTGGTATCCATGTTTTTATGTACCAGACCATGTAATTTAGTATTTAGTAATTCAATAGTAAATTACCCATTGATTGACGGCTCTTGTCAATGATGATTTCTTGGTCAAATAATGCATGTTAATAGTACATTTTTGATAGATTAAAATCACTGATAGTTGGAAATAACCTAGAATTTTGCTGATTTCCTAGTACCACAGGCACCAGTTTTCTGTTACGCTACTGTAACTGCCCACAGTTACATTGAACGGGTTACCTGGAAGGGAAGCTGGGGATGTATAGGAAGGCAGCAAAAAGAGATTAAGACCAAGACATCATTGCTGTTCAAGGTCTCAAAATTTAATGAGGAACTTCAAATATATAGGTAGGGGAAAACCCTTCCCTGCAAGGCAGGAAGCTTCTCTGCAGAACCAGTTCAATTGCTCCACTAGTAGCTAGTGTTTCTCAGGTCCCTGAAGAACAATGGGCTTCACTTTGGTCTGAGAATTCCACCCTAGGTGGAGAGGATTATGGCTGACTCAGGAGTTCCTGCTCAAAGGCTGGGAGAGGAACTTCACATTGGTCAATGTCAAGTTCCTGCCAGGTGGCATGGCAAGTCAATAAGTCTCTCTATATGTTGCAAACAAACTATCTGTATTACATTTTAATAAGAACAATTCATTAATAATAACATGTTCATTAAAGGGATTTTTCATATATTACTACATTCCATTAGAGTAAGACCCTTTTAAAAGGTATAAATTAGAAAAAGCAAACATAAAAAAAAAACTGTCTCTAAAAAGCATGACAAAACCCTAAGCTTGAAAATTTAATTGTGATTTTTAACATTCCAGAAGTTTCTTTTCTATTTTCCTAATTTAAAAGAGGTTCAAAGTCCTCTTCTGATGAAGTGTGACCATATGAATCATATCTTTTCTAGATGCAGTGAAGCAAATATGTTCCCACGCTTATATAGAGAATTTATTGGTTGGACATAAAGTGTTCACATAACACACAAATACTACTGCTAGCAAATGGGTATGTAGGTTAGGAAGAATATTGTCTATAGTAAATTTATACTGGCTGTTAATAATAAAGCAAGATCTATAATATAAAGTAAGATCTATATTTCAAACCTCAATCTTTCTCCACAGCATTCATTTCATTGCACAGCAGATAATACCTTGAGATTGATTTCATGTTGGATGTGAGTAAAAGGCAACTTTCACTGTTCTTTATTCTTTCTAAATGTTAAGATTTACAAAGCCTACACAATAGCCTGCTGGCTCTTCCCAATGCAGACTTTCAAGAATATTCAGTGTTTGGTTCCTGTCTCCAGGCAGTTTATCCCTTACATAGCGTATGAGTAAGTTATCACAACTATCATATAAGTTAATTAACTATCATGACTAATCTTGTAGTCCCCAAGTTTGAAGTATAAGATTGGACATCTGGTATGGAAAATAATGCAAGTAAGTTTCATCTTTGTTCTAGTTAGGTTTCTATTGCTGTGACAAACATGACAGCAACTTAGGGAGGAAAGGGTATTGTTTTTTTGGTTGGTTGGTTTTGAATTTTTCATTTGTTTTGTTTTTGTTTTTTTCGGCTTATAGGTTACAGTTTATCATCTGAAAAGTCAAGAGAGGCAGTAAGAGTAAATGAAGGAAATTGAAAGCTAGACCTGAAGCAGGAACTGTAAAGGAAAGTTCCTTACAGATCACTCCACCTGACTTGGTGAACCTGGTTTCTTAAACAACCCAGGACTATATGTCCAGTGGTCGCACACCACACTCTGGGCTAGTTCCTCCAACTCCAATTATCAGTGAAGACAGAAACCCACAACCTTGCCTAGAGGCCGATCTTATGAAGGCATATTCTCACTTAATCCTCCATCTCAACAGATTTGTCAAGGTTGTGTCAAGTTGACAAACACAACCAGCACAGTCTTCCTTTACAACTTATTACTAAATTCTTATATTTAGCTCTCTTTCGCTAAGTTTTGTCTCTCATAAAAGAATGATAACTCTTATAGTAATTAAACACTAATGATCTAGGATACTGTAATTAATTAATAAGTTTGTTTAGTGACAAACGTGCTTCTGAATAAAAATTATCATAATAAATATTTGATACAATATATAGTGAAAAACCACACACAGTGGTATTTAAAAATTCACTCAAAACATGGCTCTTGCTTTGAAATTATGCATCAGCATTAATTATGTTTTATATATGCATGTAAGGTTACCAGTAACCAAAGCAAAAGTGACATATCATCTGATAATTTTTCATGATGAATACCATAGATCTTGGAGAAGTTTCTATACCATGTAAGAAAGCAGGCAGGAAGAGATGTGCAGAGATTTTTCCACAGTTTCTCTGGAAGCTCGGCATTCTTCCTCAGAGAGCATGAGATTGCACATAAGAGAGGGGGTGGGGCATGAATCCTGAAACATATGCTGCTTAAAGTGAATGGACAGAGAAAAGTTTCTGGGAGCAGGGAGAGAAATAAAGGCTGGAGCAGGTAATGGATTCACCTTCTCGATGTGAGGATTTGATAGAGAACAGAGTCAGGATACTTCTTAAGATGTGAACAAGGAAAGTAGAGATGAAAAATCCTTTTTCAAGTAGTTGAGGTGGGGGAGAGGAGTGAGAGTGCCTCAGTAAGAACACAGAGAAACGACATGCAGGTGACTATCTGGACCTCCTCTCTAGGTGCTTCGTTGTAAATCATTCCCAAAACTGATTCAAACTCTTTGTAATGTGAATGGACCAGACAATTTACCATAGGAACAATTTAGAAAATTTTGGGAAAATATGTGCAAATAGATTAATTTCCCAAATAGACTCTTATAAAGAGTTCATTTTTATATGGATTGATTTCTTTGAAGATTTATTTGGTGATAATGTTCATGTTATGTAGATTAGCTTAAATTCACATCATTTTCATGACTTTATCTCCAAATGAGCCAAGTTGTACATCTCTGTAACTCCATCCCTAGTCTAGACCATTTTTCTCGTGTGTGGCAGGATCACTAGCCATTTACTGCTTATAACTTACTGTTAATGAAAAGAAAACATCAAACCTTCAAATATCTCCTAATACAATTATATATTTCTTATCCAGGTGGCATTATCCTATGATGTAGTGAAAGAGCAAATCTTAAAACAGTATGTAAATTGCTTTAAAATTAAGCATTCACAGCTTACAATCTCAAGCAGATTTTCGGATGCACATCAGAAGGCTGGAGAACTGGCGGGAGAGGGTGTGTGTGACTTGATGCACAATTTAAACTGATGCTGGGTTCTAAGATAGTTTAGGTATCATAGACATGTTATCAGGCAGTTAAAGGTGCCCATTAAAACAACTTTTTATAGTACATAAGAACACTATAATTGAGGATATCCCTATAAGTTCATGATTGCAAGCTTAACCTCTAATGTAGATGAATGTATATGTGAAGACAGGGGTCCCCTCAAGAACTGCTCTGGTCAAAAATGCTGTCTTCAAGGTTCAGATAATATAACTGTCATGGGAATAACTTCCTCATGAAAAGGTGGTTTCCCCCAGCCATCTTTTTCTAGTGGTCTTTACCAGATTACATACTTGATCATGGACTTCCCTGCCTTTATAAAACTTAGCTGAATATATTCTTTTTTTTTATCAGCAACCTGATCTGTGCACATTTAAAATATAAGAAACCTGACTCAGCAGCAATGGCTGCACTCTTCTTTGGCCCCAAATAGCAAGCAGATCTTCAAGGCTGCCCAGTGCTTCTGCACTGAATTCTGAATTCTCATTCAACTGAAACTGCCTCCCAACCACACCAGCTCAAGAAGCATGATGTGATACTCGACGAATGAATGTCATTGGCATTGTTTTCAGATGGTAAGTGAGGAGTGGAATTGTAAAAAGAAATTCTCGCATCAAAGCGTACCTTTCATTTAGTGAATAGTGGACAGAACTGGAGTCCAGAGGGCAGGAATGTGCAGAAGCAAAGGCAGACTACCACAGCCTGATTATAGTAGCAAGCCCAGAGTAGCTAAAACATGCAGTTCAGGTTCTTATTAACTATGAACAAAACTGAGTTGAAAAGAAATTTTTAAATATTCAAATGTCAAACTGAAGACTTGTTTTTAGAATATGTTAAAGCCTACTTTCACACTTCTCTTTTCTCTTATATCATATGTGTGTGTGTGTGTGTGTGTGTGTGTGTGCATATATACATATACAATGTGTACTTGGGACATAAGGAATACACTAATCAAATTTCTGCTGTCATTTGAGTGGCATTTCTCCAAAAGTAACTGAAATATTATGTATATCTTTTCCTAGAAAAAAAAAGTATATAAACACTTTTATGAGTCTAACATTTTTCCATTTTATTGAAAATAGGTTATTTTCTAATACACTATATCTTAACTATAGTTTCTCCTCCTTCTACTCCTCCCAGTTCTTCCCCATGTCCCTTTCCATCCATACCTGCTTTTTGTCTGTCATTAGAAATGAACAGGCTTCTAAGAAACAACAACAAAATAAAATGTAATAAGATACAGCAAACGTCATCACATTGAAATTGTACAAGCCAAACCAATGGAAGCAAAGGGCCCAAGAGAAGATACAAGAATCAGAGATTTACTCGTTCCCATATTCAAGAGATTCTTAAAAATAATAAACTGAAAACTGTAATACATGTGTGGAAGACCTAGGGCAGACTTGTCAAAGCCATGTGCATACAGCTTCAATCTCAACTGATTCCCCTACATTTTTAATAAATAGTATTTTGATGAGGAAGTAATCACAGAAAATGTATTAAAGTGACTCTGAAGTTAAATTGTTTACAAAGATTTATTTTTATTATATATTAGCCACGCATATTATCTGTATGTGGGACATAAATTTGGAGGCAAAAGTCCATAGAAGCCAGAGGTATTGAAATGTGTTACCGCCCTGAAGGTGAATATACAAGCAGTTGAGAGCTGCCTAACATGGCGGGCTGACAACACTGCTTACTGCTAGCTACTCATATTAGCGTAGGTGTGTAATCATCTCAAGTAACCATTCACATGTGGTTGAATAAAGAAAACAGGGTGCGTGCAAGCCACAGGGTAATATTATATTGTTTTAGAAAATGTATAAATTTGGAGATGATGTGAAAGAAGTAGCTGGACTAAGAAAAGCAAGTATTGAATGTTTCCTCTGTAAATCTAAAACTCATATCAAAATCCCATGTTAGTAGAAAAGGGGTGTATTAGGAAAGAGAAAAGAGGTTGGAGAAGGGCATTATACATGGGTGATTAATTTGAACAAAGAACCTTACATATGTATTGCAATGCCATAATTTAAGCCATTATTTTTATGCAATTTCATCAACAACTTCAGAAAAGAGCTACATAAATAAAAGTCAAATAAATAAATAAATAAAAGACTTAATGGGAAGAAGTTTTAAAAACTATTAAAGCATGACCAAAGTCAGAGGTTACTACCAAAAATCCTCTAAAGATAGAAAAGAGAAATCTGGAGACTGTTTATGTATTTTGAAGAAAAAATCTAGAAATAAATGCATCCTTGCATGAACATAAATGCTAATTACCACACTGCTTTCAAGCTGGTTTCATTTGATGTGATTGACAGGACTTCTTTATGTTCTATAGCAGTGGGTCTGAGCCTGTGGATGAAGACACCTTAGGGTCACATGAGCTTTGCACAGGTGTCATATGCCAGCTATCATGCACGTCAGATATTTACATTAGGATTGATAACACTACAAAATTACAGTTATAAAGTTGCAACAAAACCAATGTTTTTCTTGGAGTCACCACAACTTGAGGGACTATATTAAAAGGGTCGCAGCATTAGGAAGGTTGAGAACCACTGCACTATTGGATACTTCCAAATTTAGAACTAGGCCATAATCACTGCCTGTATGAATTCTAAGCTGAGTGACTTTTTCCAGGCATTAATATGATAGATTCAGCCAATAAAAGACTAAAGATGACACACAGAAATCTCAATCTTCAGATTGTACTAGTTCACAAGGTATTTGTAAAATTTTCTTTATTCTTGAGTTGGAATCTTTATATGAAATTTTGGACTTTTCCAAGAATGAGCTACTTCGTAATTTCTCCTTTCTTTGAATGCATTCAGTCACATACACATATATTCAAAACTCATACCTATATAATATTCTGGAGCATAAATGGCCCTAAAGTTCATCAAGGAAAATGAAATCATAAATGATTGAAACAATATATTCCATGGCAAATAATTTAATATTTGTACTATATTACTAATTTATTCTAAGGACCATATCCAGGCTACCATATATCACTTTGTTCAGAATCCCAAGGGCAGAGTATGTGAGATAAAAGTCATATATTCTTAGGCTGAGTTGTAACAATTTTTTTAACTTAGAAAGTTGTCAGAATATATATAACAGTTAATTGGTTAATTGTTTCATTTTAGCTTGATATATTATGGATTTTCTCATAGTCTTATTGTAGTTTCAAACAAATTAATAATTAAAGATGACATTTCTGAAAAAATATAGTCAGGCATAAAGATGACTACTATCAATAACTCTTAAGTTTGTTTTCAGGCCACAGCGATAGATCACTGTAAGGAAACATGAGATTTGATTTTCAGAGAAAGTTTCTGAACAAACTTTAAAGGTCTGCCCATGTTTTTATGAATGCAGACAGATGAAAAGCTACATGAGCATTGATGCTTCATCCAACAGAGATGTAACAGAAGAAGATGATAAAAATATTGTAGTGGTAGAAAACCAACATAAAATTCTAGAGTTTATTTTGGAGACGGTATTCCTGCCTGCATGCTAATGAGTGTTCTCACAAAATAATGACAATATTGAGTATATCAACAATGCATTTGTTTTCCAGATTCCAAATGTATGAACATTCATAATAAATAGCTGGCAGGTAAGGGCTTAAAACATGATATGGATTCATTTTATGTTCACTACATCATTCATAAATAGGCACCAACCTCAAATTTTGCAGAAAATAATTGGATGACTATAGGAAAACAACAACAACACTAAATACTTCATGTATTATATGAATTTGAATTATAATTATATTAATACTTCATATATATATTTACAATTTTGTAATTTTTATTTGGCATGAAAAGTTACAGTAAAATAAATTGAAATATTAGCAAGTCTAATGTTGAGAAACTATAATGTGTATTATTAACAGTTTTGAAACCTCTTGTGTGGCATTGGTAATAGGATCTGATAAACATAAATTGCACGAAGCTCATTTATACTTCCAAGGAGCTGTATGGCTACGATAAGATACACTTTTCTAAAAAGATAGAGATTTCTTACCTCTGTGAATCCTACAGTGACATTTTTCAGATTTCTATCCAGAATATACAAATGAGTCAGCTGTGGATGCCCCAATGCTATTAAAGAAGGTAAAGTAAAAAGTGCCATGATTTATCACATATTTTGCCTCAAAATTTTATAAATTTTCAGTATTTCAAATATGTATGTTGTCATTGTTTTACTGAGTGTGTTCTAGATTTATTACCCATTCCCAGTGAATGGAATATGGTGCCTTGGTATTGGGGTCAGGTTAGAAGGAAATTTTAAAATATATTTTAGAACCTATCCTCAAATGCCCAATGCAAAAAGACTAATGGAAGCTTATGTTCAATATATAAAGAAGCAAGGTGAAAAGTTCTTCAGCCCCATCATGTCCACTGCCCATCATGGAAGAACTAAAGCCTGCGAGAAACCACATAAGTCCTGGAAGTTGATCCTCTCTCAGTAAAGAATTAAATAAGACTACAGCCCTGACTAGGAGTTTGATCAAGCTTTAAATGAGATATTTTAACAAAAATATTAAACTTCACCTATATTCTAAATACAAACAATTACAAACAAACAACCATCAGTTCATGTAAATTGTTAACTTTTAATTTCCATGAATAAAAATTTCATGTAAGTTATTTTTCATGTGTTCTAATAATGAAGCACTAATTTCCATTAATGACATTTGTTTTTACTAACAGTTGATGTCCACGGATCCTGAATATATTCAAATATATAACAAATATACATATAAGCCTTCAGTTGACTCTCAGAGGTGAAAGGTAAGTCCATGTTCCTAAAGACAGCATGAACCTCAGATACAGAGCCCAGAAATCCCTAAACTGAAACCTACCTGAAATTCTCCTGAGAACTAATCTTCATGGAATCAGTAAGGACAGTGAATCTAAACATAGTAAAAGCAATATACAGCAAACCGGTAGCCAACATCAAACTAAATGGAGAGAAACTTGAAGCAATTCCACTAAAATCAGGGACTGGACAAGGCTGCCCCCTCTCTCCATATCTTTTCAATATAGTTCTTGAAGTCCTAGCTAGAGCAATTAGACAACATAAGGAGGTCAATGGGATACAAATTGGAAAGAAAGAAGTCAAACTATCACTATTTGTAGATGATATAATAGTATACTTAAGTGACCCAAAAAATTCTACTAGAGCAATCCTACAGCTGATAAACAACTTCAGCAAAGTGGCTGGCTACAAAATCAACTCAAGCAAATCAGTAGCCTTTATATACTCAAAGGATAAGCAGACTGAGAAATAAATTAGGGAAATGACACCCTTAACAATAGCTACAAACAGCATAAAGTATCTTGGTGTGACTCTAACCAAATAAGTGAAAGATCTATATGACAAGAACTTCAGATCTCTGAAGAAGGAAATCAAAGAAGATCTCAGAAAATGGAAAAATCTTCCATGCTCATGGATTGGCAGGATTAATATAGTTAAAATGGCCATCTTGCCAAAGGCAATCTACAGATTCAATGCAATCCCCATCAAAATCCCAACCCAGTTCTTCATAGAGCTAGAAAGAGCAATTCTCAAATTCATCTGGAATAACAAAAAACCCAGGATAGCTAAAACTATTCAAAACAGTAAAAGAACTTCAGGGGGATTCAGTATCCCAGACCGCAAACTTTACTACAGAGCAATAGTGATAAAAACGGCATGATATTGGTCCATTGTCAGGAAAGCCGATCAATGGAATAGGATTGAAGACCCAGAAATGAACCAACACACCTATGGTCACTTGATCTTCAACAAAGGAGCTGAAAGCATCCAGTGGAAAAAAGATAGTCTTTTCAAGAAATGGTGCTGGTTCAATTGGAGGTCAGCATGCAGAAGAATGTGAATCGATCCATTCTTATCTCCTTGTACTAAGCTCAACTCCAAATGGATCAAGGACCTCCACATAAAACCTGACACACTGAAACTAATAGAAAAGAAACTGGGGAAGACCTTTGAGGACATGGGCACAGGGGAAACGTTCCTGAATGGAACACCAATAGCTTATGCTCTAAGATCAAGAATTGACAAATGGGACCTCATAAAACTACAAAATTTCTGTAAGGCAAAGGACACTGTCAAAAGGACAAAACGTCAACCAACAGATTGGGAAAGGATCTTCACCAACCCTAAATCTGACAGAGGGCTAATATCTAATATATACAAAGAACTCAAGAAGGTAGAACCCAGAGAAACAAATAACCCCACTAAAAAGTGGGGTACCGAGCTAAACAAAGAATTTTCACATGAAGAACTTCGGAGGGCTGAGAAACACCTTAAGAAATATTCAATATCATTAATCATTATGGAAATGTAAAACAAAAAGCCCTGAGATTTCACCTCATACCCGTCAGAATGGCTAAGGTCAAAAACTCAGGAGACAGCAGGTGCTGGCGAGGATGTGGAGAAAGAGGAACACTCCTCTACTGCTGGTGGGATTGTAAGATGGTGCAACCACTTTGGAAATCAGTCTGGAGGTTCCTCAGAAAACTGGGCATGGCACTTCCAGAGGGCCCTGCTATACCACTCCTGGGCATATACCCAGAGGATTCCCCAGAATGTAATAAGGACACATGCTCCACTATGTTCGTAGGAGCCCTATTTGTAGTAGCCAGAAGCTAGAAAGAACCCAGGTGTCCCTCAATGGAGGAATGGATACAAAAAATGTGATATATTTACACAATGGAGTACTATTCAGCCATTAGAAACAATGAATTCATGAAATTTGTAGACAAATGGATGGAGCTGGAGAACATCATACCAAGTGAGGTAACCCAGTCTCAAAAGATCAATAATGGTATGCACTCACTGATAAGTGGATATTAGCCTAGAAACTTGGAATACCCAAGAAATAATCCACATATTAAATTATATCCAAAAAGAACAGAGGAGTGGCCCCTGATTCTGGAAAGACTCAATGCAACAGTATAGTGGAATACCAGAACAGGGAAGTGGGAAGGAGTGGATGGAGGAACAGGGGGAGGGAAGAGGGCTTATGGGACTTGCAGGGAGTAGGGACCCAGAAAAGGGGAAATAATTTGAAATGTAAATAAAGAATACATCGAATAAAAAAAATGTGGACAGAAAAAAAAGAGGTAATGAACTTGAAAGAGAGAAAGGAAGTGTGTGTATAATACTTTGGAGGGATGAAATGACATGGTTGCAATCTCAAAATTATAAAAAAAAAATAAATTGAAACTTTTATAATTATAATAATCACAGCATTGCAGTGCAATAATGTTGTAAGAAGCAACCAGACTGAAGCCATTTTGAATACAGCTTCCATTTTAAATGGGAGGTCAAATAAAGTTTAAATTCCCGATACTTCACTGAATAACTGCTTGTCAGAGAGAGACATGTGTATAGGTAACATATCCTGATTGACAATTGAATGCTAGACAGGTCCCCCCATGTCAGCTGAACAAACTAACCAATTAAGAACAGGATAAATATACGACAAAGAGAAATGATCCTAAGAAAGTCCTCTCTCCTTAAATTCTGATTGGTCAAGAAATGCAACTATAACTTGACAAAGATATTTGTGGTTTTCAAAAGAGTAATATTCTGGTTCAGAGCTGCAGTTTAGCTCCCAAATCTGTTCTGCTTCCCTGATCTTATCAGTAGCAGCTTGATAATAATGAATTTTTGTTACCTATATTGACCTGGTATTTGAGTTGTATTGGATCTAGGCAGAGCCCACAATAATGCAAATTCAAAATTTTCCATGTTGCAAAATTCTTCATTTTCCTTAAAAAGGAGAAAAATGAAACAAGGAATGAAGACATGTTTTCAATAATTCAGCAATTGCTTAGCACCCAAGAGTCCACGAATTTGATCCCCAGCATCAGAAAAATAAGAAAACAAACGTCTTAAATTAAATTCTATAATTAAATGTTATTGGGAATGGTATGGTGTGTTGCCTATAATAAAACTGTGGTAAGTTTTGGTGATAAAAAACACAATTTCACTTTAGCTATAGGTTTTACATCCTTTAAGACACATACTTGTGGGCTGCAGCGGAGGCGGCGGCAGTGCAGCAGTGGCTGGTCCAGCTGAAGGGCCATCAGCAGTGGAAACAAGGCGAAACGGGGTCCAGTTAGGCCCTGCGCCCACGACCACTGACCTTCGCTGACCAGCCGGGCTGCAAACAGCTGCGGTTTTGCGGCGCCTTTCGCTGCACGGAAGCCACCTCAGAACTTGGCCTCTCCATCTTGATTTCGAACTCCAGTGACATCGGACAGTCTGAGGTACACAAACAAAATCCGAGGCCAACACCGCGGGGGTCTGAGCCCGACGGGCGTTGGCCTGCACCCAGGCCCTGGGCTGTTCGGGTGGCCATCGGGGTGCCAACCAAGCCAGGAGGATTTTTGCCCTGGCCTGCGCACGCGCCGCCATTTTGCCTACAGAACGACAGAGAGCTCTGGCGAACAGAGCCGTAACAGGCATAGCCTGAGGAACAAAGCCGGGGTCTAGGCCCCAAAAAGCCCAGGACTGACCCCAAGAACTGGGCGGCTTGGTGGGCCATCTGTGTGTCAACCCGCCCAGGAGGTTGTTAGCACAGCAGACTCTCCCGGCGCTTTCAGGGAGCACGAGCACGCACGCCCGCCATCCTGGTCACCTGGCGGGCCCAATTAACAGTCATAGCCCTAGGGGAAATTTGCTCAGACCTTGGCCTCCCAGGCTTTTGCCTGGACTCAGGGCCTGGGCGGCCAGGCTAACCTTGTGTGCGCCAGCCCGGTTGGGAGATTGGCTGCCCAGCACAGTGATAAGAACACAGGGGAGGTCCCTGCAGCATACACCATCAGTGCTCCCTGGGGGTTCACACGGGCTCCATCTGGTCCACAGACACAATCTGGGGCAAGGCCTCAGGCGGGAGCCCTCAGATCAACTCTCTCCTCTTCCGGATCCAGATCAGCCTGGGCGGCGGCACCACATCTCCAGGTCCTGCAAGAGGCTAGAGGGGCTTCCCGGCAGCGAGCTGGGAGAAGTCTGTGTTCTCCGGTGAATCCAGCGGGCCCCAGCGGGAGCCTTCGGGTGCCTGCTTCTGGATCTGAACAGCCTGGGCAGCAGCACCCTGTCTACAGGCAGTGCAGGAGGTAAGCTGTGAACCAGAGGCCAACTGGGAAGGGACAGCTTGCACTGGTGAGTCCAGCACTGACAAGACAAACTAACACCAGTGAGAACTAGATGGCAAAAGGCAAACGCAGGAACGTCACTAACAGAAATCAAGGCAATATGGCAACATCTGAACCAAATTCTTCTCTACCAACATGTCCTGGATACCCCATCACACCAGTAAAACAAGATTTGGATTTAAAATCACTGGTCATGATGCTGGTACAGGAACACATGAAGGACATACTTAAAGAAATTCAGGAGAAAATGGATCAAAAGTTAGAAGCCCTTGCAAGGGAAACACAAAAATCATTGAAAGAAATCCAGGAGAATACAAAAGCCAACAATGAGGAAACGCAAAAAACACTTAAAGAAATACAGGAGAACTTTGGTTAACAGGCTGAGGTCATGAAAGAGGAAACACAAAAATCTCTTCAAGAACTATAGGAAAGCACAAACAAGCAAGTGAAGGAGCTAAGCAAAACCATCCAGGATCTAAAATCAGAAGTAGAAACAACTAAGAAAACTCAGAGGGAGACAACTTTGGAGATAGAAAGCCTTGGGAAGAAATCAGGGGACAGAGATGCAAATATCAACAACAGAATACAAGAGATAGAAGAAAGAATCTCAGATGCTGAAGATTCCATAGAAACCATGGACTCAACATTTAAAGAAAATGCAAAATGCAAAAAGCTTGTAACCCAAAATATCCAGGAAATCCAGGACACAATGAGAAGACCAAACCTAAGGATTATAGGCATAGATGAGAGTGAAGATTTACAACTTAAAGGGCGAGCAAATATCTTCAATAAAATTATGGAAGAAAACTTCCCTAACCTAAAGAGAGAGAGATGCTCATGAATATACAAGAAGCCTACAGAACTCCAAACAGACTGGACCAGAACAGAAATACTTCCCGTCACATAATAATCAAAACACCAAATGTTCTAAACAAAGAAAGATTATTAAAGGCAGTAAGAGAAAAAGGCCAAGTAACATATAAAGGAAGACCTATCAGAATCACAGCAGACTTTTCACTGAGACTATGAAGGCTAGAAGGTCCTGGGCAGATCTCATGCAGACTCTAAGAGAATAGAAATGCCAACCAAAACTACTATATCCAGCAAAACTCTCAATTACCGTAGATGGAGAAACTAAGATATTTCATGACAAAACCAAGTTTACCCAATATCTATCCACAAACCCAGCCCTAAAAAGGATAATAGGAGGAAAACACCAATACAAGGAGGGAAACTTCACCCTGGAAAAAGCAAGATAGTAACCTTTCATCAAACCCAAAAGAAGTTAAGCAATCAAATTTAAAAAATAACGTCAAAAATGATAGGAAGTAACAATCACTATTCCTTAATATCTCTTAACATCAATGGACTTAATGCCCCAATAAAAAGACACAGACTAACTGACTGGATACGCAAACAGGACCCTACATTATGCTGCTTACAGGAAACACACCTCAGGGTCAAAGACAAACACTGCCTTAGAGTAAAAGGCTGGAAGACAATTTTACAAGCAAATGGTCTCAGGAAACAAGCTGGAGTAGCCATTTTAATATCAGATATAATTGAATTTCAACCCAAAGTCATCCAAAGAGACTCTGAGGGTCACTTCTTGCTGGTCAAAGGAAAAATACAACAAGAAGAACTCTAAATCCTGAACATCTATGCTCCAAATGCAAGGGCACCCTCTTTTGTAAAAGAAACTTTATTAAAACTCAAAGCACACATTGCACCTAACACAATTATTGTGGGTGACTTCAACACTGCACTTTCCTCGATGGACTGATCAGGAAAACAGAAACTAAACACGGACACAATGAAACTAATTGAAGCTTTGGACCAATTAGATTTAACAGATATATATAGAACATTCTATCCTAAAACAAAAGAATATACCTTTTTCTCAGCACCTCATGGTACCTTCTTCGAAATCGACCATATAATTGATCACAAGACAGACCTCAACAAATATAAGAAGATCGGACTAATCCCATGCCTCCTAGCAGATCACTATGGAGTAAACGTGGTCTTCAATAGCAACAAAAACAACAGAAAACCCACATACACGTGGAAACTGAACAATATTCTACTCAATGATACCTTGGTCAAGGAAGAAATAAAGAAAGAAATTAAAGACTTTTTAGAACACAATGAAAATGAAAACACAACATACCCAAATCTATGGGACACAATGAAAGCAGTGCTAAGAGGAAAACTCATAGCCCTGAGTGCCTCCAAAAAGAAAATGGAGGGAGCATACATTACCAGCTTAATGACACACCTGAAAGCCCTGGAACAAAAAGAAGCTATTTCACCCAGGAGGAGTAGAAGGCAGGAAATCATCAAACTCAGGGCCAAAATCAATCAAGTAGAAACAAAGAGAACCATACAAAAAATCAACAAAACCAGGAGCTGGTTCTTTGAGAAAATCAACAAGAGAGATAAACCCTTAGCCAGACTGACCAAAGGGCACAGAGAAAGTGTCCAAATTAACAAACTTAGAAATGAAAAGGGAGATATAACAACGGAAACTGAGGAAATCCAAAATATCATCAGATCCTACTACAAGAGACTGTATTCAACACAACAGGAGAATCTGGAGGAAATGCACAATTTCCTTAACAGATACCAAATACCAAAATTAAATCAGGACCAACTAGACCATCTAAACAGTCCCATAATGCCTAAAGAAATAGAAGGAGTCATAGAAAGTCTTCCAAGCAAAAAAAGCACAGGACCAGATGGTTTCAGTGCAGAATTCTATCAGACCTTCAAAGAAGAGTTAACACCAATACTCTTCAAACTATTCCACAAAATAGAAACTGAAGGAACACTACCCAATTCCTTCTACGAAGCCACAATTACGCTGATACCAAAGCCACACAAAGATCCAACAAAGAAAGAGAACTTCAGACCAATTTCCCTTATGAACATCGATGCAAAAATACTCAATAAAATTCTTGCCAACCGAATACAAGAACACATCAAAACGATCATCCACCATGATCAAGTAAGCTTTATCCCGGAAATGCAGGGTTGGTTCAATATATGGAAATCCATCAATGCAATCCACAACCTAAACAAACTCAAAGAACAAAACCACATGGTCATTTCATTGAATGCTGAAAAAGCATTTGACAAAATTCAGCATCCTTTCATGCTTAAAGTCTTGGAGAGAACAGGAATTCAAGGCCCATACCTAAACATAGTAAAAGCAATATACAGCAAACCGGTAGCCAGCATCAAACTAAATGGAGAGAAACTTGAAGCAATCCCACTGAAATCAGGGACCAGACAAGGCTGCCCCCTTTCTCCTAATCTTTTCAATATTGTACTTGAGGTACTAGCTCGGGCAATTAGACAACATAAGGATGTCAAAGGGATAAAAATTGGAAAGGAAGAAGTCAAACTATCATTATTTGCAGACGACATGATAGTCTACCTAAGTGACTCAAAAAACTCCACTAGAGAGCTCCTACAGCTGATAAACAATTTCAGCAAAGTGGCAGGTTATAAAATCAACACAAGCAAATCAGTGGCCTTCCCATACTCAAAGGATAAGCAGGCTGAGAAAGAAATTAGGGAAATGACCCCCTTCACAATAGCCACAAACAGTATAAAGTATCTTGGGGTGACTCTTACCAACCATGTGAAAGATCTGTATGACAAGAACTTCAAGACTCTGAAGAAGGAAATCGAAGAAGACCTCAAAAAATGGGAAAACCTCCCATGCTCATGGATCGGTAAAATCAATATAGTTAAAATGGCCATTTTGCCAAAAGCAATATACAGATTCAATGCAATACCCATCAAAATCCCAACTCAATTCTTCACAGAGTTAGAAAGAGCAATTATCAAATTCATCTGGAACAACAAAAAACCCAGGATAGCTAAAACTATTCTCAGCAACAAAAGAAAATCTGGGGGAATCAGTATCCCTGACCTCAAGCAATACTACAGAGTAATAGTGTTAAAAACTGCATGGTATTGGTACAGTGACAGGCAGGAGGATCAATAGAACAGGATTGAAGATCCAGAAATGAACCCACACACGTATGGTCACTTGATCCTCAACAAAGAGGCTGAAAACATCCAATGGAAAAAAGATAGCCTTTTCAACAAATGGTGCTGGTTCAACTGGAGGTCAGCATGCAGAAGAATGCGAATTGATCCATCCTTGTCTTCTTGTACTAAGCTCAAATCCAAATGGATCAAGGACCTCCACATAAAGCCAGACACTCTGAAGTTAATAGAAAAGAAACTGGGGAAGACCCTTGAGGACATCGTTACAGGGAGAAAGTTTCTGAACGGAACACCAATAGTGTATGCTCTAAGAGCAAGAATTGACAAATGGGACCTCATAAAATTACAAAGTTTCTGTAAGGCAAAGGACACCATCAAGAGGACAAATCGACAACCAACAAATTGGGAAAAGATCTTCACCAATGCTACATCAGATAGAGGGCTAATATCCAATATATATAAAGAACTCAAGATGTTAGACTCCAGAAAACCGAACAACCCTATTAAAAAATGGGGTACAGAGTTAAACAAAGAATTCTCACCTGAAGAACTTTGGATGGCGGAGAAGCATCTTAAAAAATGCTCAACTTTATTAGTCATTCGGGAAATGCAAATCAAAACAACCCTGAGATTTAACCTTACACCAGTCAGAATGGCTAAGATTAAAAAATCAGGAGACAGCAGGTGTTGGAGAGTGTGTGGAGAAAGAGGAACACTCCTCCACTGCTGGTGGGGTTGCAAATTGGTACAACCACTCTGGAAATCACTCTGGTGGTTCCTCCGAAAACTGGGCACCTCACTTCCAGAAGATCCTGCTATACCACTCCTGGGCATATACCCAGAGGATTCCCCACCATGTAATACGGATACATGCTCTACTATGTTCATAGCAGCCCTATGTATAATTGCCAGATGCTGGAAATAACCCAGGTATCCCTCAACAGAAGAGTGGATGCAAAAAATGTGGTATATCTACACAATGGAGTACTATTCAGCCATTAGAAACAATGAATTCATGAAATTCTTAGGCAAATGGATGGAGCTAGAGAACATCATACTAAGTGAGGTAACCCAGACTCAAAAGGTGAATCATGGTATGCACTCACTAATAAGTGGGTATTAACCTAGAAAACTGGAATACCCAAAACATAATCCACACATCAAATGAGGTACAAGGAGAAAGGAGGAGGGGCCCCTGGTTCTGGAAAGACTCAGTGAAGCAGTATTCAGCAAAACCAGGACGGGGAAGTGGGAAGGGTTGGGTGGGAGGACAGGGGAAGAGAAGGGGTCTTACGGGACTTTCAGGGAGTGGGGAGCTAGAAAAGGGGAAATCCTTTGAAATGTAAATAAATTATATCGAATAAAAAAAATTTAAAAAAAAGACACATACTTGTAAAGAATATAATAGACTAATAGAATTAAATCATCCATAAAGAAAAAAATGGTTAGCCTACCTAATCAAAATTTAATTTATGTATATAGCAAATATACTATTATGACCCAGTCACAGACAAAGAATTGAGATAGAAAGGTAAAATGAATGTAAATTTTAAGGAAAATGGGTCATAGTCTTTAAGTTTAGCCATTGAAAAGAGTTCATGACAGTCAGAAATAGGAAAAAATTCTATTAGCTGAGTTGCTAACAGGGATAATCAAAGCAGAGAAGAAAAAGGGACAAAAGTGTTTACTAGCATCTCTGCATTGTATGAACAATTCCTATTTTGTGTCCTTTGTATATGAAACTATTTTACAACTAGAAGTGTTATGAGGCCCCCAACAGAGAGCAACTCAAATACCAGGTCAATATAGGTAACAAAAATTCATTATTGTCCTCAGAGGAATGCCAGGTCTGGACTCAGAGAAGATGCAACTAACCCTCCAGAGACTCACGGGCCCATGGAGTAGGAAGGTCTGGTTAGGTGGGGTGAGAGACATCCACTTAGAGACAGGGGGTGATGGAGGTGTGGGATGTAGAACAGTTTGAAGATGGATCTGGATAGAGATAAAGTCTGAATTGTACAAAAAGATTAAAGAAAAATAAATACATAAATACATAAATGAGCTATCACATATTTTTAATTTAATCTAATAATGTATCAGTGTTAATATAATTTATACCTTACTAAATAAAAGCCAATCCTGTGCAACATTTCAGAATTATTCTTTCTGTGACACAATTTAAGGACATAATTTTGACAGAGCCATAAAGCAAAAAATCTAGTGCCCAGTGTTCCTGGATTCATTAGACAACCATTCTTGTCCAACCTTGATATCTCTTTACCACGTGACTTTCAAACAGAAAATTAGTCAATATCAACATCCCAGTCTGATCTCAATATTCTTCTACTAAAAGTTAAAATTCCTATTTTCTGTTATTCTAATAGGAACTCTAAAATTTTGTTCTATATCAGTAATACTGAACTGAGGAAGAAGAGAAAATGCATGAATGCAATATGTTCAAAAGATGAAAATCTTAAATGAAAACCAGTAAGACTAGCAGAGAACTGATTTTCATATTAACTTATATTGAATATGGAGAATAAAACTAAGCAAAATAAAGAAAGCATAGTTTAGCATAAAAGTGTATTGTATTTTCATAAGTCTGCGTAGTACATACAGTAAATACAAAAAATGGAATGGGGATATTTTTCTTAATAAATTTAAAAATTGACAGAATATTGATATAATTAAACATTTAAAAATAAAATTTGAAGAATTTTATAAAGGAATAATGTGTGTTATCAGACAAAAAATTATTTAGGGCCTTAAGATTAAATACAATTTAGATATTCGTAGTTGCTTACAAAGGGGAAAAGGAAAAAGAAATTTTGCAAAATCTGAAAAATATATGTGAAATGAAAATTTATTTATTAAGAGGGAAGATCAACTGCTTTCATTTTCATACAATGGGTATTTCTCCCAGAAAATACCTGCTGAAGAAAATCTTGGGAGTTCATATTTTCTAAAGTGGTACAAACCATGAATACCATATTGATTGCACAGGTAATGAGACTCAGAATGGAGAGTATTTTTCAAGATGCATTTTGAACAAGCTTCCATTTTTTATGTTCTATGATTTGTTACTGCACTTCTCAGGAGTTTTTATCTGGGAAGCTATATTAATTTCTGGTAGTCCTTTCCTCATAAAAAATGGAAAAACCATTTATCTTTTTCTTACATTGCAACTCTGATTAAAAGCTTTTCTCTATGAGATATGAACTTCCCTGTACTTCTGGTTGCATATGATTGAACAAAGTATAGTTGCATGCAGACATATAATTACATGCCAAAAATAAAACTGAGCCTAGCATCCCCTCATAAGTAATGCAGTATGATGAAGAGAAAAGAGTCTGTGCTCAGTGAAGGTTATATACATACAAGATCATTCTTAATGAAAGCATAATTTATCAAATGACCCACAGTTAAGGACATGCATAAAACTCTGGTTCTGTATATAGTGTAAAGAGTTAATTTCTATTATTCATTCACTATCTAGCATCAATTCTGCTATATATCTCATAGTTCTGTAATTTATATCTAATTTCTATACTTTCTTGAGAAACTAGATAGAAATGTATATTGTTTTAGATCCAGTGTGTTTGTGGTTCTATAGCTAATCCCAAACATGTGCTAAACTCTATAATTCTTGATTCTTCAACAACTTACCTCCGTTGACTAGTTTTATGCCAACTTGACGTAAGCTAGAGTCATTTGTAACTAATAAACTCTTTTGGAACAAAAAGCCCACCATACTGGCCCATGGAAAAACTCATGGCTTATTTTTAAATTAATGATTGACATAGAAAGGCCTATATCACTATGTACCAGGCCACCTCTGGTGCCAGATTCTGCATGGCTGTGGAGGGGTCTCTGTGACACAGTTCTCACCCCTGGGCCAGAGCCAGCAGGGCATGGGCCTTCACACATGTTGGCAGTTGCTAGGAGTAAGGCTTGTTTGTACAATAATGTACATATTGCTATGCTCTTCCACCAGGTAATATTCTCCATGCTAAGGTTAGTGACTCCATGACAGGGTGTGAGACTAGGGTGTGAATGTCTTCCTCGACAAAATGGTAAATGCTATGATCTTCAAGACAACCCTTCAAGAAAGAACTCAGAAATCATGAGTTCAAGAATGTATAATTTCCCAGCTATGCAAACTCTAAGGATGCAGTATGAATTGTATGACGGACTTCACAGACCTAAAAGAACAAAGGCAGCTGCACCAATGAGCATGCCTGTCAGAAATATACAACAACAAGCAAATTTCTGAGTTCAAGGTCAACTTGGGACAGAGCAAATTTAGGACCTTACATTGTGGGAATTGTGACTGCAGAGCAGGATCCCATCCAGCTAGCTTACTGTCTGTGCTTAAAAAGGCAAGCAGATTCTTGAGTTTAAGTTCAGCCTGGGAAGAGCAAGTTTAGATCAGACATGGTGTGTATAGTAATCTCACATTGGGATCCCACCCAGATAAATTTATTGGTTGTGTTTAAAAAGTCAGGCAGACCTCTGACTTAATTGGCTATTTAAAAAATAAACATGTAGGAATAGTCAGAGGATGGACCAAGAGGGAGATAAAAACTGGAGTGATTAAAAAAAGATTAAATAATTTTTTTAAAAAAAATATACTTGCTGTCTTTTGAAGAATCAGCTGGTAGGGTCCTAGAGAGATAGCACAGAAGTTAGGAGCACTGACTGGTCTTCCAGAGATCCTGATTTTAATTCCCACCAACCACATAGTGGTAATGGGATCTGATGCCCTCTTCTAGGGTGTCTGAAGATAGTGACAGTATACTTACATAGAATAATAAGATCAAGAATTTACAAATGGGACCTCATAAAATTACAAATTTTCTGTAAAGCAAAGGACACCATCAAAAGGACAAATCGGCAACCAACAAATTGGGAAAAGATCTTCATCAACCCTACATCAGACAGAGGGCTAATATCCAATATATACAAAGGACTCAAGAAGGTAGATCCCAGAAAGCCAAATAACCCTATTAAAAATGAGGTACAGAGTTAAACAAAGAATTCTCACCTGAAGAACTTTGGATAGCAGAGAAACATCTTAAAAAATGCTCAACTTCATTAGTCATCAGGGAAATGCAAATCAAAACAACCCTGAGTTTTCACCTTACACCAGTCAGAATGGCTAAGATAAAAAACTCAGGAGACAGCAGGTACTGGCGAGGATGTGGAGAAAGAGGAACACTCCTCCACTGCTGGTGGGGTTGCAAATTGGTACAACCACTCTGGAAATCAGTCTGGTGGTTCCTCCAAAAACTGGCCACCTCACTTCCAGAAGATCCTGCTATACCACTCCTGGGCATATACCCAGAGGATTCCCCAGCATGTAATAAGGATATATGCTCCACTATATTCATAGCAGCCCTATTTATAATAGCCAGAAGTTGGAAAGAACCCAGGTATCCCTCAACAGAAGAATGGATGCAAAAAATGTGGTATATCTACACAATGGAGTACTATTCAGCCATTAGAAACAATGAATTCATGAAATTCTTAGGCAAATGGATGGAGCTAGAGAACATCATACTAAGTGAGGTAACCCAGACTCAAAAGATCAATCATGGTATGCACTCACTAATAAGTGGGTGTTAACCTAGAAAGCTGGAATACCCAAAACATAATCCACACATCAAATGAGGTACAAGAAGAATGGAGGAGTGGCCCCTGGTTCTGGAAAGACTCAGTGTAGCAGTATAAGGCAAAACCAGAACAGGGAAGTGGGAAGGGGTGGGTGGGAGAACAGAGGGAGGGAAAGGGGCTTATGTGACTTTCAGGGAGTGGGGGACCAGAAAAGGGGAAATCATTTGAAATGTAAATAAAAAATATATCAAATAAAATAAAAATACATCGAGAAAAAAATAAAAATAAAAAAAATCAAGGGACTGAGGTCATAAAATGATTGATAGAATAATCAAAGAGTACCTGGTATAATAATTGAATTGATACGTAAATAAAAGTCTAGGCTTTGGTCTTCAAGTTTGGAGCGATCCAGATGTATATCTAAAATCAGTCTCTAGCAGAAAACAGCTGTCACTCTCACATGCCCCTTCCTCAGGATCCCCTCTCCAAGCTGAGGCTGGTCCTTGGCCCTGTGGTATTGTAATCCTGGGTGCTATAAGAAGGCAGGCTAAACAAGCCATGGGGAGCAAGCAAGGAACACCAGGTCCTGACTTGAGTTTCTTCTCTGATTTTCCTGGATAATTGAACCACAAGCCTTGAAACAAAATACATGCTTCCCTGTTCAAGTTTCTTTCAGCCATGATGTTTCATAATAGCAATAGTAGAATTAAAACACTATTCTAGAGTTTCTTTTCCTTGCTCAGTTTTATGGGTTGCTTTCTTGATAGAGACAAACTAGACCTTTAATCCTTTATTGTCTTTTCCATAGCTCATGCTAACTGCAATTGTTCTGAGACTTGTCTCCCTTAATGCCATAGGAAGGTTTAGACATACTTTCCCCTTATTCAACTGCATATCCTCATCCTGACATTTTATGCTCCAAGGTGTCCATCATATCTGTGATATATAGTAAGTCATCCCTTGGCTATTATTGATCCATAGAAAAGGAAAGTCAGAAATTGAGAAATAAGACACAGGGTTCTCATTTTTTAAAAGAATTCTTACTCCCCCTGGTATTGTGAATCTTTGTCACCATCCTAAACTCAAGAACAAAAATTTCTAACTCAAATGATTAAAATATAGGAAAGGGTAGTATGGAATTGTCAAATACATTGCATGGACATGAGTAAAATAGTGCTTTACTTATCCCATTGTTTGAAGACACTAATAGATCTCCATAGAATGATCTATCACCAATCTGATGTCACCTATTTGAGACATCAATGACCTAGCATCAAATGGTTTCATCTCCAAATTAGCAGTTCATTCATACTTTTCATAAAACATTCTCATAGGATAGGTAAATAGATAGATGGATAGATGGATAGATAGATAGATAGATAGGTAGATAGATAGATAGATAGATAGATAGATAGATAGATAGATAGATAGACAGATAGATAGATAGACAGACAGACAGACAGATAGATAATTATTGCACATGGTACCAACAAAGCAATTTTCATGTCTCAAAGACCAAGAGAAACTATGAAGTAAGGAAATAATAATATATCTTAGGGATCAGAAAACAACTTGGCATGGCTAGCTTTATTTCCCACATAGAGGCAATTGGAAACTTAATTTGCCTCCAAAGTCTGATGATTGAGTTATTCCTGAGACCCACATAATGAAAACACAGAACTAATTATCTGATGTTGTCCTTTGACCTCCACATGCATGGCTATCCATTACCAAAACAAGCAAGCATGCAGAATAGGTAAGCAAATATAATCATTTAAAAAAAGAAATCACCTTTTCAAAAATAAATGCAACTTTCTGTTGTGGGAAATATTTAAAAAGTAGAACCAGTACATTCCTGTGCTTGTGCCTCTGTCCCAGTGGCCTGGGTGGCCATGCACTCACGGGGAATGGCCAACCTGTTTTTATCTTGTGGACATTCTCACTTTGAACTCCACAATCTCTTCACCCAGCTTACTAGGTTCCCACAGGCGAGTTCCCACCACAGCAATCCTGTGCTTCAAATTCCACAGGACTTTTGTAGAGTATGTCAGGCAAACCCACTCTTGACCGCCATACCTTTCTCTCTTGAACCCAGATGAGCCGTTGTGTGAAGGAAAATGCAACCCAAACGTAGTTCAGAAACAATAGTAACTCAATCTCTGGGGGCAACAACAAAAACCTAATCTTGCAAGCCTTATTAAAATCTGATCGCTCTGGTGGCAGAGTCTTGCAGATCTGCCATGATACCAGGAAACTCTAACAGCTACATCCTACCCCTCTGCAGTCTCATTCCAAAATGAAGTCACTCTTTCCTGCTTCCTCTCTTCCTCCTTCCAACCTAGAAGTCCCACCTACTTGCCCAGTGATTGTATCCTTTATTCATTAGGGGATTGGTTCACAAGTACAGAACCAGTTCCATCCACAACATATTTTACCTAATATGAGATAATGACAAATGATCTTTCCCCTTTACCCAAGAAATCTCACAAGTAGCATGAATGAAAATGAAGTATGGCAATGAACTCTCTTAACTTTAAGTGTTGTGGAGCATGACTTCTGAACCACAGGCATGGAAGATGTAAACATTCTCATGTTTCTATTTGTTCTGCTCTATTAACAAGACTCATCGTACAGATTAGAAGAGCTTATAGCTATCTCACTAACTGTATGGTATCACCATCTAAGTTTTGTTCTTGGAAAGAAGGAATAGTCACTAGAGTAACTGTAAGATTCACTCTGGATGGAAATTTCACTAAATACCTAACACATTGACATTACAGACAGAATTATCCATTATGTTAGACTGTGTTCTATCATGTATCCAACCAGTAATCTTCATAACTTTCCCTCATTTATCACTGCATTGAGAAGTTGTGCCAGTTTTTCAGGATAAGTACGAAAAGAATATTAAATTTTTATTCTGCAAGTGACACAGATGCTCAAAGTGACATGGAAATTCAAAGCTTAACCGTCCCTCTACATCTACATGGCTTGCGTGTCTAAAGGCTGCCAAAATCTTCTTCGATTTTCTTAGTATTTTTCCATTTGTCTTCTTCTTGTATGCATTTTCTTTTTAATAATGCAAAGAAGCAAATATGAAGATTATCATTGTTATACAAATAAAACTTAATCATAACAGAATTTAAACATTCACAACTAATACCAGATTTATTAAAAAGTGGTTAAGAAAGAATATAAACTTTTGTCAAAATAATCTTGCAACATATTACAGAAGCTGTTGGGTTGTTTGTAAAGCAAATTTTATATCACTTTGGGAATTAAGATCGGAAAATAGCTACTTTGGGATAGGATTTCAATTATTTCAACATGTGCAATAGTTTTGCCTTTGGGAAAGATAGGATAAATTGATATGCAACATTTTATAAATTGATAACAGAAAAAATTGTTTACTAGAAAATATAAAAAATAAAATTTCTTAATGCCCTCTAAGAAAAACTAAACCACATCAAATTATGCATATTATTAGAAAGATTGCCAGCTAAATAAAATTAATTTGGAGAACATGAAGACCAATTCTTTATGTCAAGTGTGAAATAATTAGGAAGACAATTTAATATATAAAGTATTCCTCAGAAGTGAAATCATGAAGAAATTGATATAGAGAGACACATATGCTGCCTTTCATGTTGCCTAAGGTCATTGACTTCCTTAAGAAACAAATATTTGAATCTTTCTCACTAAGATGTTATGATAAGTATCACTGAGATGAATGGAGAAAATTGATTCCAAAATGACCATGTTTTTCAAAATAATATATGAAACTCAAAAATGATAATTTGCAACAATTTTTGACAGATAATATAGGACTATATGCTAACTCATAAACTTCAACAAGGGCAAAATTTCACAAACACATTGAGAAATAATGGAGGAAAATTATAATGTCTGCATGTACTTGAAGAAAGTTTTACCTTTCTAAGCTAATGGAGGATAATATTTAGAAAGAGATAAATTGCAGTTTTATAAAAGAATAGTAAGCACCTTCCTTGTCCTGAGAGCTCTTCACACAGCTCTCAGTGATGAGTAGAGTGACAGGCTGGTTCTTCTGGATTCCTTGCAAGGTGGGAAAGAAGTAAAACCTGTAGCTATGTCAGAAATAGACAGGGAGCAGATTCCATAGAAATAACCTAGGGGCAAAGGAAGAAGCACCATCTTCAGTTCTGTGTATCAGCTCTGGAGAATGCTGGAAATCTCATGTTACTATCACATTAAAAACAAAAATGTGGTATATATACCCAATGGAGTACTATTCAGCCATTAGAAACAATGAATTAATGAAATTCTTACACAAATGGATGGAGCTGGAGAACATCATCCTAAGTGAGGTAACCCAGTCTCAAAAGATCAGTCATCGTATGCACTCACTGATAAGTGGATAGTAGCCTAGAAACTTTGAATACCCAACACATAATCCACATATCAAATGATGTCCAAGAAGAAGGAAGGAGAGGTCCCTGGTTCTGGAAAGGCTCAGTGCAGCAGTGTAAGGGAATACCAGGACAGGGAAGTGGGAAGGGGTGGATTGGGGAACAGGAGGAGGGAAGAGGGCTTATGGGACTTTCGGGAAGGGGAGATCAAGGAAAGGGGAAATCATTTGAAATGTAAATAAAGAATATATTGAATAAAAAAAACCAAAACCGTAGAAAATCATTCTATAGAAAACAATTGAAGTCACTGGATTTCATTCCTTAAAAATTAAAAAATAATATCTGAATCCATTACTTTTAAATATTTTAAACATTTCAGTAAAAGAGCTATTGATAAGAAGTAACTCTGAGCATGTAATACATTCCTTTGTAGGTTATCTCAAACATTTTAAGAATTATGCTAGTTAACATAAAGTGCAAATTTATTCTGGAATTGTTATTATACATTGAATTTGGTTTTAATAAATTTATTAAATGTAATGACATCCAAGTAAATATTCAAGATTAATTTTACTAATTATTATAAATCTTGTTGGCTAATAAAACTAAAAGCATAATGATTGTTTACCTATGAAACTAATTATCAAAAACTATACCTTTTAACAAATTATATCTCTTATAAATATGAATTTGCTCATCAATTTTCTTATAATTATGCTAATTTTGATATTGGTATAGTTTGAAAATTAGCCTATAAACAGTAACACTGGGGACTCAACAGTTAAAAATTCTTGCTGATCGTTCAGAGGACCAGACTTTGAATCTCGGCACCCATGTTAGTAGCTAACAACTACCTACGACTCCAGGCCTAGGAGATCAGATCACTGAGGAGGCCTTAGCCAGCATCCACATAAACATACACATGTATGTACACATAAGAATATATGTGCATAACAATAAAATTTATTTATAACTTATTTAGTTATAAGAACTAACATGACCTTGTTATTTAAAATATATCACTTCAAAGCACTGCTTCATGTATAGACACCTGAAGCTGGCTCAGTAGGACCTGTTTTGCAGACCCATGACTGAACTTTCTCTAGGAAATGTTCATTTTTTGAGTCTACCTTCACGGGAAAAGACTTTGCATAAGATAGTGCATCACAAACTCCCAAGGAACCGTTTGGTAAAAGAGATGAATTGATATTTTAAAACAATAAATGTGCATGCTGTACCTTAGAGAGAAAGAGCTGAATAAAAAGAAAGACACCAGATGCAGGATTCTCTGCAGAGAAGCCGCCAGGAATAAACTAACAACTGGCCCGAAGCTGCACTGCCTGCTCACTCTAGACTCCGCCATTGAAGGCTGCCAGCAGCACACTTGGTTCCTGTTACACGTACCACAACAAGAACAGCCTGAAGAGACACGAGATGAGGCACTTGCACTTGCAGAGAAGTGGCTGAAACACACGTCTATGTAGCAGGGGTAGAGTGTGTCATCACAGTAGGGCTGTGATTTCCCATCAGTGCCGTGTAGTGACGAACCAGGGAAGAATCCGCTCCCTCCACCATCTGCCCGAGGGAACATAACAACGTGGACCAGTTTTCCCAACTAGGGAGAGAACTTTCTTCAGGTTATATACTCTCCACGCTGCCCCAACCGTGAAGCTCAGAAACCACAGTCTTCACTCTCTTGCTTTCCTGCATTGCTTAGGAAGTCTCTACAAGAAAACAGGTGTTAAACACCCTGCCACACCAGTGTCTGCCAGTGCTTGTGATTTTATATCTTAAGAGTGAGACAAAATACTTCCACATCTTTGAATGGGTGTCCAACTCAAAATCCACTACATTCAGGTTTTTAAAAGGACAAAATTGAGTCTGAGGACTTTAAATGCTGGCTGAATTAACTTTTTGATAGAAGACATATTTGGTCGAACTACAAATCCCATAATGCCATTTCTAAATACATACCCACTACTTAGTTAGATTGTGAGATATTCTTCAAGGAGAGTTGAGCAACAAATGCGACCAGTGACCCTTTTGTTGCCAACATGCCTTCTCTCAAACAGTGCACTGATGGTGGTCTAGGCACCACTGTGAAGCAATTTTACAAAGACGATCACAGTTTCTAATCAGTGAGTTTGAGGTAAATCAATCAGTGGATCGCTGATGTGGACAGATAGAGAGGGTCGGACCTCTCCGAGTGTATGAGCAGATGCCAAATAAACACAGAGTTTCCCATTGCCATTATATTTTCAGCAGTCCACCGGCCTCCACTCCCTGACTGCATATCTTCCTAAGGGGTTTGGCTTCGTGTTTTCAATGTGAACAATTACATAGCTTGGATTGAAACACTGTGCTAGTAATTAGTAATTTATCAGACAGTATCTATCACATGGTCAAGTTGGATGAAACAGGAGACATGGGGTAAGAATAAGCATGATATTTATAAGCAGCACATAACCTTATTCAGCTTTATGGGGAAATGTTGTCATTGAAGATTTTACCAAATGAAAACTATTCAGATAATCTGGGGGGGGGGGGAGTAGAAAAAAAATAAAACAAAACAAGGCAAAATAATAAAAAAGCAATTCACAATGTGACAAATAACAACATCTTTTGTATGCTGCACAGAAAAGACGCAGCCTTCAGCTATTTAATTTAAGGTGTTGGATTTTGTGTGAATTTTAAACAAAAAAAAAAAATGTCCTTGACTTGTTTCCCGTGAGCAACAACCAGCAGAAAATTTTCCAAGAATGTGCCGAAAATTGTAAGCTAATAAATTGACTGCAGGGGGAAAAATGAAGTGCATGACACACAGAAAATCCGAAATAATCGAAGCCTGGTGTGATTGAGTATACAGATCATGACGAGGATCCTCAGAAGTGTGTTTGTGGAGAGTGTGAATTAAAATACCACAGGAATTCCACTGCACAGTTCTGAATGTAAAACTTATTACTTCTATCATAAATTATGTATAATTCCTGTTCTTTAACATGGCATCAGTCATCATAAAAAAAATCAATGATTAATGGGAAAAGTCTCAATCAAAGATTCCAAAAATAAATTGTCCTAGGTTGATATATGCACTGGAAAAATCATTTTGGATTCAAGTGGTGAAAACATGTAGGCAGGGGAAATATTAACTTTTTATGCAGGTATCCTTAAAAGAATGAGTTATTTCTAGAAGCAAGAAACATCAAATTTATGTATCCCAAACATAACAGGAGAGTAGCTCAAGATAAAGAAAGAGATGGTTTTAAATTTATTTATATTGTCTTAGGGGAGATGTATATGTGTGTGTGTGTTGTCAAGGAACAGTAGTCTAGAGGGGTTTTTAAGAGGGAAATGATTAAAGCAGATGAATACACCCAAATTTCAATGGTAATTTTAGGCATGCCATCTTTAATATATTAATAAGGTCATTAATTTTGATTATAATCTTTAAATAAAGAAGTTAAGGCATAAATATTACTACAAAATTTAAGAGATGATTATGAATACACCATGATCATAGTAATCTTTTACATTGGCTATAATTATAAGAAGCTCTGAAAAATGTTTTTTTAAATGCATTGGCTCCTCACTTGGGCCTACAAGGTAACCAAAAGCGTAATAAAGCATGGTACCTGTGCTTTGTTCTGCATGTCCTGTAGTACGCGTCACATACTTAGCACTGTCTATGGGGATTTTAGTCAGACAAATATCTTTGTAGAACTGGTGAAATGGAAGATGTGCTTTACCCACTCAATGACTGATGTGCAATGATAAGGGAAATCCACTTGTCTTCCTACAGTTTTTAATAATGTCCTCTCTGATTCTCTAGAAATCTTGTAAATCTGAAGTCATTTAGGATTCAACAAATACCAAAGGTATATAATACAGACACCATGCCACCTCCCTGACCCTCCTTCTCCCAAGATAACCAAATGGTAAAAATATATCTCTGATGGAATGTCAGAGAAGCTATACCCTGGTTTAGGAATAAACTCCTGAGAACCAGCTTGTCATGACAAGCAACAAAGACTTCTTCAGGGTACTTGACAGAAGCAAATCTGAAACGATGATCACTCAGAAAAATCCTATATGTGACTACTTAATCATGTGTGTGTGTGAGTGTGTGTGTGTGTATGCGTGTGTATTGAGCAGTATATTTGCTACTCAATTTCTTCCTTTACTTCATTTTAAAACTAGAGTGAATAACCCAAAAATGAATGAAGATATGTTGATTTTATCAGTTACTCTAATCCATGCAGAACTTGATTAGAGCTCTATCCTCTCTATTCATCAGAAGACATCTTTTTACATAAATAGAAAGGAAAGTAAACTGAGCAGCTGAGGACAAGAACCCATCACCCTTTGCTTCATAACAGGGTGAATTGGAGACAGCTATCTTCTATTCCTACCCCAGTCTCTTGCCACAATGGACAATATACCCTTGAACTCTTTTGAACTGCAGGCAAAGTCAATTCTTATTTGCCTTGTTTTTATGAGGTATGTTTTGGTAGTCAGAAAAAAGTAACCACCACAGCAACCAAGACTTGAGATCCTTTGGCTGGTTTTGTGTGCCAACTTGACACAAGCTAGAGCTCTCACAGACAAAGGAGCCTCCGTTGAGGAAATAACTCCATGAGATCCAGCTGTAAGGCATTTAGTGACCAAGGATGGGAGGGCCCACTTGTAATGGTGCCATCCTGGGCTGATAGTCCTGGATTCTATAAGCAAGCAAGCTGAGCAGGCCATGGAAAACAAGCCAGTAAACAGCTTCTCTCCATGGCCTCTGCATCAGCTCCTGCCTCCAAGTTACTGCCCTGTGTGAGTTCCGGTCCTGACTTCCTTTGGTGATGAACAGAAATGCTAAAGTGTAAACTGAGTAAACCCTTTCCTTTCCAACTTGCTTCTTGGTCAGGATGTTTTGTGCAGCAATAGAAAACCCAAACTAAGTCAGACCCTGACCCCAGGGCTTTATTTCTAAAACTCCATTTATACAACTAAAGGTTTCTCTGAATGTCTACATGTACTTGCATGCATCCATGTGTGAGAGTGTGTGTGTGTGTGTGTGTGTGTGTGAGTGTGTGTGTGTGTGTGCTTGTGTGTGTGTCTTCCCCTGTGCAGACTAGTTTAAAAAGAGGATGAAAGCGTAGGCCTAGATTGAATCATACTCCAAGTACAACAAAGTGAAATCTAGGTTATGTCAGTGAGACAAAGAGAAATCGGGAATGTCTGGAAAAAGAATCTCTGAGGCACAGAACCAATCCTTCAACAAATATAATTTCAGAAAATCTTGGCAGAAAACTATAATGGATGTGGAGAAATTGGAAAGTTAATTCCCAATTCATCTTGGCTTCAATTTTCTTTTTCTGGTAGAAATCCCAGAGCCGATTTTTATTATTACTTCTTTATAAATGCCCTCATGACCTTATTTCTCTTTCCTTATACTTTATTCTCCTCACAAATCCCAGGTCTTGGTGAATGCTCTCACTCTCAGAGTCTCTTGTCTTGAAATTTGATGTAGCAAAGAACCCAGGTGCCTCCACTGGCTTCATGTATTAGTTTATGGCCTCTAGTTTGACATCAGCTACTTCACAGCGGCTGCCATAGACTACAGAATGCTAGGCTCCATCACAATCTTTCACTAACTAATTCATTACCATCCCTTGAACTTGTAGGGACACATCTCACCTCGGTCTGATGCCAGCACAGCATAGTTCATTATACATGCAGAAGACCACAGTGAGGCACCTCGAACTCTCACTGACAAACCCCCAGACCTAGGTACCCTTCTCCCCTTTTCTCCTCTGGACTTCACAAACAGATAAGTGCCACAGTTGAAATGATGCATCAAATGCTTAGTCCTCTGTTATATGTAAGATCTTAATTTATATACTTATTTATATCTATCCAAGAAAATATTTCTTTGTCTTAACACAGCATAAAAATCCAAAGTGATCTTTGTATACATTCTCTTTTCAAAATGTCTTTAATTCAGAAGATTAATACTACAGTATAAAAATTATCTGTGATATATATTAATGCATGGGTAATAAATGGGTTTTTTAATATAGTTAGAGCTCGCTCTGAATATAAAATGATCCATTCAAATCTTGTTCTTTAATGGTCAGATGCTGTATTTCTACGTTATTTCATTTTAAAAGTAATTGTCAAAATATCATAAGTGTGTGTCTGGGTGTCTGGGTGTCTGAAGGTCTGTTTGTCTGTGTGTCCATGTGTTTATGTGTAGGCTGAGGAAAAGTTGAGAGGAAAAGTATAGGATAAAAACCAAAAGTAATAATTATGAATAATTCCTTTAAAGAAAGGTTAATTTAAAATGTATACACACAATCAAAAAATTAAACCATGGGTACTAATGTCATCTTTGTGTGGATTCACAAAATAGAATCCACATAAACACATGCAGTTTCATTTATATACACAAGATATGCGGTTTGAGCTAATTGGTCCTTCTATGGTGCAAACACAGCCTCTGCGTAACCCCAAATGTGAAGACTTGGACACTTGAATAGTAATTAGCAGCATAACAGAAGATCATGTGCAGTGCTGAACTATGCTTCCAAAATCACAGTGTCTACATAAGATACGACAAGATAGATATTCATGGGAGAAAAGCAATATGAAAGCACAGCACAGCAAGACACTGGCCACTGCCAAGCAAAGGAACATGCTCTCAGGAAGGAATCCGTCATGGCACAACCTTCATCTTGGTATCTTGCCTGCACTGTATGAAGAAATAAGATTTGAGTTTTTGTTTTTGGTATTTGTCCCAGAAGCTTCAGTAAACTAACATGTGTATGAACTCCAGCTTTCCTCTTCTAGAATCACACACACAAGTACACACATGCACATGCATGCACACATGCACACATGTGCACAAATGCACACATACATGACTGCCTACAACTGTTAAGCTCCAAGTAACTTTTTTTTTCTTTAAGATTTTCTATCTTATTTCTAGAATGCCAATCTCATAGCTATGGAAATGGCTTTTGGCATCATTCCTGTTTTATTCTAATTGCTCTCACTCCTTTTGCGAATCCATCTTGCCTTCAAGTACTGTCTTACTTGCTCCTTTCACACTGTTGCTTCCATCCTCTACAATGTAGACTTTACAACTCTATGTTTCTCCATTGTGGATTTATCCAAAGGATGTGCGCAGCATGAAATTTCATGATGTTTTGATTCTTTTAGTTTGTTTAATCCTGTAGTCTAAGTGGGGAATAATGTCTATAATGATAGAATTATATATATTTTCATTTTAAATTTTCATATCCCTATCAGCACAATATTTAGAACACATAGAATCTCATAGTTGGTGAATATATGAATATAAAACATTTGTATATTTATCATTTTGTGCACCAATGAGTCCTTGTGTATCTGTGATTTTTTGACACATGGTTTGCATTTGTGCATATGTGTTATTTTCTGTTCAATATATAAAATTAAAAAATATGAAATATAGGCATAATGTTTTTTTACACTGTGTAAAGGCTTTCCTTGTATTATTAAAATGCTGATTTCTTTGCCTTCATATCTTGTTTCAATCTGGACACAGCATTATGCTAGAGTGAAGAATTTCCTTTCTCAAGTTGTATAAACAATTCTTACCATTTATTCTCTGTCTTGTCAATAAATAATGATTACCCAATGGCTGGGCAAAAAGAGAATAGAATAGAAGCTTCTACCACCTGGAAGGGAGAGAAAAGAGAGAGGGAAAGAGAGAGAAAGAGAGAGACAGAGACAGAGACACAGACAGACAGAGACACAGAGACAAAGAGACACAGAGAGGGAGATTGATTCAGGTAGACTGAGAGAGACAGAGAGACAGAGAAAGAGAGAAATAGAAAGAGACAGATAGATAAACAGAGAGAGAGAGAGAGAGAGAGAGAGAGAGAGAGAGAGAGAGAGAGAGAGAGTTTCAGATAGTCCAAGAAGAGGAGAGCATCTGAGAAGATACTATGGGAAAAAAATCTAAAACCCAAAGATCCAGATCGTTAATAATATACAGGTAATATGGGATCTTGGCTCTTAGGTAGCAAGATTATCTTAGAGGATTAATATAATCAATAACTATCCAAGATACAGAGGTGCAGCCTGAAATAAATCTTGATTTCTCTGTGTGGTTATTGAGGACTAGCAAAGGTAAAGAAATACAGCTGCTGGATTAATCTAGTAATTACACTTTTATTTAAAGTAATTCTTTTTAAAAGAGAATAAGTAGCCTACAAAAGCCTACAAAATGGTAGTCTTAGTTCTCCTGACAATCTTCAGAACCATTTTCGTTTGTTTGTTTTTGTTTTTGTTTTTGTTTTTGTGTGTTGTTGTTTTGTGTTTTTAGAGAACAATTATGATTCAGCTTACTGAATCTGCAGTATTATTTGTTTTGTAAGCAGTTGCCATACCTAATAATATGGTACCAGAATGAGATAATGGATCATCCTGTGACTAAGTAGCTGTGAAGAATGTGGGAAAGATAGGTGAAGAGTGACTCAAAATTATGTGGCATAAATAATCTTTTTGTCCCTAGTAGAGAAATGTTTCATAAGCATAACTATATATAGAAATAGAGAGTGTAGACAATTCAGTTTTACACATGCTGCTTTCAATATCACATTGCTATGTCCAAATTGAATAGTCTGATCACCTGTACAAAATTTAGTTTGAGAACAAAGCAAAGGTTCCACACAGTATTCAAAATCATGATAATGTAACATGACAGTCTTCTCATTAAAGCTATATAGTAAAACAAAATGTCATATATTGGGTCAAGAAGCATTGAAGTTAAAATAACAGATTCTCATGAAGCCTGTCAATGTCCAGTTCAGTAATGGCTCTAAACTAACATGAGTTCTTCACTCAGCTGTAGCATTCTCAGCACTCTCTGAGTAGAATCATTTCTTTGGTTTCATCATTATCAGCAGAAGTGTTGCTCTCGTAGACATACAGTTGAGTTTAGTCTTTAGTGTTTAGCAGGTATATGTGCTTCACTCATTGCTGGTTAAGTCGTGTCATTGATGTTATTTTGTCAGTATTAAAAAGGACAATATCAACAGAAGTGGCTGTAACTTTGAGTCTTCACTGCTCTTGGAAGAAAGCTCTTTCTCAAAACTCATCTTCTTTGATGGGTTCAGAAGATAATTACATTCCAGCTCCTAAGTACTGTTATGCAGATGAAAATTGCATGAGAACACAGGTCAAGTGGTAGGTCCCATGACGTAAAGCATGGTAACATTCCTCCCGAGATGTATAGAATAAGGATTGGGAATAATTGTTATTTATATGTAAATTCAATGAATAACTAGTCAAAAACTAAAATAGCAGTATTATCAAGAGTTGAATCTCGTACTTAGAAACCCATTATTTATTAGTTCAGTGTTGCAGAAAAAAAATATTTATTGTGATATTCCAGTTGCTAATTCTACTACAAATGTAAAGCCCACAGGATTGAAGATTAGACATCCAATAGGTAAAATTTAAATTATTGTTTCCAACAATTGATTTGTGGCTAGAAATGTCACTGTATCCCACAAAAGTACTTCTAGTTTCTATAATGGTAACTTAAGAATGGCTGAGATTTGAGAATTTAAGTTTGTGCTGGTTGTGCTATTAAACTACAAAAATGTGCCAAAAATTAAAGCATCTAGTTTCTTATGTACTACACAAATATCTTTAAGCTAAAATAGTGCTAAAATTGACAGTATATATCACAATTTTTATGATGCTACTTTCTGAGCCATGCCTATATTGAACTTGAAATTAAACCTAGGGAAGCAAACCTATAAATTCCAGACCCAAGTGCAACAGAAAGTAATATTACCAAAATATTCTTCAAGACCTTCGAGGTTTAAAAAATAGAACTTTGGTATCTTAGTCCTGTGATGGAGTTTGTAGGTTCCTTCGATGAAACGAACCCTGTCTCTGTTCCCAGATCTTTTGGCAGAAACAAACAAGTGAAGAGCAAACACCTGGTTACTAGCTAAGCGCCAACCTTGTAATCTTTGCCTCTGTGGAAGTAAAGTTTGAATCTTAGAAATCAAAAGCTCTACCCTTCTTCTCAATGGTACAATGTCTTTGTCTATAAGAAGAACATACTGTTTTAAGAAGAAGTAAATTGAAACACATCTTTAATATTTTGATACTGTTTGTGCAAGCAGAAATTTTGTTAAGATGGCCTCCAGCCTGTTTGATATTGCTATCTGACACTATTCTTAGGGAGATCTGAACAAACTTGTTTACCTCAGCTAAATTACCACCAAAGACCACCTTAGTGAAACATTGAGTTTTATTGGGGATACTTACAGAAATTATGGGCATGGGGATATGTATAGTACCAGAACTGACTCACATATATTTTCATCAGCAAAAGCTGACTCCAACATGAATGATAGTTCATGAACACCTGGAGCATACTGCACAGCTAACGGGTAGCTCAAAAGATCATTTCCAAGTAGCTTAATTATGAGCTTCGTACAGGAAGGGTGGAGCTGTAAACCCCTTCAGCTCCTCAGGACCCCCTTCTAAGTGTTCCCTTGGGGACCCCACACCCGGTCCATGCTCCTGCTAGGCAGTTAATGCAATCTCTGTTTCTTTCCGGGAGCTCTGCTGGCTGGCTTTCTTCTAGGCAGCTCATCCGGTTTGAGAGTGTCTCAGTAGTCATTACTGCTTTTGTGTACTTGGAAAGGACAGGGGCCTAGGAAATCTGTTCAGTTTCAGGGAGTTTCTCAGACCTTTGTGTTGCTCGCTTCCAGAAACTAATGAGTCTCCATACAGGAAGACTGTTTCACCTCCCTTTAGAGTTTGAAGTTTAGATTCTAAAGTTCTAGAGGTTAGAATATCCTGTCTTTTTTTCTTCATTTACATTTCAAATGCTAAAACCTTTCCCAGTTTCCTCCCTCCCTGAAAATCCCCAACCCCTCCTCCCACCACCAGCCTCCAAGTATATGCCCCTCCTCCTGACCCACTCCCCCCCCCCTTGATTTCCCTTTGTTGGGGCTTCTATTGAGCCTTTGCCTGGCCAAGAACCACTCCTCCCACTGATGCCCTACAAGGCTTTCCTCTGCCACATGTTTGGCTAGAACCATGTGTGCCCCTTGGTTGATGGTTTAGTCCCTGGGAGTCTTGAGGTATCTGGATGGCTGACATTATTGTTCTTCCCATGGGTCTGTAAACCCCTTCAGCTCCTCTGGACCACCCTCCAGCTCCTCCACTGTGGACCCTATGCCCAGTCCAATGGTTGGCTGCTAGTATGTGCCTTTGTATGTGTAAGGCTCTGTCAGGGCCCCTCCAGAGACAACCATGGCATGCTCCTTTTGGTATGCACTTCTTGTTGTCCATAATAGTGTTGGGGTTTGGTGACTGTTTATAGGATGAATCCCCAGGTAGTGCAGTCTCTGGGTGGCCTTTACTTCAGTCTCTGCTCTACACTGTCTCCCTTATTGCTACTGTGAGTCTTTTGTTCCCTTTCTCAGAACCAAAGAACCCTCATTTAAATCCTTCTTCTTCTTGAGCTTCCCATGTTCTGTGAATTGTAACTTGTTTATTTTGAGCTTTTGGGCTAACATCCATTTATCATGAGTGCATACCACATGTGTTCTTTGTGATTGGGTTACTTCCCTCAGGATGACACTTTCTAGTTCCACCCATTTGCTTAAGAATTTCATGAATTCATTGTTTTTAATAGCTGAATAGTATTCCATTGTGTGTGTATTATATATATATATATATATATATATATATATATATATATATATATATACCACAGCTAGCTTCTGTATTCATTCCTCTGTTGAAGTCTGGGTTCTTTCCAACTTGTGGCTATTATAAATAAGGCCGCTTTTTGTAGATAATATGATCATATACTTTTTTAAAAATTTTATTCGACTACAAGCGGCGGCGGCGGCGGCGGCGGCAGCGGTAGCAGTGGCTGCTCCAGCTGAAGGGCCATCAGCAGTGGAACCAAGGCGACACAGGGTCCAGTTAGGCCCTGCGCCCCCGACCACTGACCTTCGCTGACCAGCCGGGCGGCAAGCAACTGCGGTTCTGCGGAGCCTTTCACTGCACGGAAGCCACTTCAGAACTCGGCTGCCCGCCAGTCAGGAGAGACTCACCTCCATCTTGATCCCGGGCTCCAGAGATCGGTCAGACTGAGGTACACAAACATAATCCTAGGCCCAACACCGCAGGGGTCTGAGCCAGACGGGCGTTGGCCTGCACCCAGGCCCTGGGCTGTTCGAGTGGCCATCGGGGCGCCAACCCAGCCAGGAGTTTTTTTTTTTGCCCCGGCCGGTGCACGCGCCGCCATTTTGCCTACAGGAGCCAGAGTGCTCGGGAGGGCAGAGACTGCTAACAAGCGTAGCCTGAGGCTAACAAAACGGGGGTCTAGGCCCCAAAAGGCACAGGACTGACCCCAAGAACTGGGCGGCTTGGTGGGCCATCTGTGTGTCAACCAGCCCAGGAGGTTATTAGCACAACAGACTCTCCCGGTGCTTTCGCGGAGCGCGGACGCGCACGCCCGCCATCCGGGTCACCTGGCGGACCCAAATAACAGACATAGCCCTAGGGGAACTTTGCTCGGACCTTGGCCTCCCAGGCGTTTGCCTGGACTCAGGGCCCAGGCGACAAGGCTAACCTAGTGTGCGCCAGCCCGGTTGGGGAAATCGGCTGCCCAGCGGAGTGAGCGGAGCACAGGGGAGGTAACAGCAACATTCACCTTCGGAGCTCCCTGGGGGTGCACACGGGTTCCACCTGGTCCACAGACACAATCTGGGGCAAGGCCTCAGGCAGAAGCCCCCAGCTCAACTCTCTCCGCTTCAGATCAGCCTGGGTGGCCGCCACATCTCCAGGTCCCTCAAGAGGCTAGTGGGGGCTTCCGGGCGGCCAGCTGGGAGAAGTCGGTGTGCTCCAATAAATCCTGCAGGCCCCAGCGGGAGCCTTCAGGTGCCTGCTTCGGGATCTGAACAGCCTGGACAACAGCACCCTGTCTATAGGCAGTGCAGAGTGTAAGCTGTGCACCAGAGGCCAACGGGGAAGGGGCAGCTTGCACTGGTGAGTCCAGCACTGACAAGACCAAGTAACACCAGTGAGAGCTAGATGGCAAAAGGCAAACGCAGAAACGTCACTAACAGAAATCAAGGCAATATGGCAACATCTGAACCAAATTCTCCTCTACCAGCAAGTCCTGGATACCCCATCACACCAGTAAAACAAGATTTGGATTTAAAATCACTGGTCATGATGCTGGTACAGGAACACATGAAGGACATTGAGGAGAAAATGGATCAAAAGTTAGAAGCCCTTGCAAGGGAAACACAAAAATCATTGAAAGAAATCCAGGAGAATACAAAAGCCAACAAGGAGGAAATGCAAAAAACACTTAAAGAAATACAGGAGAACTTTGCTCAACAGGCTGAGGTCATGAAAGACAAAACACAAAAATCTCTTAAAGAAATACAGGAGAACTTTGGTCAACAGGCTGAGGTCATGAAAGAGGAAACACAAAAATCTCTTAAAGAATTACAGGAAAACACAAACATGCAAGGGAAGGAGCTAAGCAAAACCATCCAGGATCTAAAATCAGAAGTAGAAACAACTAAGAAAACTCAAAGGGAGACAACTTTGGAGATTGAAAGCCTTGGGAAGAAATCAGGGGACAGAGATGCAAATATCAACAACAGAATACAAGAGATAGAAGAAAGAATCTCAGATGCTGAAGATTCCATAGAAACCATGGACTCAACAGTTAAAGAAAATGCAAAGTGCAAAAAGCTTGTAACCCAAAATATCCAGGAAATCCAGGACACAATGAGAAGACCAAACCTAAGGATTATAGGCATAGATGAGAGTGAAGATTTACAACTTAAAGGGCCAGCAAATATCTTCAATAAAATTATGGAAGAAAACTTCCCTAACCTAAAGAGAGAGATGCCCATGAATATACAAGAAGCCTACAGAACTCCAAACAGACTGGACCAGAACAGAAATACTTCCCGTCACATAATAATCAAAACACCAAATGTTCTAAACAAAGAAAGAATACTAAAGGCAGTAAGAGAAAAAGGCCAAGTAACATATAAAGGAAGACCTATCAGAATCACAGCAGACTTTTCACCTGAGACTATGAAGGCTAGAAGGTCCTGGGCAGATCTCATGCAGACTCTAAGAGAACACAAATGCCAACCAAAACTACTATATCCAGCAAAACTCTCAATCACCATAGATGGAGAAACTAAGATATTTCACGACAAAACCAAGTTCACCCAATATCTATCCACAAACCCAGCCCTAAAAAGGATAATAGGAGGACAACACCAATACAAGGAGGGAAACTCCACCCTGAAAAAAGCAAGATAGTAACCTTTCATCAAACCCAAATAAGTTAAGCAATCAAATTTAAAAAATAACGTCAAAAATGATAGGAAGTAACAATCACTATTCCTTAATATCTCTTAACATCAATGGACTCAATGCCCCAATAAAAAGACACAGACTAACTGACGGGATACGTAAACAGGACCCTACATTTTGCTGCTTACAGGAAACACACCTCAGGGTCAAAGACAAACACTACCTTAGAGTAAAAGGCTGGAAGACAATTTTACAAGCAAATGGTCTCAGGAAACAAGCTGGAGTAGCCATTTTAATATCAGATAAAATTGACTTTCAACCCAAAGTCATCAAAAGAGACTCTGAGGGACACTTCTTGCTGGTCAAAGGAAAAATACAACAAGAAGAACTCTCAATCCTGAACATCTATGCTCCAAATGCAAGGGCACCCTCTTTCATAAAAGAAACTTTATTAAAACTCAAAGCACACATTGCACCTAACACAATAATTGTGGGTGACTTCAACACTGCACTTTCCTCAATGGACCGATCAGGAAAACAGAAACTAAACAAGGACACAATGAAACTAATTGAAGCTTTGGACCAATTAGATTTAACTGATATATATAGAACATTCTATCCTAAAACAAAAGAATATACCTTTTTTTCAGCACCTCATGGTACCTTCTCCAAAATCGACCATATAATTGGTCACAAGACAGACCTCAACAAATATAAAAAGATAGAACTAATCCCATGCCTCCTATCTGATCACTATGGAATAAAAGTGGTCTTCAATAGCAACAGAAACAACAGAAAACCCACAAACACGTGGAGATTGAACAATACTCTACTCAATGACACCTTGGTCAAGGAAGAAATAAAGAAAGAAATTAAAGACTTTTTAGAACACAATGAAAATGAAAACACAACATACCCAAATCTATGGGACACAATGAAAGCAGTGCTAAGAGGAAAACTCATAGCCCTGAGTGCCTCCAAAAAGAAAATGGAGAGAGCATACATTACCAACTTAATGACACACCTGAAAGCCCTAGAACAAAAAGAAGCTATTTCACCCAGGAGGAGTAGAAGGCAGGAAATCATCAAACTCAGGGCCGAAATCAATCAAGTAGAAACAAAGAGAACCATACAAAAAATCAACAAAACCAGGAGCTGGTTCTTTGAGAAAATCAACAAGATAGATAAACCCTTAGCCAGACTGACCAAAGGGCACAGAGAAAGTATCCAAATTAACAAACTTAGAAATGAAAAGGGAGACATAACAACGGAAACTGAGGAAATCCAAAAAATCATCAGATCCTACTACAAGAGCCTGTACTCAACACAACTGGAGAATCTGGAGGAAATGGACAATTTCCTTGACAGATACCAAATACCAAAATTAAATCAGGACCAACTAGACCATCTAAACAGTCCCATAAAGCCTAAAGAAATAGAAGGAGTCATAGAAAGTCTTCCAACCAAAAAAAGCACAGGACCAGATGGTTTCAGTGCAGAATTCTACCAGACCTTCAAAGAAGAGTTAACACCAATACTCTTCAAACTATTCCACAAAATAGAAACAGAAGGAACACTACCCAATTCCTTCTACGAAGCCACAATTACGCTGATACCAAAGCCACACAAAGATCCAACAAAGAAAGAGAACTTCAGACCAATTTCCCTTATGAACATCGATGCAAAAATACTCAACAAAATTCTTGCCAACCGAATCCAAGAACACATCAAAACAATCATCCACCATGATCAAGTAGGCTTTATCCCGGGAATGCAGGGTTGGTTCAATATACGGAAATCCATCAATACAATCCACTACATAAACAAACTCAAAGAACAAAACCACATGGTCATTTCATTGGATGCTGAAAAAGCATTTGACAAAATTCAGCATCCTTTCATGCTTAAAGTCTTGGAGAGAACAGGAATTCAAGGCCCATACCTAAACATAGTAAAAGCAATATACAGCAAACCGGTAGCCAGCATCAAACTAAACGGAGAGAAACTTGAAGCAATCCCACTGAAATCAGGGACCAGACAAGGCTGCCCCCTTTCTCCTTATCTTTTCAATATTGTACTTGAGGTACTAGCTCGGGCAATTCGACAACATAAGGAGGTCAAAGGGATACAAATTGGAAAGGAGGAAGTCAAACTATCATTATTTGCAGATGACATGATCGTCTACCTAAGTGACCCAAAGAACTCCACTAGAGAGCTCCTACAGCTGATAAACAACTTCAGCAAAGTGGCAGGTTACAAAATCAACTCAAGCAAATCAGTGGCCTTCCTATACTCAAAGGATAAGCAGGCTGAGAAAGAAATTAGGGAAATGACCCCCTTCACAATAGCCACAAACAGTATAAAGTATCTTGGGGTGACTCTTACCAAACATGCGAAAGATCTGTATGGCAAGATCTTCAAGACTCTGAAGAAGGAAATGGAAGAAGACCTCAAAAAATGGGAAAACCTCCCATGCTCATGGATCGGTAGAATCAATATAGTTAAAATGGCCATTTTGCCTAAAGCACTATACAGATTCAATGCAATACCCATCAAAATCCCAACTCAATTCTTCACAGAGTTAGAAAGAGCAATTATCAAATTCATCTGGAACAACAAAAAACCCAGGATAGCTAAAACTATTCTCAGCAACAAAAGAAAATCTGGGGGAATCAGTATCCCTGACCTCAAGCAATACTACAGAGCAATAGTGTTAAAAACTGCATGGTATTGGTACAGTGACAGGCAGGAGGATCAATGGAACAGGATTGAAGATCCAGAAATGAACCCACACACCTATGGCCACTTGATCCTCGACAAAGAGGCTGAAAACATCCAATGGAAAAAAGATAGCCTTTTCAACAAATGGTGCTGGTTCAACTGGAGGTCAGCATGCAGAAGAATGCGAATTGATCCATCCTTGTCTCCTTGTACTAAGCTCAAATCCAAATGGATCAAGGACCTCCACATAAAGCCAGACACTCTGAAGCTAATAGAAAAGAAACTGGGGAAGACCCTTGAGGACATCGGTACAGGGAGAAAGTTTCTGAACAGAACACCAATAGCGTATGCTCTAAGAGCAAGAATTGACAAATGGGACCTCATAAGGTTACAGAGTTTCTGTAAGGCAAAGGACACCATCAAGAGGACAGATCGGCAACCAACAAATTGGGAAAAGATCTTCACCAATCCTACATCAGATAGAGGGCTAATATCCAATATATATAAAGAACTCAAGAAGTTAGACTCCAGAAAACCGAACAACCCTATTAAAAAATGGGGTACAGAGTTAAACAAAGAATTCTCACCTGAAGAACTTCGGATGGCGGAGAAGCATCTTAAAAAATGCTCCACTTCATTAGTCATTAGGGAAATGCAAATCAAAACAACCCTAAGATTTCATCTTACACCAGTCAGAATGGCTAAGATTAAAAATTCAGGAGACAGCAGGTGTTGGAGAGGGTGCGGAGAAAGAGGAACACTCCTCCACTGCTGGTGGGGTTGCAAATTGGTACAACCACTCTGGAAAGCAGTCTGGCGGTTCCTCCGAAAACTGGGCACCTCACTTCCAGAAGATCCTGCTATACCACTCCTGGGCATATACCCAGAGGATTCCCCACCATGTAATAAGGATACATGCTCTACTATGTTCGTAGCAGCCCTATTTATAATTGCCAGATGCTGGAAAGAACCCAGGTATCCCTCAACAGAAGAGTGGATGCAAAACATGTGGTATATCTACACAATGGAGTACTATTCAGCCATTAGAAACAATGAATTCATGAAATTCTTAGGCAAATGGATGGAGCTAGAGAACATCATACTAAGTGAGGTAACCCAGACTCAAAAGGTGAATCATGGTATGCACTCACTAATAAGTGGTTATTAACCTAGAAAACTGGAATACCCAAAACATAATCCACACATCAAATGAGATACAAGAAGAAAGCAGGAGTGGTCCCTGGTTCTGGAAAGACTCAGTGAAACAATATTTGGCAAAACCAGAACGGGGAACTGGGAAGGGGTGGGAGGGAGGACAGGGGAAGAGAAGGGGGCTTACGGGACTGTCGGGGAGTGGGGGGGGGGGGGCTAGAAAAGGGGAAATCATTTGAAATGTAAATAAATTATATCAAATAAAAAAAAAGACAAAAAAAATTTTATTCGATATATTTTTTTATTTACATTTCAAATGATTTCCCCTTTTCTGGTTCCCCACTCCCCGAAAGTCACATAAGCCCCCTTCCCAGACCCCAAAACTTCTACCAGAAAACTTGTAAAGCTGATAAACAACTTCAGCAAAGTGGCTGGATATAAAATTAACTCAAACAAATCAATAGCCTTTCTCTACTCAAAGGATAAACAAGCTGAGAAAGAAATTGGGGAAATGACACTCTTCACAATAGTCGCAAATAATATTACATATCTTGGTGTGACTCCAAAGAAGCAAGTGAAAGATCTGTATGTCAAGAACTTCAAGCCTCAGAAGAAAGAAATTGAAGATCTCAGAAGATGGAAAGATCTTCCATGCTCATGGATTGGCAGGATTAATATACTAAAAATGGCCATCTTGCCGAAAGCAATCTACAGATTAAATATAATCTCCATCAAAATCCCAAATCAATTCTTCATAGATCTTGAAAGAGCAATTCTCAAATTCATCTAGAATAACAAAAAAAAAAAAAAAACAAAAACAAAAAACAAAAAAACTATTCTCCACAAAAGATCTTCTGTGGGAATTACCATCCCTGCCCTCAAGCTCTATTACAGAGTAATAGTGATAAAAAGAAATCTTTGGTATTGATACAGAAATAGGCAGGAAGATCAGTGTGATAGAATTGAAGACCCAGAAAAGAACCCACACAAGTATGGCTACTTGATATTTGACAAAGGTCCTAAAATCATCCAGTGGGAAAAAAGACACCATTTTAGACAGTGCTAGATCAACTAACTGGAGGTCAGCATGCAGAAAATTGCAATCGACCCAATCTTATCTCCTTGTACAAAGCTCAAGTCCCAGTGGTTCAAGGATCTACACATAAAACCAGCGACACTGAAGCTCATAGAGGAGAAAGTGGGGAAGAATCTTGATCACATGGGCACAGGGGAAATATTCCTGACTAGAATACCAATGGCTTATGCTTTAAAAAGAAGAATCAACAAATGGGACCTCATAAAACTGCAAAGCTTCTATAAGGCAAAGGACACACTCAATAGGACAAAATGGTAAACAACAAATTGGGAAAAGATATATCCCAATTTATAAAAGAAAATAGTTTTCTTCCAATAAACTACCTAACTGCATCTCAAACTGTTGTATTTCACTTAATACTGGCAAATGTAGTTAAAATAAGGTTATGTCTCTCAGTAAAACAAGATATGCAAATAATCTTAAAATTAATTGTATTTTGATAACTATTTATGGAAGCAATGTTATTGCATGTCTGTATAAGTAGCCCATATATATGAGAGAAAAGATGCTATCTCTGTTATATGGATTTAAACAAGACAATTAAACTTAGATTGGAAGGGGAAACAAGGAATAGGAATGACAGTGCCGATACTCTAGCTGGGATAGCTTGATGGATACCTTTCCTTCAGATCAGCAACCTGCAGAATCCAATGGAGAATTGATAAGTGGTCTAGACTGGGGTGAAGCATTTTAGGCAAAGGAAAAAAACAACTGTAATGACCCAGTGTCAAATAATGAGTAGATTTTTAGAAGTGAGATAACATTCTTTTTTTTTCCTTTTTCTTTTTAGCAAGAGTACACCTAATTAAAATATAACAATGTTGTAGCCATACATACGTCCTTAGATACAAGAAATATGAACTGTTGTTCATTTTTATATTATTCACTTTACACCCTAGCTCCCTTCCTCCTTTTCTCAATCCTCACCCTCACACCATGTCCTCTATCCTCTCATTCCCTTGTCCTCATAGAAGAAGACCACCCTCTCCATGGGTGCCATCCCACCATGGAACATGAAGTCACAGCAGGACCAGGTGCACCCTCTTTAACAGAGGCCAGGCAAGGCATCCCAGCTAGGGGAAAGGTATCTGAAGGCAAGCAACAGTCAAAGACAACCCCCACTCTAATTATTAGTGGAACAGGCTTCAGGTCTGCCGTGTATATGTAGGGTGCCTAGGTCCAGCCCTTGCATGTTCCTTGGTTCTGCCTCTGTGAGACCCCTGGGTGCAGGTTAGTTTACTCTGTAGGATCTTTTATAGAGACTTCCCCCATGGAAGAGAGCCAACCCCTTACAGAATTATTGCTCCTCTCTGCTGTGATTGCAGACAGGAGCCTAGCATGACTGTCTCTCGAGAGGCTTCATCCAACAGCTGATGGAAACAGATGAAGAGACCCACAGCCAAACAAGAGGCAGAGCTCAGGGAGCCCTGTGGAAGAGTGGGGTCGTGGGGAGGGAGGAATGCGTGAGCCTGAGGGGTCAAGGACACCAAGAGATAACATTGGTTTTTTTTTTTAATATATTGATATATTTATTTACATTTCAAATGATTTCCCCTTTTCTGGACCCCCACTCCCCGAAAGTCCCATCAGTCCCCTTCCCTCCCCCTGTTTTCCCAACCAACCCTTCCCACTTCCCTGTTCTGATTTTGCTCTATACTGCTTCACTGAGTCTTTTCAGAACAAGGGGCCACATTGTTAATGAAAATTAATAGAGATTCTCTAAAATTCCGATTTTCCTAGAATACACTCACACAAGTGAAAATCAACGCCTAGGTAAGAAACCAGTCATTCCAAGCACCTTTTTTTGTCTTTGTTGTTGCTATTGTGTTTTTTGTTTTGATATTATAATATAAACATTCCCCTTTACATTTCCTCCTCCTGAGGCCTCCGAAATAACCCTCCCCACCCTCCTTCAAATTCACCACCTCATTTTACATTGTTATTGTATTTATTATGTATATTTGCATGTGTATATGCATACCTATAATATATATTCCTAAGTATAACCTGTTTAGTCTATACAGTGTTACATGCATGTATGATTTCAGGGTTGACTGGTTGGCATGTGCAACTGATATGGATGCTTCCTCCTGGGGAGCAACTTCTGCTCCCAGTGTTGCTCAGTTACATACGTGACTTGAGGTCTCATGAGCTTCTCTCATTTGCTTTGACGTGTTCGTCGGTGTCATTCTCTTTCAGTTCATGTCTGGACCTAAGTATTTTATTTATATTTAAGAAATAAAAATCCTATACCATCATCCCAGTAATTGTAGTAAAACTCTAGTATTCATTAGCTCAATACTAGGTGATCTGTATTGTTCTCTTGTACCTCACTTTGTTGTTATATAATTTAATAAACCACATATAAGTCCTCAAGCCTCCCGGTCCTTGCTTCTTTTGGGGTTCTCCAGGGAAGAACATTCATATTGGTTGCACGTGCTAAACTGTTTCTAAATCTGCTTGCTCCCTTCTCCATTTATGCCTCTGTACTATGACTTCATGGCTTTGATGACTTCATGGCCAACATATATGAGGCACACAGTTCTGCTTAGGAGTGAGTCTCCCCCTTCTTATCCGAGTACTGCTCACGTTTTGTCTTTGACATTCTGAAGTCTGAGCACTTCACCAGGGAGACTGAGAAGAATCCCCTTCCTCTATCAAAAATTTCCTCCCTAATATCTTATTTTAAAAGTATACATCATTTAAGGCAATTTTAAAATATTTCACAGGGAAAAGATTGTATCTATTTTCAAGATTACAATAAAATTACTTAAAAATGATTTATATTGATTTATGCATCATCCATGCATTGGTCAGAGTCGCTTACCTATTGCTGTTATTGAGAACTGGTATGTTTTCATGTAATTTTATTCATCTGAATACACATTCTTAGAATATTTTATATAATATGTTTCAAAGCCCTGTTTTCATTTATCTAGTGTTGAGTAAACACCAAAGAGAGAAATATCTGGAATGTAAAGAAATAATGTGAAAACTGACAGAACATTTTCTCAAAGGAGCTACATTTTATATTCCTATTAAATTCTTTGCATTGTTCCAGCAATAGAACAAAGAGACAATAATCTCACCAATTTTTAGCTCTATCTGTCTTATGAATTTTACTGTGGTGGAAAAAGATGACATTATATGATAGCCATAATTTATAGTTGATAATGACTAAATATATAGGAAGCATTTTCATGTGCTTCTTGGCATTTTGTGTATCTCCTTCTGTAAAGGCTTTGTTTAAACAACTTTCCTCATTTAACTCAGTACTTTGACATTTTATTTTATCATATATTTGTAGACTGTGTGTGTGTGTGTCTGTGTCTGTGTCTGTGTGTTTGTGTGCATGTGTGTGTGTTTGACTGCCTTTGTGTTTATGTGTGTTTGTGTGTGTGTGTGTGTGTGCTTGTGTGTGTGTGTGTGTGTTTGTGTGTGTGTGTGTGTGAAACAAATACCAATCTTTGATCAAATAAATGTTTTCTCCTGGCTGTGTCATGTCTTTTAGGTTTTTAACAAGTAGGTATTGTCATTTTTATACACAAATATAACTGTGCTTTTATTTTCTTATTAATTCTGTCTATGATAAATTTAGAAAATAAAAATCATCTACTCCTATGGTGGCAAGGTGCTCAGTGACTTGTGCTCCCCTCTGGCTATGATTTTGTATTTATGACTACGCTTCACTTTAATTAATTCTGATGTTTAAAACTAGTTACACAAGTATATTTTGAGGTGTTCCAAATCTCATCAGAAGATAAACACATTCCTGGCCATAGGTCTTCATTTTTATACCTATGATCAGATGAATGCCTAGAAATGATCTATGTTATCTCATACTTGAGTATTATCAAAATCTAAAATATTAAAAATATATCTTGACCAAGGTATATATTCACTATCAAAATATAATAATTAAACATGTTTGAAAATTTTTGAGACAGGGTCCGTTTATGTCCTGACTGCTCGGGAGCTTATTAAGTAACCAGGCTGGCCTCAAACTCACAGAGCACCTTCTACCTCTGACTCTTGAGTGCTTGAACCATCATGCCTGGCTTGCATTTAATTTATGTTTTTGTTTTTATTTTCTTTTGAGCTAGCCTTTCCAAGTTTTATTAAACACACACACACATACACAAGTACATGCATACAACAGTATATTAGGTGTCGTATATTTATGATCCCATTATACTACTGTCCTCACTTACCCCCTTCCCCTTTTACTAAATTACCCTTTAAAATGTCCACTTCTGTGTTCATTTCTTTTCTTTTCTTGGTTTGTTTGTGGACCCACTGTATTTAACAGGGATTGTCAAGATTTGCATGGGTGAACAGTGGCAATTTTCCAAGAGCTAGCTCCAAGAGAGGCCTAGGGCTTCATGAGGTCCTCACCCATTTTTGTGCAAGCTAAGGATCCAAGCCCTGTGAAGCTGTTTTGTTGACAGCTGCTACTCCTGTGTGTTTGAGAGTGAAAAACCAGCCATGTTGTGTCCCAAATACAGTAGTTCTCAGTACCTTCACATCTGCAGATCTTTAAATTTTTTTCTGCTCTATTTTCTGAGATATTTCTTGATTGTAATGATGTCTATGAACTGTTAAATTTTCATCATAATTAATTGTCAGAACAATACACTAATTCAACTGAAGCATTGAACACTGACAATTTATTAAATATCAATTTATTAAATATCAAATGAATATATATATGTATATGTATGTAGGAAGGTCACTTTGAAACTGGATATTTACTTGACTTATTTTTACCAATTGTTATGAAAATTATCCCTTTAGTCTCTTAACTTTTCTAATTACTCTAAGTCTAAAACAAATTATATAATTCTTATACTATGTACTTTATTTTATAAAAATTGAGATTCCCACTTGTTTTTGTGATTGTGATAATACTGACACTAACTCATTATGTGTTTTACCCTTAGTTTGTGGACAACAAAAACACAGCACTACTTCAAAGTGAAGAAGTGATAGTTTAATTCAAGGATATATATGTTTATCGATAGATAAGAATTATATAGAGTGTTTCACGTAATATCTTCCCATATAGTAAAAGGTTATAACCTTTTATAGTTCAAAACAAAGTAAAGTAGAAAAAAATCAATAAGTATATTAGTATATTGGAGAAATTTTCAGATGCTTTCTGAAAGCATTCCTAGCTTCTGGATTGGTGGACGCTAATGGACTGTTAAAAGAACTGTATATGTTTTACAGAGAATGAGGTCAGACACAAAGGTAGCCAATGAATCACTGTGAAGTAAACCTCTCAAGGAATTTAGTGGCATTCCAATTTCTTCAAGATTTTCAGGCATCTCGACATCATACAGTGCTGAAGGGCACAGTATGACTGTATGAAAGTAGGGAAAGCTTCAGATTTTAACTAATTCAGAGGGTGTTGTTTACTCTGTAAAATATATGTGCCAGAAACTTAGCAAGGCACAGCATCAATTTAAGATGTTTTTTGTTAGTAACATCATTGTGTCCCAGTGAAGATGGAATTTGTTGCTTTCTGAAGCTGGTTGGATTATTAATGCTGATAAATAATTATACTGGTTGAATTTTTGATTTTGCAGATACAACAAACTTCATATTTGTTTCGTGTTATTGTCCTGAGAAATCACCACAAACCAGATGGCTTAAAATTGTAGAAAAAAAATTCTTATAGGTCAGATAGCCAGAAATCAAAATTAATGTTTATAAATATTTTGTTTTTCTCATTAATCTGTCTTTCCTAAGAGAGCTCTGTTTTGACTGGAAGCAGACGAGCCTTTCTCCCATTGAAAGCCTCTCCCGTGTCCATAATTTGTGATGGCACAAGACCTTTCCTAATGTCTAGCATCACTCCCATAAGTTTACCTGACATTAAATATTTCCCAAGATGACCTTCAGGTCTCCATAGTACTGATTCAAGTTTGAACAAGTATGGCTTCTGCCTCCAACCCAGTCTCTTTGCAATCCTGGGTGACCTTACAAAACCTGGATGTCCTTGTTACAGTGGTCCTTCCACCTGTTCTCTTTACCACATTTACTTGAGAAAATAAGTATTCTTGAGTTCTTTACTACTTACATAAAAGAGAAAACTTTAACAAAACTTCATAAAGTATCAAGACTGACTATCTTTCCAAACAACTTGGGAGCCATCTTTCAAAATGTGATCATTAAAGAAGATAGTACTCTTACTTCCTTGTCTCTATAGGAGGATGGGACCTCAGTTAATGTGAATACTTTATTTCAAGCTCTTGATTCTTACAGTTGAAAAGCTATGAAAATGCTTATTATACACAAAAATAAACATTTTCATAGCTTTTTAACAAAAGGTATTAGGTATATACACCAAGTACCCAAGGTCCCTAAACACCCCAATGTAACCCTTAGAAACCCTTCAGGCATTTGATTCACTGGTTTTTAATTTCATTCTAACATTTGCCTTTTTGTCAAAGCCATATATTTTTCTCTGCCTACTTCCTTTTGTCTTTCTGGCATCTTCCTACAGCTTTGCCTCTGTATGCAGACTCCTCTCCTTATGAACACAATAGTTATTGTTTTTATTGCTCTTTCTAAATCCAAGAGAACAATATTAAGAACATCCTCATTAATAGTATCTTCAATGATTCTATTTCCAGTTGAGGTTATATTCTGAGTTTCAGATTGACATTGTTTGGAGATGTCTATAATCTACATATTGTTCAGTTGATGTTTCCCATAGATCCTTCATAGTTCTTGTTTTCCTCGTTATCTGAACGAGGTCAGATGCTAATCATCAACACAATCCAACTGGCAAGGAGAGTCTGTGAAATAATGGCTGAAATCCTTCTGCCTTACAGAAATATGACCTTGGCATGCTGCCCTTCCCATATTGTAAGTCTGGCATTTCATATAAATAATGATTCATATAGTAAATATTTTTGGTGAGAGCCATTCAAAGATGCCATTGTAGGATGCCAGCATCTACGATTTCAAAAGATGAAGTCAAAGATAACTAAGGAGAAAATTCAGGAAAGCTTCTGCCTTCCCCATTCACCTAAATAAAAGCAAAGACATAGATTTACAATATCTTGACATCATATTAATCTGCGACAACAGTTGAACATGGCTTTGAGTCTCTTAAACAATGCACCTTAATAGCTTTACTATTATTTATCTTCCATGTGCTTTCCTCTTTTATATTTCATTGTCTTTGGAAAATTAAAGCTCCTTCCTTTGTACCAATGAAGATATCAGCTCAGGAACTTAGAAAATTCCACCAGACCCCTCCTGTCCCGGAAAAGAAAGGTCATAAGGAACATAGGCACCTCTACCCTCAAAGGAAGGGGCTAAATTACCTTCTGTAAACCACAGGGAGAAGATACCGACTACCAGCCACCTTCCTAGAGCTGACCATTGGCCACCTACCTCATTCTCTATAGACTAATCAGTTTAAAAGTCACACTGTTCTGCCAATAACATTGTGCCTCATGGTGGCTGCCTGAGAACTGTATCAAGGCCCACTAGATGGATTGCACATGCTTGTTCTCTGCCTCCATGCACAGGGCAGCCACAAAATGTTGGAACAATAAATTCCTCTTGCTTTTTGCATCGATTCCCGAATCCATGGTGTTCACTCAGGAGGTTCCCAGTAAGCTAAGGCTCCCCAAGGTCTTACACCATCACTTTTCTAGATTCCTTCCCAGGCTTGGAAAATGCCCTATAAGCTGAAATTCATTCTTTGGGTGTCTCCCAAAAACATATGAAGTGTATAGTTCTTGATAAACTTTGTTTTTCATGTTATTGTTTTTGAGATTATTTTAGTGTTTATTTGACTAAGCACATGTATATATACACACTTGTGAGGGTGCCAGTAGAGGCCAGAAGAGGTTGTTGAATCCTCTGGAGCTGGAGTTGAAGGCTGTAGTAAGCTAAGTTGCATGACCTGAATCCTGGGAAACAAGCTCAGGTGGTCTGAAAGAGCAGCAAGTGTTACTAATGACCAAGCTAGCTATACAGCCCTTGTTTCCCATTTGTCTGTCATGAATAAGGCATCTCTTCTAGCTATACAACATTGAGGAGCTCAATAAAAGTGTCATAAAATATAGTTGTTTGAAATAAGCCATAGATAAGAACAAGACACTGCATATAACTGGTATCCACTATCACTTCATTCACACAGACACAGAGCTACGTAGAGCTGGCCCGAAAGTGTCCGTCTATAGACCTAGTCCTAAAGTAAGGGCCAATATCCCCTCTCTCTTTGAGCTGAGAAAATAGGGTACAGGAAACAAGATTTGTTGATTTACCTGCTAGGAACTTAACTTGACTTTCAAGGTATCATTCTCAAAGGTACCATTCTCCCACCTCTGATATACACATTAATTATATTATTCAACAATCATCCTCAGTCTAGCATAGATAGAAAAGCAAAATTAAGTATTGTGTCAAAAAATTTTTATTCATTCCCAATGGCCATGCCTTCTTTTCACAGGAAAACACATTTTATTTCAAACAGTCATTTTTTTTCCTGTGTGCTCTTCCTTGCGTATGCATATGTGCAGGCAAATACATGAAACATATCCATGTACATGTTCATATATCCATGAAATGGTCTCTCATTTTTACAGGACTTAACAGTATTATTCTTTTTAATGAAAGTTTAATGTAGTAGTGGCTTCTTTTCAATTATTAAATAAAATAATATATAAAAATAATTCACTGTGTTTTGTACTATAAACTTTAAAAACATCTCTAAATATTTTATTATATTATAAAATATCATATTTCTAAGGCTTCTAAAGTGTCAGATGTAAGGTTTGAAAAATGTGTAAGAAGATAAACATGCTTTTTTCTAACACAAAGAGCTATAATTAAAATATTTTAGTTTTAACGTTTTAACTAACATAAATCTATCTGTTATGTGATGATTCAGTGTTTAATCAAGCATTTGCTCATGATGGAATTGTTCAAATGTCTTAGTAATTATCACAATTACTTAAAAGCTTATAAGTAATTATTTTATAACCAACTCATGAAAAGAATTTAATTTTCCAAACCAAGCCATATGTACTTTCTGAAGTAAATTTATGCTTATTTGTAAGATAACCGAATATTTTAATTAATTACAAGAACAGAGAAATTAAATTTTCTTGCTTTATATTATTATTACAAATAATTTAATGTTTGCCACACACAGTTTTATCTTCACTCATTTTTATTTTCACATAGAGATGGCCTTTTATGTCCATGTTCTTTTAATCTATGTACATCACAGATTGCTGATTTTCTACTCAAATTTACCATCCATCTATTCAATGACAATGTATAATTACAAGAGTAATGTGAAACACTTCCCAGTCTGAACCTCAGCATAAGCATGAGGTCTTTACCCTTTCTAACTTTGTATCTCACAATGGGAGCAATGCAGCTTCAGCAAGTCTCAGCCATGATCACAGCACTGCTGTCCAGGAGCTCATGGTGTTCCTCCAGACACACAGAATCAGCATCATTTCAGGAACAATTAGTAACTGCTGTGGTTGCTGCTGCTGTTGCTGCTGTAGCTGCTGCAGCTGCTGCTACAAATGCTTAGGCTGTATACAAGACATACACTGTGTGATAAACTCCAGAACATCATTTATACCAGTCAAAATAATTTGATGTTACACTGCATACTCTAGATAGTGGTGAGGCAGGCAGTCTGTAAGATGCTGAGGAACTAAATTAGTGATCAAAAAAATCAAAGAAAGAAAGACACACACAGGGAAAAGGAGGGAAGGAGGGAACAAAGAAGAGGGGGAAAGAGGGAGACATGGAGGGATGGAGGAAAGAAAGGAAAGGAAAAAGGAAAGAAAAAAGAAAAGAAAAACTTTTGATGGTGCTGCCACTTTTGTTATTGTTGTTGTTATTGCTTTCATTTTTGCTTTTGTTTTCCAGGTAGTAAAATTTCAGCTTATAATCTTCAAAATCAAGGACAATAGCATATACATATACATACACATACACATGCACATACACATATACATATACATCATATACATATATATAGACATAGACATAGACATACTTATACATATGACTTATACATATCACCAGTTTTGTGGGTGACAGACAGATTCTGGCTAGATTGACTTTGTTTTTCTTAAAGTCATATCCTATCTCTTATCTAGTCAGCTAGGCTATCTTGTAACTATCAGCTTGGCATTTTTTTAAGTAGCTGCAAACCTTCTAATTTATCTTCTTCACTGTTTCAGGCCTGGTCATTTTGACCCTGACATTCCTTTAAACAGTAACATCTGTTTTCACTATAATAATCAGAAGCATCATGGGTGCTTGGTGAGCAGTATCTACCAGTTGAGTTCAGAGACCCGTAAGAGTATTTGACAAATACAGAGGCAGATGCTCAGAGCCAGCCTTTAGACTGAGTGATGGGTTCCTGATAGAGTTGGAGAAAGGACTGAAGGAGCTGAGGGGGTTTGCAGTCCCATGCAGGGGAGCAACAGTATCAACCGGCCAGACCGCCCCCACCCCACCCCCAGCTCCCTGGGATGAAACCACCAACCAAGAGAACACATGGAAGGTCCCATGGTTTGGAGATCAGTAGGAAGAGCGGTCCTTGGGCCTGAGGGGATTCAATGCACCGGTGTAGGGAAATGAATGCCAGAAAGGGAAGGCGGGAGTGTGTGGATGGAGGAGCCCCCTTATAGAGGCAGGGGGACGATTACCCCCAAAATCTTGTGCTGCTGTTTCGTGTGATAAACATGCCGCAGAGGCTGATTGACTGCTCAGTGAGAACTTGCTTGTGTAAGAAAAGGTTTACAGTGGTAAAGAGATATGGGACTAGTATCCAACACAGTGACTTCTGAGGTTTTGCTTTTGTTTTTGTTTTTGTTTTAAGAGAGGTGCCAGCTTGTCATCTCTTGATGCAAAGGTACAAAGGGGAGAGATTGCAAGTTATATCTATGTTAAAGAGTATTTTAATGGGCCAAGAAAATTTGGAACTTATGAGAAAAGTCCAATAATTTGGGAAAAGAACACAAAATAAAAGTAAGAAAAAAATCATCATTTGGGGCTGTCCTTTAATAGGAAACAAGGGAAAATCTACAAGGCTGTTGAGGCTCGTCAGTTGCTATGTATTTTAATGATAAATTCTGTATCCCAAACTTCCTAGGCCTACATACCAAATTCTCACATTTACAAGCTTTTGGTGTGTAAACCTTGTTCCTTGATTTAAAACTATTGGGAAAAAATGACTACAGCCAATTATTGGAGGGATTAGAGGTAGATGGGTTTTGAATTACCTGGTTGGGGGTGGAGAAGAGAGAGGAGAAACCAGGAGGAGGAGGAGAAGTATGAGAGGAGATGAAGAAGCCGCCATGAGTGGAGATGGACCATGAGCACATGGCCAGAAGAAACAGCAAGTATCTAGGGTACACTGCTGGGGAGGTAGCCAAGCCAGCAAGTAGAAAAGCAGATTAGGGGTTACCCCCAGTAATTGTCAAAGCCAAATAAAATAACCATAGTCTGAGTCCCACTTATTTGTAAACTAGTCGGGGATAAACTTAAATTGGTTGCACTACATTTTGGGGTACCTTCTGTCAGGCACAAAACCAAATTAATCTGAGACAAGTTATGGAATAAAGAGGCCAACCATCCCACAAAACACAGCACTGAAGCTACTGTTGCTTAGGACAAGCTGAACTACTGCTCTGGAAAGGCTTAGAACTCCTGCAGATACAAAGTGGTTCTCCTAAGAGCTACATGATGATCTGGAAAGCCAAGCAGGCACTCTGTTTGGCTGAAGGAAAGCTTGTGCTGAAGCGCACTGGAAAAATGGCAGCCCAGTCTAGGTCCCTGAGTCCCCCGCCTGCTGCCTGGTGAGAGGTGCTGGCTCAACCACGCATGGCAGAGCACACTGGCCAGAGACTACTGGTGGATGTCGGGAGATAAGGTCTTAAGCTTCACAGAACTTTATAGGCTGGAGAGGCCAGGGCTGGCAAAAAGTCAAGCCAGAAGCCCTGAGCTAGCTAAACAGCTGGGCGGGGCTAACAGCACAAGGTACAGACTAAAGTCCCAAGAAACTAAACTGACAAGGTATCGAGTTTATAGAACAATGAAAACAATTAAAGGGAAGCTAAATATAGATATCCATAGAGAGAAATATTTCATTTATTCTATGAAAATAAAGTCCTTAGAAGTTTTGAAATTTAAAAGAAGACTGATTTCTATACTTGGCATAGAGGGAAGCACAATGCCACACTGAATCTGTATTCGATATGATCTTGCTTCACTTATCAGCATACAAATGACTGTTTTCCTCAGTGATTACTGTTTAGCATGTCCTCTTTGGGAGAGATCGAAATAAGACAGACCTGGAGAAAGAAGAGACTGAGAAATTATATACTAGATTAGAGACCATAAAACAGAGATTGAAAGCATCTTTAAATCAAAAATTGGAAATGCTCAGGAATCTGGAATTTACAATAGCATCAAATATGTAGTTTCAGACAGGGAGGTTCCACAAAGGCTTGAGAAATTAGAATGGCAGCACACAGAGATATATTATATTAAATTAAGAATACAGATTCTGCTTATTGATGCTAACTTAAAGCAATGATAAACAATGGATTGTGTGTCTCATTTTTTAGTATTTGGAGAATTGAAATATGTACACATGTTGATATATCATACAACTGATACATGTTGGGAACTCCAATGGACTTCTACCTTAAGTTCTGAGGGGAATGAATGAGTTTGCACATTTATTAGAGATGGTGGCTATCTTGGGGATGCCTTTCCAGATTAAAACTAATAATGCTCAGACATATATGTCTATTAAAATATAATAATTGTATGGACAATATGGCATGAAGCCTGTCCTTATATATCGCTTACAGTCCCACAGGTCAAGCCATTATAGAAAGACCTAACCTCTCTTTGCAGGAGATCCTCATAGAACAGATATGATATCTCCCAAAGATTGTTTAAAATTCACTTTGTTGACTTTAAAATTTGTTAAAGTCAATGAGATAAATAACACATCTGCTAAGATAACACTGGATTTCAGAAAGGACTGCTGAATTAGATCAGCCAAGAGAAGTCCCAATTCTAAAATGCAAGGAAGGAAATACATTATGTTGGGGAGGAAATTTTACATTTATTACAACAGGAAAAGAAAAGGTAGTCGGGAGCTTAGATTAAATTGGTGGTACTGAAAGGATGAGAAATACAGCCTCACTCGCCAGTGACCCCAAGAAATCAGTTTAGGAATGCTATCTCACCCCTAAGAAGTCCTAAATACCTCAAATTCCAGACCCTGCTCTCTGCCACTAAACAGGTAAAAGGTCATATTTCTTGAGCCTACTCTCTGTCTGGAACTAGGTGAAAGGACATAAGATAGGTCCTTAAGTACGTGATCCTGGCCTAGTAAGATAGCAGGAAATGAGCTAACTAACCACTTATCTAGCTTCTGTAAACTACTCGAGCCATAGAAGGACAATCTGTCACCCCTGCCCACCCAGGAGCCCGCAAATGTGGACCTCCAAGACTATAGGAAACTGATTGGTCCATGGAGAGCAGGCTTGGATGATTTGAAATGTCTGGCCTAGAAACTATGGAGTGGTACAAATCGATTGGCCTGCACTGTGCAGGCTCTCAATGCTAAGGAATGATTGGTTTGTGATGCGTGGGCTTTGTTGTGACCCTATAAAAGCTGTCCCGATTCTGCACTGGGGGTCGGCAGTCCTCTGCTCACGCGTGGCGTACAACTGTGGATCCCAGCGTGCTTGGAATAAAAATCCTCTTGCTGTTTGCATCAAGACCGTTTCTCGTGAGTGATTTGGGGTGTTGCTCTTCCCGGAATGTGGGCGTCCTCACTTTGAGGGTCTTTCAGTACTATGTCAGGTGACTTGAAGATAGGTCCTTAACATTGCTCCAATCCAAGCAACTGTGGTAGTCAGTTGGTCAATATTGAGCACATGGACTGGATATTGGAATTGGGAATTTTTTCAATAAGCCATGGAAAAGCCTGTCAGGGTATAGTGTGAATGAAATCAACTTGAATATATGAAACCCAAAACGCTATCAGTAAAATGCTTGTCCATCTTTGAAACACCAGCTGCACAGGCTAAAGCATTTTGAGGGAAATCAGTCCATGATGGAGTAGATCAAAGGGACACTCTAGGGACACTAAGTTACTATCGTTTCCATGGTTATCAGAAATGAGAAGAGGAATGTCAAACATTACTGAGGAAGTAATTGATGCCGAGCTTCCTGGTATGCAAAAGCCTATGCTCACCTGAGAGTTAAGGACTTATTCAGAGGGGACTAAGACATTGTTAGTGGGTTTTAGTGACTTTAGTGACATGACAGAGTCATGTAACCCTGTTTGAGGTAGGAAAGACTTTAGCAGAACTAGATGATGTAGGCCAGCATGTAAATTGAATCCATATGGTTGGTGTTAAGCTCCTGGGAAGAGAGGAGAGTGAGAGGGAGTTGAATCTATTTAGTAAACAAGAGTATTTTTTTCCAGGCCACTCAAAGGCGAGCAAGACAAGAATATGTTGAGCAGAATTTTCCATGGAAACAAAACAAGAGAAAGAGAAACGCCATGCTAGGAAGTTTGTAGAAGGATTTACATCAGCAGCGGCAGCTCATAAAAATGCCTGAGTCATAAATTAATATAGGTGAAAGTAGATTAAGCTTGAGGTGGAGGTGGGTGATTATACAGTGTATACTTCCCAGAGTATACAGTGTTTGACCTTCCTTTTGTAAAATGAGTACTGGTGGTAAAAACTGTTAACCAACTCAAAACCCTTCAGAAAGACAATATGGCCAGTGGAAAGGCAAGGGCTGTAGGACTTGTTCCGAGATCATCAGGACCAGTCTCACTAGCTAGAGTGCAGCAGGAAGCCAGGCTGAGATCACAAAACAGTCCTATTGAAAGGGTCAGCTCGAGAACTTTGGAAAGGTCATAGAACACTTGCTCCTCCCAGAAAGGAGAGGCTAAATTAAATTCCTCAGTCCACAGGGAGGTCCCTGCAGCTAGGGGAGGCCCAGAGTTATTCAGACACTGTTGGCCACCTACCTCATTCCCTAATAACCAATCGGTTTAAAGATAACACTGTTCAGCCAATCACATTGTGCCTAATGGTGGCTGCCCTGAGGGCTGTATAAAGGCCTGGAGCATGGGCTGCGCATGGTCGTTCTCTCCCCATGTGCAGGGCAACCCCAGCATGCTGGATCAAATATAAAATCCTCTTGCTTTTGGCATTGATGCCTGCTTCCGCATTGTTCACTCAGGGGTCTCTGGTACGTTAAGGCTCTTTAGAGTCTTGCACTATTAGCGGTGAAGAAATGTGCAACAGCATCAATACCGTGAGATGAGGCGGCCAAGTGACTTGTTAAAAAAAAAAATGTCTGCATGGGATGGGGGGCAAATAAGGTTCATGTCTCCTCCAGCCAACTCTTTTCACTGAACAATTGACAGACGTGATGAGATCTTTTGTACTTTACTACACACTACTAATATTTTTGAGTGCCCAATTCGCTGTTCAACACTGTCCTTTTCTTCAGAGGGCTGTCAGTGGACCTGCAGAGACCCTGGTCATACTGTTCCATAATGGTAACTTCTGAGTGTGTTATAGATTCATAAAAGCATCTAGACAGCAGAAATATCAACAGATATACTCATGAGTGGGACACAGCACTCAAAAGGGTATAAGGTTATTGGATGAAACTATATATATATATATATGTATGTATGTATGTATGTATGAATGTATGTATGTATGTGTGTATGTATATATGTGTGTATGTATGTATGAATGAATGGATGTATTGTATTTTTATTCATTCTTTGTTAGCCATATTTCTCCATATTTAATCTATTTACCTAATACAGTATTTAGAGCAACTTTGTACATTGGTAAGATGATTTTTCTATTTTATGCAACTACCGGCAAAACCATGAATACATGCCCTAGATAAAAGACAGAAGTATTTTTAAAAGCAAGTGGTAATTCCATAGATTGGAGATAAGCAATTGGTATTCCATGATTGATTTCAAGCATGATTAGAACCAATACAGTCACTATTTTAGGGTTTTTATGAAAGTACATGTGATTATTAGATCATTCTGAGAGTCAGGCACTCTGTGCAATGACTGCATCTTGAGAACAGACATAGCCATTTCCTTGTAATTTCCTCACCTTGCATAGGTAGCAACTAACCTAAGGTGCACTATTCATATTTTTCATCTGGTTAAGCACAATCTGTGTCAGGATTGTGAACAACTTATACTTACTTTTCTTCACCTGATCTAAACAACTTTTGATATGATATAAAAATGGTTGAATTACATTCCTTTTACCAAAGCCTCCTGGTGTTCTGTAGTGAGCAGGTGACATGTATGTATTTGAATACACACACACACACACACACATACATACACATACACACACACATACACATACACTCACACATACACACATACATATATACAAACACACAAACACACACACACACACACACACACCTGAGCATGTATCTTAGAGGTTACTCTCCAGGTCAATTCTTCATATATTCTTTCTCTTTCATTAGTCTCTTAAATTAATCTGTGGAATTACAACACAAGTCAGACAAATAGAGGAAAGAAAACATAAAAATCAGAAAGGAGCTGCTTGCTTGTGGCGCCCACCTGAAACCTGAAACCTCAGAAAAAAAGAAGAGTCCTGGTCCATCTAGTGCTACAAAGCAAGATGGTAACTCAAAAGAACATAAGAAAAATGTATTTCAAAAAACAGAAGCTGCTAGGTAATTAAAATTGGTAGGAAATCGAAAGTCCTAGAAACAGTTTGCATTTATCTCTTCACAAACAACCTGAGTCTTTCTGGACAGCACTGCTGGTACCATTTAAGCATTTTTTCTCTAAACAATTAAAATTACAAACTAGATATATAAAGGCCTGGTAGTATTACAAATTGAGTAACCTATGGATAAACCAAGGTTGTACAGACGAAAACAAACAAACAAACAAAAACTAAAGAGTTTAGAAAACCAATAAGAATACCAAACAATGTGTAACTGAAATGTTGCCTTGTTGCGTATTTGGTTTGTTACGTTTCCTTCCCAACTCCCGTTTCTTCTCAGAAGAGCAGCCCTTTCTCCTTGTTTTACCTTTCTCATAATTGTTTTCCATTTGTGAATTTGTCTTGCGACTTATGCATTCGGGATAATTAAGCTCTTATCATAAGACATATAGCTTCAAGACATTTTCCTAAAATATACGATCCAAAAAAGTAAACTTGTGTTTGTATTGAGAATTACCAAGAATTAACAATAATATTTAACAAACACCCCATAGACAAAAAAAAAAAAAATTAGTATTACTAACCACATATGACTGACCAGGAATAATTGCTACTTGCTGCTACCACTACAATTTTAGTACATTGCCATCATGATTAAAATTGTTTCCAGAAACTAGTTCTACATATTAAAATAGGGCTTTTAATCTAAAATTTTCTTTATCACTATATGCAGTTGATGTTATTTAAAATTCATGATCTAAAGCAGTCCTCTGTTTCAGTGATGAGATTTTATTCATGCATAACCCCAGTCACCCTTATCCACTCAGCCCACTCAAGGGGTTAATTGTTTGGAGAGATGGGCCTAAGAGAGACACTTGCTAAGGTTGAAAAACTTTGGAAGTTCATATTGCAAGGATAGCACAGTGAGAGAAATCTGAGCTCCTTACGTCAACCTCAAAGCAATGTGTACATTTCCACAGGCTTATCTAATGCCTGCTCCGGAGTAAGGCTAACACACGGATAATGTGAAGCATTTTCAGATTGCGAAAGTATCTTTTAGCCCTTTACTCTCTTGTCAAGCCCACATTAAGTATGTCACTTCTCATCTTAGGCCAATCACAGTGCACATAGAATGTTAAATTGCTTAGCCGTAAGGGTCAGCCTTGATGCAGAGATAGAATAAAGAATAGGATTCAAAGACTATTGTGCTTGCTGTTGAAATGCACGGAGGAGACGTAGTAACCACTTAATTCCTATCAGGAAATATGTATGCCAAATATGCCACATGGTAACTGTGTGATTGGAGTCGTTTCTATGGAAACACTGAAATCACAGGCATTGCTTACATATGAGAAGTAAAGTAGCATGTTAAAGAAACAGCCTCCTTTGAAACATTCTCATATCTTCTCTCAAAAAATATTCTTTCATTTTTATTAACTCTTTGAGAATTCTATAAATTGTGTTCTGATCATATTTACAGAGTCTTCCTTACCTACCCAATTTTGTGTCTTCTTTTCAATCCATTATTTGTATATTTCTTGTACCATCCATACATTCCTGGAAAACATTTAAAAAGAAAAAAGTGCAGTTTTGAACATTGACTCACAGCAAATCCATGGAAGCTTGCTTTCATTTGTGGAAAAAAAAACAGAACAATTCCTTCCTATAATGATTTATTTTTGTGTAAGTTTGGCAGTGCTTGCTAAAGTCAAAAAGATACAAGAACACGACCAATAATAGTGAACTTCTCTTATACACCAAGCTCTTCGAAAACACTGCCGGTGCCTACTACGGACTCCGAAGAGCTGAGATGGTCATTTTCTTTGATAAGATGGAAAGACCACAAGAATTACCGTATTTTATTACATTTCAAATTAATGAGGACATACATTGTAAGGTACATATCCCCTCGACGCCAAGACAAACAGAAAATGCTGCCAACTACAACAGGAAGACGGATTCAAAAATATTAGCCCAGTAAGGCGGGCGGTGGGGAAAAGTTGCTCCTAGAATGATTTCTCGTAGGAAAGCACCTGCCGCAGGCAAACCACCTTGACGGTCGTAGCTCCTTCCTGGTCTCTGACTCCAAACTCCACATTTCCTCCCCTGCGCCTCACAGACTCAAATATCTTCTCAAAACAAAACACATTTTCTCCTTCTTCTTTATTTCTGATGGTATTCCTGAGTCTTTGTAACCTTCGCGAGGAAGAAATCAAAGTGCACGGCACTGTATTAATCAGAAAAATGGATTGTGCCTGCCTCGTCCTGTCAATCACTTGATAAGGGAAAACAAATAGCAAAGATTAAATCACAGGCTGCTAGCAGGCTTTGTACTTGGAATAAATACATTTCAGCTCTCACAAAGTCCATTATGCACTGTTGGCTTTGATTAGCAGGGGGCATTTCATAAAGCACGGCAGAGAGCTACAGGCCAGTTGAAGAGGGAAGCCACACAAGTGTTTTCTTACTATTTAGTTAAACAGACGATTCACCCCAGTTAAAGAAAACAGCAAAGACTGTGACAATTACAAATGTCCTTGGAAAAGGGATGAATCTATCTGCCCGTAAAGGAGACGTCGCTTGAAAAGGCAGTGTCTGCGGCAAACAGAACACCAGCAGAGCGTGACTATAAAGAACAATCCATATTTGCTCTCACACTGGAGAGACCCACAATTGCAACCTGATTATAATCCTCACCTGGGAAATCTGAAATCAGCACCTGTTTTCTTTGGATGCGTGTGTGACACACTCCAGCGGCTTTCTACAGAATTTAGAGCCTTCATTTGCTGGAGTGGGTACCCTTGGAGCTGTGCTCAACTCGATTTATTCTCATTAAGCCACAGACTCGCCAGAATTGTTTGAGCTGTTCAATTCGTGGTGCTTTCATATTCCCACTTTTTTCTCTAGCTATAGACTGCGCTGTTGGTGTCTAGTCCATGGAGTCCTTTCATGCAAGGGCTCCACAGGTTTGCAGTTTATTAAGAGAGGAAAACTATTAAACATAGGAACAGTTATTTACTATATAGTCAGTTTTCTTAAGTACACTGAGAGACAGAGCCACCATATAATTGTATAATTGACTGCTGTATAATCACAATCATCATCACAAACCACGATGCCTTTCTGATCAGCTCTTCTCTGTTCAATTCCAACTCTCTCACTAGACTCCCTATTATTTTTGTTCAACTATTATAAAAATATAGCAGGTTTTGAAATGAATAATATTGATGGACAAACCATATAAAGAAGGTTTATGATTCTTATAATACTTATTATAATCTCTATAATCTTTAGTATTTCATCTCTGGGAATTATATTTATCCACACATGCTGCCTAAGAAATATAACGTGAACTGCACTGCTGTCTTGGTTGAAGCATAAGATATACCAAGCTTTCCTCGCTATGATTGCCTGATCAAATAACCAAAATAAACAAATGAAGAAACAAGACCTCAGCAACTTTCTAGTACCAAGAAAAGTCTGCTAGGTATTTATAAGGTAGTTCAGCAGTTTGCAACTTGCAGTAGTTACAGAGAATAGAATGACTCTACATTTAACAAATCTGTGTACATTTGTCAATCTGTTGTTTCAATTAAAGTGCTTTATAAAATAATTTTGATGTGATGGTTGAACTGTATAATTGTAAAAACAGAGACAATGGTAGCAATACGCCAAAAATATAACTTTTGATCCAGCATATGAAAAGTCACCTCAAAGTATTCAAACTTGTTGTGATCAGGTTTATCTAATCAATTTAATCTTCCAATGAATAAAGATTCATTGTAGTTAAGCAGATTCTTTGTTATCTCCTATTATTGAGGAATTTTTGCATAACTATTGTTCAATGACCTAAGGAAAAGTTTAACTTTAGTTTTTGCTAATCGTTACTGCCATCTACTGGCTTACTTTGTCACAACACTGTCATGGGTGTGGATTGGACATGTTTGCCAGGTATAGTCTATTATTTAAGGTAAGGAATAGTTTACATGACATAACTTAAATAGCAGGAATTAACACTGCGAGGTTTGATGAGTCAGACTTTTATGTTACTATATCCAGTAAAATGATCAGAGTAAGGAGGGATGTGTGAACTAGGCAAAATCATTGTAGGGCTTTTACTACATTTGTAGTCTGAACGTCTAATATATGACTTGACTATTTGATGTATTAGTATAATATGACTCAAAATTCTAGCAGACCCTTTAAAGGTAAAATGCTTAAATAAAAGATTTGAAAGTAGCTTACAACCTGAAGCTGATACACAAACCTGATATCCAGACATGAAGCAGTTAATTAAATTTGGCTAACACTAAATCAGGTGTCTGTTTTGGGTTGTGAGCCAAGGCACAGCTTTGTAGTAGATATTTTGAGAACATTTAAAAGACAATAGTATGCTGAGGGGTAAGGTGAATGAGATGCAGAAGAACATCTTACGTAGAGAAAGTGAGAATAGCAACACAGGAGGCTGTTCTTGCTTCCGCACAGAAAGCACAAATGTATCCTTGACGCTGGCACACAGCATTTACTGTTAGACGGTCGTTGAAGGTAAGACCCATGTGGAGCACGTGGAACTTTATGCATATTCTCAATGTAATAAAATACCTGGTTTTGATCATTGACAATTATAAAGCGCACTTTACATGGACACCACTTCGCTGAACTGCACAGAAAGTCCATTCTGTTAGTATAAACTGAAGGTTGCTTACTGGGCACTGCAGTTTTGGGGAAAAATGAATAAAACTACCTTACACTCCTTATTTAACTTGATGCTTTGGGCTATAAGTTGTCCTGGGGTACTCACGAAAATGGAAGTAAATTATTATTCTCTACACTACATAAAAATCTGTCACACTTAGAACACTTGTCCAGAAGCTGGTATGCCTAGGAAGTTTCTTGTTTTTCTCTAAAGAGAGTGATCAGCCAGTGGTAGTCAGCAGTGGACTCAGAAAGTGATTTGCCTCTCTCCCCATTCAGTCAAAGTAGACTACTTCAACATATATTATGCAACTGCATGTTTGTATGTTAATGCAGACACATGCATGTATAAATATTTAATCATAATTATACATAAATTTTCTTGAGAAAGTGCTCCACTGATCAAAAGCAATTTTAGCTTAAAACTGAAAATATGGAAAATGGACATGAATATAATAGGAAAATATTGAGAACAGCTTCAGTGTATACAGGAGGAGGGAAATGGAGGATTACCATGGTGATTTCTATTGGCTGCCTTTGCACAGTAGTACATTGAACGCTTCAGAGATTTAATTTATTTTGACCACAGTAATGGGTTTTCCTTTTCCAAGTTCTTTTCTTAGCAGCCACAGGTACAACGAAATGTGCAATACTAGTGAAGTTTCCATGCCTGTCCTCTTGCTTCTGCAGCATGGGGCTGTACATTCCGGGTGTGGCAAAGATGCGTGCATGGAACCTTTATATTCTTGAAACAAACTACACTTTACACTTGTCTTTGACAGATTTCAAGATGTTTTATTTGAACTACTGAGGAAAAACAAGAAAAATGATGCGTTAAGAGTTTGGTCAAATACAATATTTGTGGGGTTTTGTTGTTGATGATGATGGAGGTAGCAGTGCTGGTGCTGGTGGTGATGATTGATTTGTCTTCACAGAAACTGTATAAGGATTTTGGGTTGGTGTGGAAAGTGCATTACTGAAGCTGATGATTAATTCAACCATCCTAGCTGAGAATTAACTCAAAAAATAAGACTATAATGATTGACTTCTGCAGGATGTTTAAAATAGAATGTGAGAATGTGCATATCTTAAGTCCAGCCTCAGTATATTGGTTGTTTTCCATATCAGAATAAAAGGAAAAACAGCCTTCAGCTTCCTAAGTGTTTTTGACATCAATAAATTTTGTCTTTCCATTTGAAAGCCCAATCTCCTTTAGATCTAATTTAGTTTTCCAATTCAATTTCATATTGCTGTTTCATTATACACAGAAATTGATAACTTCGAAAAAGAATTTTAAAATTACCTCAATCATCTTTCTTTCTGGCTTGAGAAAGTGCTAGAATATGGTTATAGTTAGCAAATGAAAATCAACCAGAATGGCCTGTCTTCACTGCCTAAAGAATATTCACAAGGAGCTGATTTTTCATACTTTGATAATGTTATATATCAAGATTAGAAAGAAACAGATAAATGGACAGTTGTGGTAGTGATTAATCTAGTACCAACTGACCAACTGATGGAAATCATTGGATTGTTGTTTTATCAATGATGTTCCTGGTCTAGACTAAGGATCACCTCATATATACATCTCATGAGCTTAGCAGACATAACTTGATTTTGCTTTCTTGGAACCTCAGGGAGTAGGAATAAGCATGTGTCAGTTTTCTATGGCAAATGTAGAGTCTGACTTCTGTGTGTGTGATATTCTCAATGCTCCAATATGTCTTAAAACCCATATGTATCTACAACACTTCTGACTAAAGACCAACCAAGTTCTTCCATGTCCCTCCTTCCTAGCTCTGTACAGTGCTTAACTGGCTGTCATAGAGAGGGAACAAATCACACACAAGCAAAAACTACAGGTTGTACAGGTAAAATTGTAATTGGTTAAAAATGTGAAACCCTAAAATTTAACATGGACTTGACCATGAGGGACAAAAGGGTTCACTATACAGTTTAAAATAAGGAAAGGAAATATGAAAGCCACATTCTAAGAAGTTTAATCTTCTTGAACTATATCAAATAAATTGAAATGAAAAGGGCTTAAATAAGAGATAAAGAGAAACTATTGTTAACATCTTGCTGTGAGATAAAAGACTGACTTAAGGAAAAGGAAAACCAATTAAGTAGAAACTGAATCCAGATATATTTTAATTAAAAATGTGATGAAATCATATATTAATATAAGTGGGTTAAGTAAACGAATTATGGTTAAAGATATATCTGAAACTACATTCAATTATTTTATTTCTAAGGCAGTATTTTAAAAGTGGTGCTTTACATAAAATGCTTAATTACTAAAACTTTTTAATCTTGAGAAAGCAATATTAATAGATTCATAATCATTAGCCCCTTCAGAAAGCATTTCTTTTAACCAGTAAATATAAACAATATTTCAAATTATAATCAACAACAAAAATGGCAGAGACTATGGAAAAGTGGACATCCTGATTATGGTTATGAAGCTCTGGCTTTTATAAATCAGTTTGTATTTTAGTTTTTGAGGGCTTTTTATTTATTCTTTAATCATTTGTTTTACAGTCCAGACTTCATCCCCCTCCTAGTCCACTCTGTCTGTTCCACATCCCACACCACCCCCCAGTGTCCAAGAGGATGTCCTTACGACCCACTCCCATCCCACCAGACCTCTCCACACCCTTGGGGCCCCAAGCCTGTCAGGATTAGGTGCTTCTTCTCTGACTGAACCCAGACCTGGCAATATATACATATACCTCTGCCATATATGTGTCATGGGCCTCATATCAGCTGGCATATGCCACCTGGTGGGTAGCTCAGCGTCTGAGAGACCCTGGGAGTCCAGGTTAGTTGAGCCTGCTGGTCATCCTATAGGGTTGCCCTCCTCAGCTTTTTACAGCTTTTCTCTAATTCATCCACAGGAGTCCCCATATTCTGTCCATTGGTTGGGAGTAAATATCTTCATCTGACTCTTTCAGCTGCTTGGCGGCTTTCGAAGGGCAATCATGATAGGCCCTTTTTGGTGAGCACAACAGAAGAATCTCAAATGGCTGAGAAGCACCTAAAGAAATGTTCAAAGTCCTTAGTCACCAGGGAAATGAAAATGAAAACGACCCTGAGATTCTACTTCACACCAATCAGAATGACTAAGATCAAAAACTCAGGTGACAGCACAGGTTGGCAAGGATGTGAAGAAAGGGGAACACTCCTCTATTGCTGGTGGGACTGCAAACTGGTACAACCACTCTGGAAATCAATATGGAGGTTCCTCCAAAAATTGAAAATAGATCTACCTGAAGACCCAGGTATACACTCTTGGGAATCTACCAAACGATGTCCCACCATGCCATAGGGGCATGTGTTTCACTATGTTCATAGAGGCCTTATTTGTGATAGACAGAAGCTAGAAACAACCCAGGACTCCCACAACAGAAGAATAGATACAGAAAATGTGAGTCATTTACATAATGGAATACTACTAAGCTATTAAGAATAAGGACACGATGAGATTTTGCAGGCAAATGGATGGAACTATAAAATAACAACGTGAGTGAGGTAACCCAGACCTAAGAAGATATGCATGGTATATACTCAGTAATAAGTGTATATTAGTCAAAATGTGCAGAATACCCAGGATACAATCCACAGAAGTCAAGAAAAGCCTATTTCTATTCTCATCTGTATTTTGCTTCTGAGCTCACTCGCTCCTTGCCTTTCTCTCTTGCTCTAATTCTCACTGTGATGTGTTTCATTTTTCACCATGTTTAAAACCTTCTGTCTTAGAGGACATTGCATTAAGATTTGGGATGTTTGCAGAGAATAAAACAGTAGAATATTCTAGGAGGAAAAGAAACATTCCATCCTGCAAGGGCATCTAGTTAATCATAGGAAGGAAACAACTCAAAATAACATTAGGAAGTCCCTGAAACTAACCAGATTGTATAGATTCCCTCCAAGCATATATAAGCAATAGGAACTGAGAGATAAACTGAGCTCCCAAAAGAGTCTTAGAATAGCTGAGTGATCTGGAAGAAGCTAAGATCAGCCAAGTCTAAAAAGGCTCAGACCAAATGAACTACCTAGGAAGGACACCCTCCAATCTAATGTTTCTGCTGATGGCCACTATCCAGTATGCTCCAGGTTTCCAACCTATGTTAACTGCCATTGGTGCTGGAGGGGCTTTTTTGTGATGCCGCTGCAACTGTCTCTCAGTCATTTCTGTTCCCTCATGTAACTCCTGTCACATATTTCTGTAAGTAACACCAATTAAACTCGTTGGATCTCCAAACTAAAATTTAGTAGGATCATTTTGTCCCCTTTCTGGGGTGAAAAGATTCTCTCTCTCTCTCTCTCTCTCTCTCTCTCTCTCTCTCTCTCTGTGTGTGTGTGTGTGTGTGTGTGTGTGTGTGTGTGTATGTTTCTACACACACACACACACACACACACACACACATACACATTCTGTACCAGTATAATATTGTTTTAATGGCTAACAGTGCAACTGTGAAATCCATAAGCTTATTCTTCTCTTCCAAGATTTTTTAGCATCCTTATAAATTAGAGGATTAGAATTTTTTTAGGGCTTTGTTCTATCAATGCATTCAGCACTCATATGAATGCTGGCTTCATGTCAGCAAATCTTCTAATATATGAACCAAAAGTCTCTTTCATTTATTTGTGTCTCTTTTATTTTCATTCACTCTCTGTTTGTAAAACTCACTATATAGGTCTGGTAGCTTCTTAAATGTATTCTTAAGTATTTATTCTCTTTGACATGATTTCAAATGAAATTATTTCCCTTGTGTCCTTTTAGCTGTTTCTTGTTGCTTAGGAATGAACTGATTTTAGTGTTAAGCTTGATTCTACACTTTGCTGAATTTGCATATTACATAAATTGTTTTGGGGGATTTATTTTCCTGGCTTTTCTCCATGTAAAACCATGTCACTTGAGACTATACTTTTACTTTTTTTCCAATTTGAATGCAATTTATCTTTTTTTTAAAAAAAAAATCCTTCTGGCTGTTCTTGTATATCCCAATCTACTTCATACTCTTGGGGAAAATATTTCATTCTTTTATCACCAAATATAAAGTATACAATGTTACCTTTGGGATTTATGTAAGTGATATTTACAAAGTTGACAAAGTAAATATCTATTTCTATTTTTTCTGCTTATATCATGAAACAACACTGGCTTGCAAAAGAACTTTCTGCATCAGTTGAGCTAATATTTGTTCTTCACTGGGTTCTTGGAGTGTACCATAGAGTTGTGGTTTCAGTAAATATGGACCCCATAGGCTCCTATATCTGTGTGCTCAGTCATCAGAGATGGCACTATTCGAGAAGGATTAGGATGTATAATCATGTTGAAATAGGTGTAGCCTTTTTGGAAAAAGTGTATCACTGTGGGGTAGGCTCTGAGATGTCAAAAGCCCATGCTAGGTCCAGGGTGGTCTCTCTCTCTCTCTCTCTCTCTCTCTCTCTCTCTCTCTCTCTCTCTCTCTCTAGAACAGGAGGTAGCTCTTGGCTACTTCTACTGCACCACATTGCTGCCAACTTGCTCCATGCTGCCATGCTGCCTGTCATGCTAATAATGTATTAAGTCCCTGTAAGCAAGGTCCCAATTAAATTATGCTTTTTGTCAGAATTGTTTGGTTATGGTGTCTATTCACAGCAATGGACTAGTGACTAAATCACACTCTGATTGACTTTCTTTTTTATTAAAAGTAGATTCTTCTCTCATACATCCTAACTATAGTTTCCCCCTCTCTGTTCCTTCCAGCTTCCTATTATCTCCCTTCCCTCCAAGATCCACTCCCTTAGATTCCCATTTGGAAAAGATCAGGCCTCTGAGAGTCAAAAGTCAGACATGACAAAACAAGATACAATAAGACAAGGGGAAGACACTCATACCAAGGCTAGACACAACAACCTAATAAGAGGAAGAGTCCCAAGAGCAGGCAAAAGATCAGAGTCACGCACTCACCCTTTCAGGAGTCCCAAAGAAATACCAACCTAACAACCATAAGCTATAAAAGACCTGATATAGAATATTGTAAACTCTGTGCTTGCTGCTTCAGTCTCTGCAAGCCCATATGATCCCTGCTTAGGTGAATCAGAAGTACTGGATTTCCTCTGCAATTTTAATATAAATCCTAATTTATAGTATATAACTAGCATGCTGCTGGAATTTTTTGCTGGTTTCTTGGGGATTTTTGAATCTATATGAATAAGATGAATAGTTCTTATTTTTATAACTTTATAGAAATTTTGTCTGGCATTAGAGTCAATGTAATTTTGAGTTCAGCTCACCTAATGAGTTTGGAAGGACTCACTCCTCTGCCATACTCCAGAAGCAAGTCGAAGAAAATTGACCTTAATTCTTTAACTGATTGGCAGAATTCACCCATAAAACATATGGGCCTAGAATTTTATTTTTCACTACAGAACAATAAAGTAGTAAAGGATAGAGATATTTGCTATGATGTCAAGAATGCAGAAAGACATTAGAAACTAAGGTAATTGTTTTCCTGAAATCCAAAGAAAGAATGAGTCCCAGTTGCACTTTAGATTGGAAACATGGGAAAAAAATGGAACATGGGAAGTATATGATACATTGTCCTTGAATTTAAATTCTTTAGCAAATGTGTAATGATAATGACAGAACCTACCAAAATTCTATATATGGCTATTGTAAAGACAGTGGTGTGCGACCTTTCCTTGAGAAATCAGTACTCAAACTTGGATATGCGATAATCTTCCCATAAGCACCCTTTGTTCCCCATGAACTACCATTCTTCAGGATGTGGGATTTTAAAATCTCTATTAATAATAGAGATTTTTAAAATCAAAAGTCTGTTTCACATTGGCTTATCCTGAAAACTATTTCATTGACAGAGTCAGAAAACCCGCTTTGACTTTGTGGAGGTCTCTGAAGAGAATTTACACTGCTGTTACACAGAGTATAGAAACTACATCATTCTACTACTGACCATAACATCAATGATAAACTAGTGCAGCAGATATTCTGTTTTATTTCAAAATCAATAACTCACTGCAGAACTCAAACAGTACCTTCCAGGATACTTGTACTGAACATCTGAAACTACACATATCTCTATTACCTATAAACTATGAAAGCATCTATTTCTAAAATGTCAAAATTGCATAGTAACAAAATAGTAATTAATTTTATTTTTATGTTAGGAAAAATAATTTGCAAAAAGAAAATACTTTCATAGTCTATAAAGTAGAATTCAAGAAGTTTGGAATCATTCAACACTGATATGACCTCAAGGACTGAAACAATACCTAAAACAGAGCAGATATTTCAAGGGTGTGTACAGCTGTATGCATATATATATATATGTATGCATATATATATATGCATACCAGATAATCTATGAACATAGATATCAATGATTTTTATAATAAAAACTCCTTGCATGATACAATGACGAATTAACAAAATAATATAAACGTCTTGAACTGCATTATGATTTTATCCAAAAATTATAGTTTTAAGTGAAACTGCTATAGTTACTATCTCTAATATAATAATAGGTGATCATTTCTTTAAATGTAAATATAATATTATTTTCATTTTGTTTTTAATACTTTTACAGAGAAAATATTGATAGGTTGGGGATTTAGCTCAGCGTTTGAAAGGTTGCCTAGCAAGTGTAAAGTTCATTCACTCTTTAGCACCAGAAAATCGATTTCTATGTTTCTTACATGTTGATCTGTATATTTAGAAACATGCTGTAAGAACAAATTTTGTACAATATTAGAATAGTGACCATGAGTGAGAACACAAAATACAAACAAATATTCTATGATTATTATTCATATATTTCTTATATTTATATTAAGCATTATCAAATACAAATTATTCATAAATAATATAAAGAATAAAGGTTCTTAGTTATTACCAAATAATACTGTAATTCAGGTTGCTCCTAGTATTGAAACCATGTATTATGTACTCAAAACTTACACAGCACAAAAGAATGTGAAACTACATCTATATATGCGTATTAGGTATTAATGTCCACTCATTGATTTTTAATCAGGTTTCCATAGTTGGCAGGACTAATTAAATCATAAGGCTTATTAAATTAGTTTTTCTTTATCAACAAGCAATCCGAAATTCTTATAACAGCTAAAATTTAACCTGTATTTTATAAGGGCAATTAATACCTAACATTGCAGTGTAAGAAAACTCACACAGTAAAAGGGTTGTGAAATCTTGTAAGGCACTTGAAATGACTTTCAAACATTTTATCAGAAGTCAAGTCAAGACTAACTAAAATTAATACTGTTCAAATATTTTTTTCTAAAATATGTTTATTTTAGTGATAAGTAGCCTACTGCCTTGTGTGGCAAGAGATAGCACAAACATAGGCAAAGTATGACTCTGATAAATGCTAGAGACTCGGCACAACCAAATCTTAATCCAAGTCAGAAAATAAAATGGGGAAATAACCTATGCAAATGTAATAGTATCAGTAAAAATATAACATGTTCCAAAGAGAGAAAAAAAATTAAAGATCGAGGGAGCTTCGGTTATTAATAAATATGTTGGCCAGCTTTGAGGACAGTTTATGAAAGCTTAACTAGGTCATGTTACAAAACATCTGGATCATTTTCCATACCCTTTTGGATGTTTATTCAGTGACCCAATACTCATTTGAAGCTATGGCTTTGATAACAGTATGAAAGCTTTGATAGAGCATCTGTCTTTGAAGCATCAGTAGGCACTGGCCTGGAAAGTGGGCATCCTTCCAGGACACTTCCCTCTCATCCTTCTACAGAGGGACTGTGCGGAACACTCTTTCCAGAGAGTTGCAACAGATACCTATTAACGCAAGCAGGGAGTGTGCGGCAGACCAACGTAATGAGGGCACAAGTCCACATTGGTGAGCCATTGAGTTGTGACTCGGGTTGCTCACAGGAATATAGATAGTGGTTACTTGCAGAAGAAGGGATATCTCAAAAGAGATGGAAAGTAACTAAAGAAAACAGATGTGATACTGAAAATCCCACCATCCATAGGTCATAAGTTATAAAAGCTGCAACTTTCCAAAAAAAGTGCTATACAACTTGCTGGCAGCTCTAGTCTCTTCTCTGGAACTTAATTGGTAAGAGTCTAGACACACTCTCTCTCTTCTCTCTCTCTCTCTCTCTCTCTCTCTCTCTCTCTCTCTCTCTCTCTCTCTCTCTCTCTCTCTCTCTCTGTCTGTCTCTCTCATAGGATATTTTCTTTATTTACATTTCAAATCTTATCCCCCTCTCCAGGTCTACACTCCAGATACCCCCTATCCTACCCCACTCCCATCTCTATGAGGGTGCTACCCCACCCACTCATGTTATTCCCCTACACTGGGGCATTGAATCCTAACAGGACTAAGGGCCACTACTCCCACTGATGTCCAACAAGGCCATCCTATGCCACATACGCAGCAGCTGGAGCCATGGGTCCCTAGATGTGCACTCTTTTGTTGGTGGATTATTCCCTGGAAGCTTTGGGGAGCGTGGCTGGTTGATACTGTTGCTCCCCCCATGAGGCTGTAGACCCCCTCAGCTCCTTCAGTACCATCTCCAACTTCTCCATCACGGACCCCATGCTCAGTCCAATGTTTGGCTGTGAGCATCTGCCTCTGTATTTGTCAGGCTCTTGCAGAGCTTCTCAGGAGACAGCCATATCAGGCTCCTGTCAGCAAGCATTTCTCAGTATCCACTATAAGGCATGGATCCCCAGGTGGGACAGTCTCTGAATGGCCTTTCCTTTAGTCTTTGCTCCACACTGTGTCTCCATATTTCCTCCTGTGAGCATTTTGTTTCCCAATGTTTATGTTCTAAGATCAAGAAAAAACAAATGGGACCTCATAAAATTGCAAAGCTTCTATAAGTCAAAGGACACTGTCAATAGAACAAAATGGCAACCAACAGATAGGTAAAAGATCTTTACCACTTCTATATCCAATAGAGAGCTAATATCCAATATATACAAAGAACTCAAGAACCAAATAACTCCAGAGCACCGAAGAACCCTACTAAAAATTAGGAACAGAGCTAAACAAAGAATTTTCAACTAAAAAACTCAAATGGCCAAGAAGCACCTAAAGAAATGTTCAACATCCTTAGTTATCAGGGAAATGCAAATCCCCTGAGATTCCACCTCACACCAGGCAGAATGACTAACATCAAAAGCTCAGGTGACAGTAGATGCTAGCAAGGATGTAGAGAAAGAGGAATACTCTTCCATTGCTAGTGAGATTGAAAATTGGTACAACCACTTTGGAAATCAGTCTGGCAGTTCATCAGAAAATGGGACCTAGTATTACCTGAGGACCCAGATATACCACTCCTGGGCATATACTCAGAAGATGCTCCAACATGTAATAAGGACAAATGCTCTATTATGTTTATAGCAGCCTTATTTATAATAGCCAGAAGCTGGAAGAAACACAGATATCCCTCAACAGAAGAATGAATATAGAAAATGTGGTACATTTACACAATGGAATACCATTCAGCTATAAAAACAAAGACTTCATGAAATCTGCAGGCAAATGTATGGAACTAGAAAATATCATCCTGAGTGAGGTAACCCAGCCACAAAAAAATACATATGGTATGCACTCACTAATAAGTGGATATTAGCCCCAAAGCTCGGAATACCCAAGATACAATTCACAGACCATAGGAAGCTCAAGAAGAAGGAAAACCCAAGTTTAGATGCTTATGAGTCTTTTATTTTACCAGCTCATTAATCTATCTAAAAAGCTGGAAAGAGACCTTTGGTAATATGCAATTTTACTACTTTCTAAAAAGCCTTTTATCTTTCAACTGTACTTCATATTCCCTCCCTTCCCTTTTGGAAGGAATGTTGTAACTGGGAAGAAATTAATACACAATAGTTGTCTTCCATTTTTCTGAGTAATTTTACTTCAAAAGACTCATACCCATGGCCATTAGCTGTGTCTCGACTATAAACAATGATTGCCATTCCCCAGCCTTGGCACCCAAGAAGCCTGGCAGTGTTGTCAATGTTTTCCACCCTAGTGTTAACATTTTCAATGACCCTAGGAAAAGATGCCTTAGGGTAAGAGAAAATTTCACTATGGCAGAATTCAAGAACAAAATTAACCTTGAAACTTGTATAACCATCTTGAAAAAAGTAACCCATTGTCCCCTTTCAAACTTCAAAGGTAAACCTCTTTAGAACAATGTACAAAAGAAAACTCTTATGTGGCAGCCCAAGCCTCTGAACACTCAGGAGGCCAAAACACAAGGATTGTTCTGAGCTCCAGTCTAACCTAAGTTATACTGTGAGATCCACACCAGTCTGGGTTACAGAAAAATCCCTGTCTCAAAAAAGAAAAACTGATAATCAATCTATCAATCCATCCATCCATCCATCCATCCATCCATCCATCCATCCATCAATCATTCAGTAAAAGAATAAAAATCAAAACAAATAAATACTACAAGGTTAGTCAAATTACCGTTAAACTCTGACCAATCTTGTTTCCATATAGAAGCTTTTTTTTTTTACCATTTTATAATTTACTGCACATATTTAAAACAATATTAAAAATACAAATGATAATATACTTACATATTACATCTCAAAATTCTAAAAGCCAACTGAATTTAATTAATTCCAGCTATTAAATTACAAAGTCAAGAGTCAAGCCCAGTGCCCCAGTGGCAAAGCGATTCCTCTTTTACTACTAGCACCATGTACTCTGCAACGTCCTTACCATTTCCGCTGTAACTTAATGTTGTAAGTGGAAAACTGGATTCCGCAATTTGTCTTATATTTTCATTTATTCCCACATAACATTAACTTGCAACTATTTATTTCTCTGAAGCTAAGAAAGATACTCTGAAAACTATAATTCTATTGACCCTTTCCAATAAAATTTTCTATTAAGTTCAGATATAATTTTTAGTTGACTGGTAATTTAAAACTTAATTTTCTTCTTCAGAAATTTTTTTGCTCAGTCTTCAATTTCCTTTCTATAATAATATAACAAAAATTCAGTATTCCTGTGTGTTCAGATCCACAAACCACTTATTCTTTACACTGACTTATACCTTTGCCCTCCTGAGTTATTCTATGCAAGGTAATATGATGACCTCTTGCTTGCAGTCTGGGTTGCTAATAGAAAGCCACACAGGAGAACAAAATGAGGGAGGAGGGGGAAATGTCAGGGCATTTTCTTCAGCTCATCTATTAGTGAAGGTCACTGTTCCTTTTAAAATGGCTTTTTCAGGGGACACTCAATTCCACTTAACCATTTTCCACCTCTGTGTTCTGTGTTTGGGATCAAACATTCTTGGTATTATTAACCTTAGACTCTTAACTTCCTTTTGAATATTTTTGTCCAACACAACTACACTCATACTACTTGTTCATTGTTAAAATATCTATTGTTGTTTAAGTGTCCTCTCTCTCTCTCTCTCTCTCTCTCTCTCTCTCTCTCTCTCTCTCTCTCTCTCTCTCTCTCTCTCTCTCTCTCTCTCTGTTTTCAGTCATGTTTGGTGTAGTAAAGAGTGAAGGAAAAGTACAGGTTCCTATGAGGTGATGTAGATTATTCTCATTTTACTGTTTTTGTGTCTGTATGGTTTTTGGTTGGTTGTTTTGATGGATTTATTATTATTAACAATAATAACTTGATACTATTATCCTTCATATATTTTGGCCTGCTGCTAAGCCTGACCTTGTTTTCTTGGTGGCCTCTAGTGAGGAGGAAGTGTTTGCTGGAGGAGGAGGCTCCAACTTGGTTATACCTCTAACATAAATATGTATCTAGATTCACCAAAGTGCTGCTAAGATCATCTGGTCTATAAGATTTATCAATCTCTGTGATGATGTTTATCTAAAGCTTCCATTAACCAGACCATTCAATTTATTTACAAATTATTGAGATGAACCACATTTGAACTCTACATTTATGACATGCTTATGTTTCTTTCTTTTTTTCTTTTTTTCTTTTTTTTATTTGATATATTTTTATTTACATTTCAAATGATTTCCCCTTTTCAAGACCCCCCACTCCCCGAAAGTCCCATCAGCCCCCTTCCCTCCCCCTGTTTTCCCACCTAACCCTTCCCACTTCACTGTTCTGGTTTTGCCCTATACTACTTCAATGAATCTTTCTAGAACAAGGGGCCACTCCTCCTTTCTACTTGTACCTCATTTGATGTGTAGATTATGTTTTGGGTAATCCAGGTTTCTAGGTTAATATTCACTAATTAGTGAGTGCATACCATGATTCATCTTTTGAGTCTGGGTTACCTCACTTAATATGATATTCTCCAGCTCCATCCATTTGCCTAAGAATTTCATGAATTCATTGTTTCTAATGGCTGAATAGTACTCCATTGTGTAGATATACCACATTTTTTGCATCCACTCTTCTGTTGAGGGATATCTGGGTTTTTTCCAGCTTCTGGCAATTATAAATAGGGCTGCTATGAACATAGTGGAACATGTATCCTTATTACATGCTGGGGAATCTTCTGGGTATATGCCCAGAAGTGGTATAGCAGGATCTTCTGGAAGTGAGGTGCCCAGTTTTCTGAGGAACCGCCAGACTGATTTCCAGAGTGGTTGTACCAATTTGCAACCCCACCAGCAGTGGAGGAGTGTTCCTCTTTCTCCACATCCTCGCCAATACCTGCTGTCTCCTGAATTTTTAATCTTAGCCATTCTGACTGGTGTAAGGTGAAATCTCAGGGTTGTTTTGATTTGCATTTCCCTAATGACTAATGAAGGTGAGCATTTTTTAAGAAGCTTCTCCACCATCTGAAGGTCTTCAGGTGAGAATTCTTTGTTTAACTCTGTACTCCATTTTTTAATAGGGTTATTTGGTTTTCTGGAGTGTAACGTCTTGAGTTCTTTATATATATTGGATATTAGCCCTCTATCTGATGTAGGGTTGGTGAAGATCTTTTCCCAATTTGTTGGTTGCCGATTTGTCCTTTTGATGGTGTCCTTTGCCTTACAGAAACTTTGTAATTTTATGAGGTCCCATTTGTCAATTCTTGATCTTAGAGCATAAGCTATTGGTGTTCTGTTCAGGAACTTTCCCCCTGTACCGATGTCCTCAAGGGTCTTCCCCAGTTTCTTTTCTATTAGCTTCAGAGTGTCTGGCTTTATGTGGAGGTTCTTGATCCATTTGAAGTTGAGCTTAGTACAAGGAGACAAAGATGGATCAATTCCCATTCTTCTGCATGCTGACTTCCAGTAGTTGAACCAGCACCATTTGTTGAAAAGGCTATCTTTTTTCCATTGGATGTTTTCCGCCCCTTTGTTGAGGATCAAGTGGCCATAGGTGTGTGGGTTCCTTTCTGGTTCTTCAATCCTGTTCCATTGATCCACCTGCCTGTCACTGTACCAATACCATGCAGTTTTTAACACTATTGCTCTGTAGTATTGCTTGAGGTCAGGGATACTGATACCCCCAGAATTTCTTTTATTGTTGAGAATAGTTTTAGCTATCCTGGGTTTTTTGTTATTCTAGATGAATTTGAGGATTGCTCTTTCTAACTCTGTGAAGAATTGAGTTGGGATTTTGATGGGTATTGTGTTGAATCTGCATATTGCTTTTGGCAAAATGGCCATTTTAACTATATTAATCCTGCTGATCCATGAGCATGGGAGGTTTTTCCATTTTTTGAGGTCTTCTTCCATTTCCTTCCTCAGAGTCTTGAAGTTCTTGTCATACAGATCTTTCACATGTTTGGTAAGAGTTACCCCAAGGTACTTTATACTGTTTGTGGCTATTGTGAAGGGGGTCATTTCCCTAATTTCTTTCTCAGCCTGCTTATCCTTTGAGTATAGGAAGGCTACTGATTTGCTTGAGTTGATTTTATAACTTGCCACTTTGTTGAAGTTGTTTATCAGCTGTAGGAGTTCTCTAATGGAGTTTTTTGGGTCACTTAGTTAGACTATCATATCATCTGCAAATAATGATAGTTTGACTTCTTCCTTTCCAATTTGTATCCCTTTGACCTCCTTATGTTGTCGAATTGCCTGAGCTAGTACCTCAAGTACAATATTGAAAAGATAAGGAGAAAGGGGGCAGCCCTGTCTAGTCCCTGATTTTAGTGGGATTGCTTCAAGTTTCTCTCCATTTAGTTTGATGCTGACTACCGGTTTGCTGTATATTGCTTTCATGCTTACATTTCTTTCTTAACTACTTGTTAATTTTGATGTATTAGGAAAACGTTGTGTAAGACTGTCCCAGAGAAATACAATCCACATATGCACTTCTGCTAATCCCAGAAAGACAAGCCAGGATATAACAAAATAATGATTTCACCAGAGTCCAACTTGAGAAGCTAATGTGTTTCATTGGATTTACTCATAGGTGTGCAGATGAGGAATTGATTTCAGGGACATTGATATCTCAAAATATCATCTGCATCACCAAATATCCCCCACACCAAGACAAACAATTCGGGGAATTGTAAACCCTTGAGGTCTCTGCACAACTTCCAGGCAGCCTGAGAAATCCCTTCCTTGCAGCTCTATTGCTCAGTGTCCTTCTCTACAATTTTTTAAATGATAATTTTATAAAGTCGGAGAGGGACCTTCATATTCCTAAAAACCTTCACTTTTCCAGAAATGTGACCCTTTGTTTACCTCTTCAGTCTCAAAGCCTTTTTGTTCTTCATTAGGATGTTCCAATCTGAGGGAAATGCCTATATTATAATAATCCTTAACATATAATTACATCTACAAATTAGACAAAAGACAAGAAAATCCTTAGATCCAGTAATGAAGCATAAAGAATGGTGAACAGTGTCACATTGAGAGAGTGACCAACCTATCCAATAGGTAGGAAGAGACTCTCAAAGCAGCATAAACTGTGTCATCCAAGTAACATGTAACTGATAGATCTTATACTAAATGGTTTTACCAGTTAGAAATGCAAAACAAATGAAAATTTGAGTACAAATTATACAACCAAGAAATTTATTTATATTCCTAAGCTTTTAAAACAAATCCTAAATGATTTAGCTCCTTCTAACATGTCATTATTCCATTTTACAGGATATACCAGTTGTTTTGGCTAAAGTGTTGGTCGATTACAAAAGCTGTATTATTCTATTGCAGTGATGTATTTCCTCAGCTTTGTATTTCTGTCTGTCATTCCTCAGGTCTTACCCTGGGCAGCATGTTTCCAGAATGGTTTTTCTAAGACATGTCTACTAAAAGTTGCTGGCATCATGTGAATCTTTCTCATGCATCGAGTTCTCTCCCTTCATTGTCCTCTTCACTGTCCCATAGGTTGTATCATCTGATTTTAAATGTGTTAGATTTCTCCTCTCTATTTAACACTTTATGTCTGTAGTACCTATGATGTACACAAAGTTCTTAACCATAGTCTCAGGATGAATTTGAGTGGATCTGAATGGATAATTCTAGATTTTTGCTTCCAAATAACTATTAGTGTGGAATCTGGGTCAAGCTGTAACTACTCTGCCATCATGTCTGACTGAAATATCACTTTAAAACCTGCCATTAGAATTTTGATGACATGGGAAAATATTGATAAAATACAATCATTATCTCTAAAATGCTTTCAATTGTCCAGTTGTAACATAGATTTATTAATAAAAGAGATACTTTTGCACTATTAAAGATTCACATGATGCCAGCAACTTTTATTATTTCCACAAATTAAAAGTTAACTCACAAATTCAAGATACAAAAATAAACGTAAGGAATTCCCAAAAGAAGGAGTTGTTGAAGTCTCAGAAAATGCCAAATAAATCAATCAAGAGACCAGTGTACTCAAAGTTCATATATAAAAGCACAATCAGCCCTATTTCCTAATCCCTTTCTCAGGCAACAAAATGTTCAATTTGTTGTCTGATCACTTACCCAAGTTCCAAACATGTGTCTAGTAAAGACACATTATTAATTATTCATCTATCTGTATCTTCTTTATGTTTATGTTTATCTTGCCATTGTGAATTCATCGTATCCTCTCAGTAGCTTTCCTATAGAAAACAAATGTGCACTTGATAAAAGTTTTATGCCCAAAATGAAACAGCTCCATGGTGATGAGTTAATATCTTTTGTAATAATATATTAACATTCAGCTAATGAATTGTTGGTCTACAGAATTTTGAACAAAATGGCTATTATTTAATTAGTAAAATTAAGTACTTAAATATTTGCATGTACAAATTGCATAATAATTTGCATTATATAATAATACATTTATTTAATAATAAAGTAAAGGTAAAAGTCAGTAATTAAATAAAGAGAATTATCAGAAACTAAACCTTAAAAAGATAGAGAAAAAAAAACATAGTCATGAAAGAAAAAAGAATCCATAAAAAGAATGAGGGAAACAATAAAATTTGGAATATAGATAAAAAATTTGATGGAAATTTCTGAACAATGCATATGCTGGAAAGTAGATTGGGAATAAGGGAAGCAGAAAAGAAAAAGAAAGAAAGAAAGCTTAGTAAAATAGATAGTGATGGCTCACAGCCATGATGTTAACATTTTGTCTGGGCTCTGCCCACAGTTACCTGGCAACAGCCAGGTATGCCTGACTCACTATAAAAGTCTCTCTCTCTCTCTCTCTCTCTCTCTCTCTCTCTCTCTCTCACTCTCTCTCTCTCTCTCTCTCTCTCTCTCTCTCCTGCCTTCTTGCTCTCCCTCTGTCCTCTCCAGCTCCCCCTCTGTCCCCATCGCCTCTCCTGTCTCTGTCCACATGTTCATGTTCGGTCGGCCTCTACTCTATCTCTCTACCTTTCTCTGTCTCTACTAAGCCCATTCCCAGAATAAACTCTATTCTATACTATACTGTCACGTGACTGGTCCCTCAGGGGGAAGGGATGCCTCAACATGGGCTCATGGTGGCACCTGCTTCCCCCACACCTGAATACACAGCCATGAAACATATTCCTTCTCTCTTCCTTTTTATAACACACAACAGTGGCTAAAGCAGGAGGATGGCAAGTTTGAAGGCAGCCTGAGCTACATAGCAAGATCTTATCAGAGAGAGGAGGGGGATGGTGAGAGAGCTGGAAAGTAGTCAGACACATGGGAAAATAGAATAAAAAGAATGTACCACAGACATCGAACCAGAAGCAATAAGCAGGGTTCATAAACGAAATTAGAGAAAGTCAGAAGTTAAAAGAGATGCAGACGAACAGAAGAAGGGCTGCAGGCAGATGGAAGAGTTAAACAGTCTAAAGGAATCATAGAGGAAATGAGGAACTAGTCACTCAAAAATGGGTTTGCATAATCATTGCAGATAACCATTACAGGCTCAAGGATAGAAACCCACATCCCTAGTGTCCACTCCAGTGTAAAGAACATAATCACAAATCCCTCAGGAAGACTGACAAGCAATTATATCAAAAAGGCAACTGGTAGAGAGAAAACGCTTTCCATTACAGTCAGCAGAGGCCATGGAGCAACAGCCCGTCTTTCTCATTATCCGGAGATGGCACATGGGTGCACTTCACATTTTATGCTACTTATCCTAAATTCATGCTTTACTTTCCCCCCTAGAAATAAAAATAATGATTTTGAGTGGATGACAATTACCTACCCCTAGCAATTATTTCCCAGCTTTTCTTTCAGCTGTAATTTGTTTGAATAAATTTTGCATGATGAGAGTAAATCAGTTATAGTTGATTACAGAACAGCTTTAATGCTTTCATTTACCACAGAAAAGATGACCAATTGAGTTAACATCCTGTCTTTATCCCGTCCTTTTTACCAAAAGAGAACATAATATTTGAATATATGATATACACATGCACATACACTCACATACACACACATACACACACACACACACACACATACACACATACACACACACACACACACACACACACACACACACCATTAAAATAGAATTTTCTGAGTATCTAAACCAGCATTATTAACTATTAACCTTGGATCTTTTATGTATAGAATAACCTTCATCTGAACAGGCTTTTTTAGACACTGGCAACACTGGTTCTATCAGAGCAAGTCAAATCTAGTCTAACTTAAGTAATGGAAATTCGTATTGTATTCTAGCTAATTACTGACACATTACTTTAATGTGTTATGTGTTGCACATATTATAATTCAATTTTGGTAAATTACTTGCATCTGATGGAATCAAGCAAAACCGCAGGAGTAATAGCAAAAGGAAGGTTGCAGTTAGTATGAGTAATACTCAAGAATACCACTGCGCCATGGACTACTAAAAGAGGCAGCTTAACAAATGGCCGTTCCTAGAACCATATAGCAATGTGGAATATTAGAGAAGTGACTACGGAATTGTAAGAAACATTTTATGTGCAGTAATAAGGTCCAACGTATCAGAAAATCTCATAATAATAAATCAGGAAGGATATAAAGACATCGGCTAGAACACACAAACAGGAGTTAGAAATAAGTGGTTGATTGAATACAAAGGGCTCTGTAAGTTCCTTTATTTGAATTCTAGGTTCCTAATTGGTGGAATAGTTTTGGGAAGGAATAGGACGTGTAGCTTCTTTGGAGAAATGTGTAAATGTGGGTGAGCTTTAAGATTTCAAAAACCCACAAAAGGCCCAGTCTTGTTCTCCCTGCCTTCTGATTGTTGATACAATCAGAAAATTGTTGATAGGTTACTGTTCCAGCATTGTGACGGTCATGGGCCCACACACTGAAGCTATTAAGAAACTTCAGTTAAAAGCTTTCTTAATGAGTTGCCCTGGTCATGTTGTTTCTTCATAGTAATAGAATAGTAACCAAGACAAAATAAGGAATATTCATTTCAAATCCAAATTGGTATAGGAAATTTCAACATGTGAGTTGAAATTTTCAACTAGAAATATCTAGTTGAAGACATCGTAGTATTTATAATATATCATTTATTTAAATATACAATAAAATATATGTAGTTATCATAAAATATTTACCTTTATAGTCATTTGCATACATAAGTAAAAATCTCCATTATTAAATGAAGATGTGTGAACTAACCAAGATCACCTCATTTTTATAACCAATATTTAGAGAGAAAACTTGAAAGTAATTCCCTTTATTATTCTTTTTTTCTTGTTTTTTTCCTTTTTTTATTCGATATATTTTTTATTTACATTTCAAATGATTTCCCCTTTTCTAGCCCCCCACTCCCCGAAAGTCCCGTAAGCCCCCTTCTTTCCCCCTGTCCTCCCACCCACCCCTTCCCACTTCCCCCTTCTGGTTTTGCCGAATACTGCTTCACTGAGTCTTTCCAGAACAAGGGGCCACTCCTCCTTTCTTCTTGTACCTCATTTGATGTGTGGATTATGTTTTGGGTATTTCAGTTTTCTAGGTTAATATCCACTTATTAGTGATATCCCTTCATTATGCTATTATTTGAGTAATTCTGGTTCATATTAATTACACATGTATGATATATCACTGGATCTGCTGATAGTAAATTAGCTTTATGCCTTCATTTCAAAGCATCACTGTAAAATGGTCTCTTAAACTGCATATCACTTTTCAGTTTTTGTAGTTTGTAATGATGTTATTTTTAATTGGCTATATAATTCTTAGGTGTTATTTTCTAATTATAGTGAAGAAAATATCACAGTATATAGTTTTGTAGAACCTGTAAATTTTACGGATAGTTTCTCCAATGTAGATAAATCCTTGTTTCTTTATTGAACATCAATTGGATTGTGGTAGTTACACTTCGATGTCAGATAACACAATGAATTAATGTTATTCTACAAAACACGCCATTGTATTTTCTCAAGTATAAAGGCATGTTTAATGGAAAAGCTCTATCCTAAGCCTGCTTGAAGCTGATAAGTGCAGAAACTATTCCCATGCCTTTGCATTTGGCAATGTTTTCCTGCATGCTCTCAAGGCAACAATAAAGCTAAAAGCCACAGTGAGCATGGCCCATAGATGCATGCTTTGTCCCGCTACAAAAGCAAGCAAATCTTGTTTGTTTTACACAATTCAACTCTGTCCCATGCAAACTGTGAGAGCTCATGCATATACATTTTCTAGTACAACAGAAGCCATCTCAGGCAGAGGCATTTAAGATTGAATGACATATTTGAAAGTTTTTCATTATGTAGACCAAACCATTTTTTTGCTAAATTTCTGCCATTCTTAGAACCTGTTTCCTTTATTGCTGCTAGCCAACCTGTGACCACCACTTGAGTGATCATAAAGCAGCCAAACGTATTATTTTCCTCTGAGTATCAGAAACTGTCTAAGCACCACCAGTCCTGTGGTCTTTTCATATATATGAACCTGGCTATGTGGAATGTTCCTTAGTCCCTGATCTTTGGTTATGATTATTAGTTCCTATGCTCATGCTATTTTTCTGAATGTTTGTCTTGTGGAAACCTGTATCCTATTTTGAAACCTAACACCTATAGTAACACTATTAGTAGGTGAAGGCTTCAAGAAATAGTGAGAGGATAGCGCTCAAAGAGTGGGGTCAGTATTTGGGGAAGATTAATTTTATGACCCACATAACAAGATCAAGAATCACCTAATTGAGAATCTTCTGGACATGTCAGGAAGGAGTTTCTAGATTGCAATAAGCAAAACGGGAAGGCCTACTCTGAAGGTGGGCTGCGCCATTCTTTGGATAGTGGTTCTGAACTGAATAAAAGAAAAGAGATGAACACCAGCATTCATCCCTCTCTGCTTTGTGACAACAGACACACGTGACTCATGCTCTTGTCATGACTTCCCTTGCAATTACAGACTAGGGCATCCAACCTCGGCTCACAATAGACACTTTCTTCCTTGGGTGGCTTTTGTCAGGTACCTTATCGCAACACACAACACTGAGAAAAATAGCAACACATTCAGCATATGAAACAACACACACACACACACACACCAGGGAAAGGCGGGGGGGGGCGAGAGAGAGAGAGAGAGAGAGAGAGAGAGAGAGAGAGAGATTTAGTTAGTTCTAGGATTCTGAATCTGGACCAGCCAAACAAATAACAATTCAAGGTCTCCTCATTTAACATACAAATATCTCATATTTTGAAGAGAAACTTTAGGGATATAGAAAAACCATCCTCTAATTCAACTGTATTTCCTGTGTAAGAAAGTATTAAATTATTCCTTAATCTGGGAATTCAGATGCAGTTTATATCTCCTATAATTATGCTAACATTAATGTACAACAGGTTGTGAAGAACTGTTCAGGTACAGCAAGAGTAAAGCAATTTCTATAAAGTTGTGGGATATATCACTACCCTGTATCCTGGAAGTAGTTTATAGTAGCAGCTACCCTCTGCAGTACCCCACCCCCCAAGGATCTGCCTGTGGTTTGGCTTCCCTCCATTACTTAGAAACATTCTGCTGTTTCATGACATATCACATATCATGCCTGATGGATAACTCACTCTGGATATCCTGTCAGTTTCTAAATATAACTGTGTTATTAAAAGATAACTACATGACTGAAGATATCACGCATGTATTTTGAATATATTAAAACATAATCTTAGGTCAAAGCTATCTTTTGAACTAATTTCCGTAAACCACACTTCACCTGTGGACCATATGTCATTTTATTTTTACTAGAAGCCCTAGTGTCCAATCAAAATCAAGACCCAATCTCTACTCAAGCTTCCCTTAACATGATGCATAATAAATACAGAAAGCACAAACATATTTTTACAAAGGTTGGAAGATTTTTAATTTATATATATTTGAAAGAACTCTTTTAATAAAAATTTTGGGTCATTTTAAAATTGTTATAAACTTTATCGAAAATAGACAGTTTAAAGGAGGTTTCTACCTACTTATTCAATGAATACATCAGGTATAATATTAGATCAGATATTAATATGCTGTAGTTCTACCTTACAATTGATTGTGTATTAATATATGCCAAGGACCCATCAGAGTCCGAGCATTGTTGTCTTTTCTCTGTTTGACAGCTAAACACAGAACAACACCCACTCTGGCTTCTCCTTTATCTTAAAAACGTCCCCTTGTGTCTCCTGGGGACCATCCTGGCACCCACCATCCTCATGTCTGAATCAGTCTGTCTCAATGGAGACGTTTCTAAACTGTCCATCCTCTTCCATTGAGTTTAAAATGTACTTAAAACTCATAGAAAATATTCTCTTTTTTGAGGTTTTCTGTCATTTTCCGCGGTTAAAAAGATCATCAATCTGGCAGCTTTTAAAAATTATCTTAATTTCTCCTGGCGTATTTGGACAGTCCTGCTCCTATGGTGCATTCCAGCTATGGTGGCCATTCTCCTCAGCCATGTCACATCATTGCCCCTGGGAAGAGGAAATCCTCTCAGCCCTCTTCTGCTATTATGAGGGAGCAGATGGCTCACGATACAGCGAGTCCAATGTTCTGTGTTTCCAAAGCTTTTTGGATTTTTTCCCCCACTATATTATGTGAGAGAATGTTGGGTATTTCAGCCTCTCTGCATGTTGGCATCCATTAAGCAGCAGATTCAGTCAGTAAGGCAAACAAATTATTAGAGCAGATTTAACATATTAAATGCAGAACCTCTGTGTTGTGCAGACATATCCATAAATTTGTCCCCATTCAATGATAGATAATATACTCTTTCAAGAAACATCCTTAGAATTGATTCCTGCGTGCATTCTACAGACTGTAATAACATGAATTATCCAAGCCCGAGCCCTTTTGTAGCAACTCATTTTTTGTTGTTGTTATTTCTCTCCACTAAGCTAGTGGCAGCTGCTTCCTGCATCTGAATTATGTCAGACATTCTCTATTATTGTTCATGATTCTCAGTGGCATCTTTAGAGCCTATTGATATGTTAAATTCTTTCTGCTTAATATACCTGGATTTTAAGAACTTATCACGGCAAATATAGGGTCAGAGAAATATGTGACTACATGAAAAACACTGAAAAAATCATTTATAATATGCTAGAAAAGCTATAGAAATGTTAATAGAAAAGTTTTCTGTACTGGGTATCATCCAATACAGAATGGATGTCCCATAAGGTTCAGAAAGTCTCAAATATAGTGGAAATGTTGTACTAATAAAAAGATTAAGTATTTAAAAATATTTTAAATAGAAGTACTTAAAAGGCTCAGTTTCTGCTGATTCATACTTATTTTATGTTTCTAATCATGACTTTGCATTGTGTCCTTTAAATTTGAATGCATAAAACACACCCAGTGACATGGAGGGCTTTAAAATGTGTGAACACAGATATGCCCTAGCTCAGAGCTTTCATAAGGAATAGTCCACTTTATTTAATAAACATTTTTGCCAATTTCTCTTAATTATTATTAGTATGTTTTCTATAACAGTGGGAGTATTTTATATGACCCCCTCCTCACATATCCCCTCCTGAAGAACATCAAGCCCATCATTTGCTTCATTTTTCATGATAAAAAACATTACACAGCTGTAAGGATGTCAGCTGCATGATATTCTGAATATACTGTCAGGAGCTCAGCTGGAGACACCAGGTGTTGGAACTTCTGGTTAAGACAGGCCAAAATAAAAGTAATGGCTATGCCTGTGAATTGCTTACTGGGATAGTTTGAGCAAGATTCTAAGCCAGGAATGCAGCGTCCCTCCACTGATCCATTTTTTCCACATTCATTGATGCTGTGGGTTAGGTGAATCAAAAAACATGTGGAAGTGCATAATGATCAACTCTTTGCCAGTAGAAGGCAAAGCATAAGATTCCTGAATCCCTGTGAGCCAGAGTCTTGGAGGGAGTTAGAAGGATAAGATACAAATGGAAATGAAACAAGAATTAAGGGTACTAAGAGTGCAGAAAACCATCTCCACAGTTCTCCTTCCTTGGGGAAATCTGACAAAAGCCCCCTCAGATGGCCTCTGAATTAAGATCCTGTTCTTCAAATTCAAATAAACATGATTATGTAGTTGTTTAGTGAAGCCTGGTGCGTGACAGAAGCCAGCTCCTTTCCTTTTAAGCAGTCTGAAGGAAGGAAAGACAATCTCCATCCTTGAGACATCTCAGCAATCCTCAGTGAATGCGTTGAGCTGACTGTAAAAGTGAACAGAGAGCTTGCTAAAGACAAAATCCTTCACTGGTTGTCACTTGGTGGTACCCTTAAGTGAGTTTCAATGTTGACCATGACTGATTGAATATTAGAATATGGAGATGAAAAATAAAATGATTTATGTCTTGGGGGTCAATATCAAGGTTACACAAGTCAGTTCAAAAGGACATGGTTGAGTCAAAACCAAATGTTAAATTATCTGTTCGCTCAAAGATACTTTATTTCCTTGAATTAATAAACTTTAAAATGTATGAAAAATGAAATGGAATAACTGTCCAGACTTGATGTATCTATAGAGAATCCCGTGCACAGACCACAAATAAAAATGAATTCCATAATTTACAATACAGAAAGCATAAATGTCACATACAAACTATTTTTATATTATATTCATTGCTTTTCTGTGGCTGTGATAAAATACTATAACAAGAAGCAACTTATTGAAGAAAATTTACTGTAGTTCATGATTCCAGGGAGATGAGTCCATCATGGTGGAACAGAGGCATGGCAGCAAGCAGAAGATGCTGAGGAAATACCAAAGAGCTTAGAGACATGGCTTCACATGCAAGCACAAAGGAATGACATGAACTCTAAGAGGCAAAAGGCGCTTTAGTCTCAAAGTCTTGCAGAAAGGCCTCACCTCCTAAACCTGACCAACCAGCACCGACCACTGGTCAAAAGATGTTCAAATGCTGAAGTTAATGAAGAACATTTCTCATGTAAATCACCACAAATATCATGTCCTTCTTTATAGCGTCTTCAGAGAATCCCCATGGGCCTTAGACAGAATGCAATTTCTTGATATTTAAGCGCAATCCCTATTGCTCTGATCTGTTTGATCTGATCTTATCTAATGTCCTGATCTGTTTCAGTTTCACCTTCTTCTGTTCCTCAACATATCTCTGTCTTCAGTATGGTGCTGGAAAGTCCACCAGTTCCTACAATGTATAGCTCTTTCTCTGCTGTACCATACTTCAGTATATTTTCTATCCTGCCTGGCTGACTGATTCCTATTCTGTACTTGGCTAGCATCATATAATCCATCAGTTCCAAGCTCAGTATCAGTTAATTACATAGATTGTCCTTTCATCCGTGCCTAGATTAAGTGTAATTACTTTTACCTCAAAAGAACCACTACTATCACTCTCACTGAAGTGGATTTTTCTTAAACAATTAGTATCTTATCCCAAACAAAGATTAAGTTCCATTAAAATAAGGACTGTGTTTGGTGTATATTGCCAGGGCATAGCAATGCAATAAAATAAATATCAAATAAAAACATACCTATCTTAGCCATTCTGACTGGTATAAGGTGAAATCTCAGGGTTGTTTTGATTTGCATTTCCCTAATGACTAATGATGTTGAGCACTTCTTAAGGTGCCTCTCGGTCATCCGAATTTCTTCAGGTGAAAATTCTTTGTTTAGATCTGTGCCCCATTTTTAATAGGGTTATTTGGTTCCCTGGGGTCTAACTTCTTGAGTTCCTTGTATATATTGGATATTAGCCCTCTATCAGATGTAGGGTTGGTGAATATCCTTTCCCAATTTGATGGTTGCTGTTTTGTCCTTTTAACAGTGTCCTTTGCCTTACAGAAACAGGAGACAGCATGTGTTGGCGAGGATGTGGAGAAAGAGGAACACTCCTCCACTGCTGGTGGGGCTGTAAGATGGTACAACCACTTTGGAAATCAGTCTGGCGGTTCCTCAGAAAACTGGACATGCCAGTTCCGGAGGACCCTGCTATACTTCCCCTGGGCATATACCCAAAGGATTCCCCAACATGCAATAAAGACACATGCTCCATTATGTTCATAGCAGCCTTATTTATAATAGCCAGAAGCTGGAAAGAACCCAGATGCCCCTCAAAGGAGGAATGGATACAGAAAATGTGGTATATTTACACAATGGAATACCACTCAGCAATTAGAAACAATGAATTCACAAAATTTTTAGGCAAATGGTTTGATCTGGAAAATATCATCCTAAGTGAGGTAACCTAGTCACAAAAGAGTACACATGGAATGCAATCTCTGATAAGTGGATATTAATTAGCCCAAAAGCCCTGCATACCCAAGGCACAAATCGCATAACAAATGACTCCCATGAAGAAGTATGGAGAAGGTCCTAATCCTGGAAAGGATTGATCTAGGATTGGAGGGGAATATAAGGACAGAGGAAAAGAGGAGGGAGGTGATTGGAGAATGGATGGAGAGAAGAAGGTTTATGGGACTTATGGGGAGGGGGGATCCGGGAAAGGGGAAATCATTTGGAATGTAAACAAAGAATATAGAAAATAAAAATATATTAAAAAAACATACCTATCATGAAAATCAATATTTCATCATAAAAGTGAATATTTCCAAAAGTATTTTAATCAATAATAAATAGTAGATAATTCAGAACAGGAGAGAAAAATTTGTTGGAAGGGAATATGTAGTTTTAACCAAAGAAGAGGTATTTCACACAGGAGTGAATAACAAGGAAAAGAGTGCTATACAGAAAAGATGGCCTTTTGCTTGAAGTGGACACTGAGGGACCAAAATCACAGAGTAAATACAGTTTCCTTTCCAAGGGCAGAGATGATTTATTAGTGTTTGCACTTGGCAAATGCTTTTGACCTTCCATCTACTGTGACCTTTATGACTTTTGATATTTTTAAAAATTGTTCCTTTTCTGGCATTTGTCTGATTATTTTTTTCTGGACTGTATTTTTGCTCCTACCTAAGGTGCTTCATCATCTTCATCATATTTGGTGGTTATCATTTACCTTAAGAAATAATGTATTGGAGTGAGATAGATCAGAGGTTAAAAACGTGATCTTGCCAAGGACCTGACTTTGGATTCCCAGCATCCATGGCTATAGCTTACAACCTCCTTCTACTTTACCTCCAAAGGATACGATAACCTCTTCTGGTCTCTTAGGGCACTAGCATTCTTCCTAAAAACACCCTTATCACTATCATACAGAGTTTCTGTTGTTGTTGCTGTATGTGTGTTTGCTTATCTACAATATCCCTTCTTGAAAAATAGTATTATTTTATTCACTTGTATTTATGTTTGAAAAATTAAAATAAAACTAATGGAACAATTTTACATAAAATGATATTTTGTACTAATTGATAAACATTAAAGATAGCGATCCAATGAAAGTAAAGATGGGCATACTAGAGAAAGGGTTCCAGTGTACATAATGTAATGATGGGGACAGATACCAGAGGCCAGGAGAATGTTTAACAAAGTAAAATGTGTATAAATGTTTCCCAAATGCATTAAGGAATCATAAAAGAGACTTCCTCATAGAGTAGTTTGATCAAGAATTGGAACTGCTACCTTTCTCCCTGTGTTTTCTGTCTTAACCTTAATGTTAACGAAGAGCTTTGCTCTGTATTTATGCAACAGCACAGAAAACATTGTATGCAGAAAGAATGAAGGATGCTTTTCTACAGAGACTTTTAAGAGAGGTTTGCAGGGGAAGAGTTGTCTAACTGACATGAGATAGCATTCAAAGCCATAAAGTGTTCATCTATAGCATGTGTTGCTTCCAGCATTTGCAGGATGTTTGTTTGGTTTAAGGTTGCTTTCAATATGTCAGATGCTACAACAAATGTTTGCTACAAAATATACGTGTGTGTGTGTGTGTGTGTGTGTGTGTGTGTGTGTGTGCATACACACACACACACATTGATTTCTGGCCCAAAAGCATGGAAGAGTGTTCTTTAAGATTCAAGCATCTATCTTAGTTGTTAAAGCTTAATTTTGGGGAAAACCATTTTACATTCTTATGTACTGAAGACCAGACCACAGAAACCTCCAGACTTTCTGTGCCAAACTGAATATTATTGACCAAACAGTTTCTAGCTTCTTCTCCTCTCCAGCATATGGATGGCTATTGTATGGCAATTCATTCCTGAACAATTGTAAATTATTATAATAAATCCCACTTAATAATGGATATACACTATATTACTTCTGTTCTTCTAGAAAACCCTAACTTAAACAATTCTCCATCATTCCTTTCGAATGTGGAGAATTCACATGGATCTTCAATGTTACTAAATTATTTTTAAAAAGGATACTTAATTCATATTTATGGATCAGCTTACATTTGAAACACATTAAATTATATAATAACTACTAATTTAAGTGATACGATTAAGTGAATATTGATATATCTACACTTTATTTATCTGTATTAATTTTGTTCTGTACTAATCCTTTAGAGGTTGAAATTTGTTACCAGAATTTAAAAACACTGACAGAAATGTCCACTAGCTGTTCTGAAAAGTCGTTTATGCATTGCTCCTAGGGTTCTGACACACATTCTTGTAGCTGGAATGGGAATAGCTTGACCCTTTGCACCACTTCTGGAAAGGAGAAGACACTGTCATCACCAGTGTAGCTCAGGACTGTCATAGATATGTTTTCAAGATTCATGTCCACAGTAACAATTCACTGGTCTGCAAAACTCAACCATTGACCCTTCCTTACCATGGTAAGAGGTCATTGCATGGTAGCATCCTGTCTGAACACTAGGAGTTGGGCATGGCTACCACCAGATTCTTGTCTTTAAGCTTTAAGTAACAGGTAACCAAGTCTTCCTGCAGGAAGGTCATAATTCCATGCTTGGATTCCATGCTCACTTCTGCTCTGGTAATAGATTTCCAAGTTAGTGGTGGACATCCTGAGGCTAGCTCACACGAACATTTAACTAGTCAGGGTGACTGATAGGTCCTCATGCTTTTAGTGACCAATCAGGACACCTCTCATTCTCTGGAACTTCATCTATTTTTAGTTGCTCCTGGAAGTTATTGCTCACTGACAGAGCTTTGCTATCAAAATCGGTGAGTGGACTGTAGTTTCTCTGCTTGGTCAGCTCTGTCTTCAGCCTAATTAGCCATACTTCATGCCTAGTAGAATAGATTACCTAGCTGAAACATGTCCCTGGAGACATTCCTCCTAGAACTGGATGTCTTCCACAGCCTCAGAGTATGCCTTAAAGAAGCTACTTTCAGAGCCCCAGGACTCTGACCCTCCCCCCCCATTAACATGTTCCATACTTGCTGCTACAGGCACAACCATGTGGAATGAGACAGAGAAGATACCTGCCCTTTCCTTGGTCCTCCGTTTATTCTCAGGTATGCTGTTCCCTCAGGCTCCCTTCCATTCTCTATCATCAATGGACAGTGGGTAGTTACAAACAGTCCAAACCAGTCCTCAGTGATTCCACATCTGCCTTTTGTTTTTCTACTGTTCTTCCAAACCAACAGGTATTTGGACGTAGAGGGAAAAATCAGTTCTCACCAATAGTTGTTGTTATGGCTAAATAAAGTCCTGTATATACAAAAAGTAGGCTAAAAGATGCTTGATTCTAGTGACAGAGAAGGATGCCAGGAGCCACAGCAATTGGGAAGATTCATGCACTGGCAAGAAACACATCAGGGAGAATGAACTCTTTCCAAACCAATTTATATCAGGGCCACCTTCCAGAAGGTGCCACCCACACTGAGGTTCTGATCACAGTAAATTCTTTTCTGGATATGCCTGTACAGACCTGCCTAGACCAGCATCTCAGTTGATTCCAGATCTAGTCATGGTGACAGTCAAGATTAATGACCATGAGTATTCTATTCTAAATATGAAATGGAGTTGACCTTAAAGGACCAGATGTTCAGCAATTCTATTGTTTCTATATAATAATTATATATGGAAACTAAGGAGAGAAGAGTCACCTAGTATTTTTTTTTATTTATTTGTATTCTAGTTAACAACTGATGGTTATATGGTTGCAAAGATTTCCTTATCTGATATCATTCTTACTTTGTATGGAAATATGGAAAGCATTTGGTGCTTAAAGGATGTTCAAGAAACTAGGCAGTGTCTCCTTCCTAGAAACATGCTTAGCACAATTTCCTTTTCTTTCTTTGAAAATTTAATTTTGTAATTTCATACTTACATACAATAAAATATGAGCATAGTTTCTTACCACCCACTCCCCAGAACACCCAAACATATCCTCTTCTCCTAACCTCAAACTTCTTTTTAAAATAATCACTAAGTCTAATTAGTACTTCCAATGCGTATGTGAGCGAGGATCTATCAACTATAGCATGAAAAGTCAAGCAGGAACCACACCCATGAAAGATGACTGTCCCTACTCCAAATGCTTTCAGGTAGTGAGGTCACCTCTTGTGACCTCACCCTCTCTTATATATAGTGGAATTTGTACTGGCTTGATTTTTTTGTAGATTTGGGGCTAGGGTCAATTTATGAGTCAATATCTATGTCATGTTCCAAAGATAGCCTTCCTTCTTGTCCTACAGACCTTATATTCTTCCTGCCTCCTCATCCACAATGTTTTGTGATCTTCAGTCAGACCAAGCAGACCAAGATGTCTCATCATTATGACTAAACACAGTCATGTATTATCAGCCCTTTAACCAGTTTTGAGTCTTGACCTTGATTGATATCCACTGCAGAATGAACCATACCAGAACCTGAGTACATCACAGGGCCTATGACATCCCAGGTGTGGACTTTAATTCTGGTTTATATTAGCAGGCATGAACTCTCTAGTTAACTTTCTGTTCTATATCATTATACCCTATATTTAATGTTATACTATAAAATTTATTAACTGGGCTATTAGGGATATCTCAGTAACTAAGAGAATGCACCACTGCTGGAGAAGATTTGGTCTCAGGATTTATACTGGTTGTCCTTTCACAATCTGCAACTCCAGCTTTAGGGGATCTGACTTCCTCTTTTGTTTTTTGCAGGCAGATGGACAGACACACATGCATGTACATACACACATAAACACACATGCACACACACACACAAACTAAAAATAATATAAATCTTTAAAACATACATTGGCATGCTTGGATTCATCAGGTAAGTATCAAAAGAAGTCAGCCTTCAGGAAATAATTTTATAACTGATCTCTCTTCAACTTTTTGTATAACTTTGAGAACATTTCACATTCATTCTTCTTTAAATATTGGGTAGAATTCTCCATTTAAATAATGTATGACTCAGGAAGCCACATCCCTAGCCAAGTAACTATTTGCAATTGAAAGCTAACAGGTGCCATTTTTTTTTTAATTTTTTTTATTCGGTATATTTTTTATTTACAATTCAAATGATTTCCCCTTTCCTAGCCCCCCCACTCCCAAAAAGTCCCGTAAGCCCCCTTCTCTCCCCCTGTCCTCCCACCCACCCCTTCCCACTTCCCCGTTCTGGTTTTGCTGAATACTGCTTCATTGAGTCTTTCCAGAAAAAGGGGCCACACTTCCTTTCTTCTTGTACCTCATTTGATCTGTAGATTATGTTTTGGGTAATCCAGGTTTCTAGGTTAATATCCACTTATTACTGAGTGCATACCATGATTCATCTTTTGAGTCTGGGTTACCTCACTTAGTATGATGTTCACTAGGTCCATCCATTTGCCTAAGAATTTCATGAATTCATTGTTTCTAATGGCTGAATAGTACTCCATTGTGTAGATATACCACATTTTTTGCATCCACTCTTCTGTTGAGGGATACCTGGGTTCTTTCCAGCATCTGGCAATTATAAATAGGGCTGCTATGAACATGGTAGAGCATGTATCCTTATTACATGGTGGGGAATCTTCTGGGTATATGCCCAGGAGTGGTATAGCAGGATCTTCTGGAAGTGAGGTGCCCAGTTTTCGGAGGAACCGCCAGACTGATTTCCAGAATGGTTGTACCAATTTGCAACCCCACCAGCAGTGGAGGAGTGTTCCTCTTTCTCAGCACCCTCTCCAACACCTGCTATCTCCGGAATTTTTAATCTTAGCCATTCTGACTGGTTTAAGGTGAAATCTCAGGGTTGTTTTGATTTGCATTTCCCTAATGACCAATGAAGTTGAGCATTTTTTAAGATGCTTCTCCGCCATCCGATGTTCTTCAGGTGAGAATTCTTTGTTTAACTCTGTACCCCATTTTTTAATAGGGTTGTTTGGTTTTCTGGAGTCTAACTTCTTGAGTTCTTTATATATATTGGATATTAGCCCTCTATCTGATGTAGGATTGGTGAAGATCTTTTCCCAATTTGTTGGTTGCCAATTTGTCCTCTTGATGGTGTCCTTTGCCTTACAGAAACTTTGTAATTTTATGAGGTTCCATTTGTCAATTCTTGCTCTTAGAGCATACGCTATTGGTGTTCTGTTCAGAAACTTTCTCCCTGTACCGATGTCCTCAAGGGTCTTCCCCAGTTTCTTTTCTATTAACTTCAGAGTGTCTGGCTTTATGTGGAGGTCCTTGATCCATTTGGATTTGAGCTTAGTACAAGGAGACAAGGATGGATCAATTCACATTCTTCTGCATGCTGACCTCCAGTTGAACCAGCACCATTTGTTGAAAAGGCTATCTTTTTTCCATTGGATGTTTTCAGCCTCTTTGTCGAGGATCAAGTGGCCATAGGTGTGTGGGTTCATTTCTGGTTCTTCAATCCTGTTCCATTGATCCTCCTGCCTGTCACTGTACCAATACCATGCAGTTTTTAACACTATTGCTCTGTAGTATTGCTTGAGGTCAGGGATACTGATTCCCCCAGAATTTCTTTTGTTACTGAGAATAGTTTTAGCTATCCTGGGTTTTTTGTTGTTCCAGATGAATTTGATAATTGCTCTTTCTAACTCTGTGAAGAATTGAGTTGGGATTTTGATGGGTATTGCATTGAAACTGTAGATTACTTTTGGCAAAATGGCCATTTTAACTATATTGATTCTACTGATCCATGAGCATGGGAGGTTTTCCCATTTTTTGAGGTCTTCTTCCATTTCCTTCTTCAGAGTCTTGAAGTTCTTGTCATACAGATCTTTCACATGTTTGGTAAGAGTCACCCCAAGATACTTTATACTATTTGTGGCTATTGTAAAGGGGGTAATTTCCCTAATTTCTTTCTCAGCCTGCTTATCCTTTGAGTATAGGAAGGCCACTGATTTGCTTGAGTTGATTTTATAACTTGCCACTTTGCTGAAGTTGTTTATCAGCTGTAGGAGTTCTCTAGTGGAGTTTTTTGGGTCACTTAGGTAGACTATCATGTCATCTGCAAATAATGATAGTTTGACTTCTTCCTTTCCAATTTGTATCCCTTTGACCTCCTTATGTTGTCGAATTGCCTGAGCTAGTACCTCAAGTACAATATTGAAAAGATAAGGAGAAAGGGGGAAGCGCTGTCTAGTCCCTGATTTTAGTGGGATTGCTTCAAGTTTCTCTCCACTTAGTTTGATGCTGGCTACCGGTTTGCTGTATATTGCTTTTACTATGTTTAGGTATGGGCCTTAAATTCCTGTTCTTTCCAAGACTTTAAGCATGAAAGGATGCTGAATTTTGTCAAATGCTTTTTCAGCATCCAATGAAATGACCATGTGGTTTTTTTCTTTGAGTTTGTTTATGTAGTGGATTGCATTGATAGATTTCCGTATATTGAACCAACCCTGCATTCCCGGGATAAAGCCTACTTGATCATGGTGGATGATCGTTTTGATGTGTTCTTGGATTCAGTTGGCAAGAATTTTATTGAGTATTTTTGCATCGATGTTCATAAGGGAAATTGGTCTGAAGTTCTCTTTCTTTGTTGGATCTTTGTGTGATTTTGATATCAGCGTAATTGTGGCTTCGTAGAAGGAATTGGGTAGTGTTCCTTCTGTTTCTATTTTGTGGAATAATTTGAAGAGTATTGGTGTTAACTCTTCTTTGAAGGTCTGATAGAATTCTGCACTGAAGCCATCTGGTCCTGTGCTTTTTTTGGTTGAAAGACTTTCTATGACTCCTTCAATTTCTTTAGGCATTATGGGACTGTTTAGATGATCTATTTGGTCCTGATTTAATTTTGGTATTTGGTATCTGTCAAGGAAATTGTCCATTTCCTCCAGATTCTCCAGTTGTGTTGAGTACAGGCTCTTGTAGTAGGATCTGATGATTTTTTGGATTTCCTCAGTTTCTGTTGTTATATCTCCCTTTTCAGTTCTAAGTTTGTTAATTTGGATACTTTCTCTGTGTCCTTTGGTCAGTCTGGCTAAGGGTTTATCTATCTTGTTGATTTTCTCGAAGAACCAGCTCCTGGTTTTGTTGATTCTTTGTATGGTTCTCTTTGTTTCTACTTGATTGATTTCAGCCCTGAGTTTGATGATTTCCTGCCTTCTACTCCTCCTGGGCGAAATAGCTTCTTTTTGTTCCAGGGCTTTCAGGTGTGTCATTAAGCTGGTAATGTATGCTCTCTCCATTTTCTTTTTGGAGGCACTCAGGGCTATGAGTTTTCCTCTTAGCACTGCTTTCATTGTGTCCCATAGATTTGGGTATGTTGTGTCTTCATTTTCATTGTGTTCTAAAAAGTCTTTAATTTCTTTCTTTATTTCTTCCTTGACCAAGGTATCATTGAGTAGAATATTGTTCAATTTCCAGGTGTATGTGGGTTTTCTGTTGTTTTTGTTGCTATTGAAGACCACTTTTACACCATAGTGATCTGATAGGAGGCATGGGATTGGTTCGATCTTCTTATATTTGTTGAGAACTGTCTTGTGACCAATTATAAGGTCGATTTTGGAGAAGGTACCATGAGGTGCTGAGAAAAAGGTATATTCTTTTGCTTTAGGATAGAATGTTCTATATATATCTGTTAAATCTAATTGGTCCAAAGCTTCAATTAATTTCATTATGTCCCTGTTTAGTTTCTGTTTTCCTGATCGGTCCATTGAGGAAAGTGCAGTGTTGAAGTCACCCACAATTATTGTGTTAGGTGCAATGTGTGCTTTGAGCTTTAATAAAGTTTCTTTTACGAATGAGGGTGCCCTTGCATTTGGAGCATAGATGTTCAGGGTTGAGAGTTCTTGTTGTATTTTTCCTTTGACCAGCAAGAAGTGTCCCTCAGGGTCTCTTTTGATGACTTTGGGTTGAAAGTCAATTTTATCTGATATTAAAATGGCTACTCCAGCTTGTTTCCTGAGACCATTTGCTTGTAAAATTGTCTTCCAGCCTTTTACTCTAAGGTAGTGTTTGTCTTTGACCCTTAGGTGTGTTTCCTGTAAGAAGCAAAATGTAGGGTCCTGTTTACATATCCAGTCAATTAGTCTATGTCTTTTTATTGGGGCATTGAGTCCATTGATGTTAAAAGATATTAAGGAATAGTGATTGTTACTTCCTGTCATTTTTGACGTTATTTTTTAAATTTGATTGGTTAACTTCTTTTGGGTTTGATGAAAGGTTACTATCTTGCTTTTTCCAGAGAAGTGAAGTTTCCCTCCCTGTATTGGTGTTTTCCTCCTATTATCTTTTGTAGGGCTGGGTTTGTGCATAGATATTGGGTAAACTTGGTTTTGTCATGGAATATCTTAGTTTCTCCATCTATGGTAATTGAGAGTTCTGCTGGATATAGTAGTTTTGGCTGGCATTTGTGTTCTCTTAGAGTCTGCATGAGATCAGCCCAGAATCTTCTAGCCTTCATAGTCTCAGGTGAAAAGTCTGCTGTGATTTTGATAGGTCTTCCTTTATATGTTACTTGGCCTTTTTCTCTTACTGCCTTTAATATTCTTTCTTTGTTTAGTACATTTGGTGTTTTGATTATCATGTGACGGGAAGTATTTCTGTTCTGGTCCAGTCTGTTTGGAGTTCTGTAGGCTTCTTGTATATTCATGGGCATCTCTCTCTTTAGGTTAGGGAAGTTTTCTTCCATATTTTTATTGAAGATATTTGCTGGCCCTTTAAGCTGTAAATCTTCACTCTCATCTATGCCTATAATCCTTAGGTTTGGTCTTCTCATTGTGTCCTGGATTTCCTGGATATTTTGGGTTACAAGCTTTTTGCTTTTTGCATTTTCTTTAACTGTTGAGTCCATGGTTTCTATGGTATCTTCAGTGTCTGAGATTCTTTCTTCTATCTCTTGTATTCTGTTGTTGATATTTGCATCTATGTCCCCTGATTTCTTCCCAAGGCTTTCTATCTCCAAAATTGTCTCCCTTTGAGTTTTCTTAGTTGTTTCTACTTCTAATTTTAGATCCTGGATTGTTTTGCTTAGCTCCTTCACTTGCTTGTTTGTGCTTTCCTGTAATTCTTTAAGAGATTTTTGTGTTTCCTCTTTCATGACCTCAGTCTGTTGACCAAAGTTCTCCTGTATTTCTTTAAGTGTTTTTTGTGTTTCCTCATTATTGGCTTTTGTATTCTCCTGGATTTCTTTCAATGATTTTTGTGTTTCCCTTGCAAGGGCTTCTAACTTTTGATCCATTTTCTTCTGAATTTCTTTAAGTATGTCCTTCATGTGTTCCTGTACTAGCATCATGACCAGTGATTTTAAATCCAAATCTTGTTTTACTGGTGTGATGGGGTATCCAGGCCATGCTGGTAAAGGAGAAATGGGTTCAGATGTTGCCATATTGCCTTGATTTCTGTTAGTGAAGTTCCTGTGTCTGCCTTTTGCCATCTAGTTCTCACTGGTGTTAGTTGGTGTTGTCAATGCTGGACTCACCAGTGCAAGCTGCCCCTTCCCAGGTGGCCTCTGGTGCACAGCTTACCTCCTGAACTGCCTGGAGACAGGGTGTTGTTGTCCAGGCTGTTCAGACCCACCCCCCACCCCCGAAGCAGACACCTGAAGGCTCCTGCTGGGGCCTGCTGCATTCACCGGGGCACACCGACTTCTCCCTGCTGGCCGCCTGGAAGTCCCACTTGCCTCTTTCAGGACCTGGAGATGTGGTGCTGCTGCTCAAGCCGATCTGGATCAGGAAGCGGAGAGGTCCGAGGGCTACCGCCAGAGGCCTCAGGACTGAAGCCTAAGCTGGAACGAGCTGTGCTGTGAGCTCCCAGACTGCCTCTCAGGTGCCATTTTTTTGGAGACTTTTGATTATTGATTTAATATCCCCTTGTTAATTGTCTATTCTTGTTTTTTAGTATTTCTTTATTTAGTCATCATAAATAAAGAAATCGTTTCATACCTTCTAGCTTTTACATCTTGCCATATGAATGCATATAGTATTTTATAGTCTTTTCTTTGTCTTTAGTTGTAATTGTTAAACGATGAATAGTGGCTTTATTTGAACATTTTGTTCTCCTAGTTACTCTAGCCACATGTTAAACAATGTTACATCCTAAAAATTACTCTTCATTGTTCTTCATTTCTTTGTGCTGTTCTACCTTTCATTTAATTTCTACTCTAACGAATCTTATTTCCTTCCTACAATTAATGTTGAACTAAATTGCATGTTCTCTTGGATTTTTTTTTTTGAGATACAAATTTTGGGTAGATAGTGACATGTCATCTGCAGTAGTAATTTTTAAATAATACACCAGACACACAGCAGGATCTTGTAAAACCTGAAGGAAAGTTGAGCAGTTATTTCTATTTAGTTGTGGAATTTTTACACAACCCTTTCAGTCCTACAACTGAGGCTATACCTTCACCAACGGCTTTCCATGGTCCCTTATAGTGCCAAGCCTCAGCTGCTCTTCATGACCTTTTCATGTCTTCCAAATCAGTACCACCTGGATGACACTTATACATTACCAATTATATCTTCAGCATGAGGTACAGCCTTGGAAGTCCCACCTACTCGCCCAGTGATTGGCTCCTTTATTCATTAGGAGATTGGTTCACAAGAACAATACCATTTTTTTTCAGAAACAATTTTTATTAGAACAGAAAGGGGGAAGTGTTGTGGATGGGATTTCCGGGTTGGATGGAAGGAGAGAGGAAGCAGGAGAGAGTTACCTTCTTTGGATATGACAGCAGAGGGGTAAGATGTAGCTGCTAGAGTTGCCCAGTATCATGGCAGATCTGCCAAGATTTACCATTGGGGAGATAAAATTTTAATACAAGATTGGTTTTAGCTGTTCTGCCCAGAGATTTGAGTTACCATTGGTTCTGAACTAAGTTTGTTTTGCATTTTCCTGCAAGTGTGGGTTTGCTTGAGGTGCTCCACAAAAGCCATGGGGGATCTGAAGCACAGGATGGCGTGGTAGTGACTTGCCAGTGGGAATCTAGCAAGCTGGGTATAGAGACTATGGAGTAAAGAGTCAGAATTTCCATGAAATAAAAACAGGTAGGCCATTGCTTGCCAGTGCATGGTCAGCCACTCTGCCGGGGCAGGGAGAAAAAGATGCAAGTGGAATATGTTGGATCTACTTTTTAATATTTCCCCCAGCAGACAAAATTTAACTGGTCCTGGCTTACAGGTTAAGTTCATTATCATCAAGGTAGGAAAATGGCAATGTCCATGCAGGCATGGTGAAGGCAGAGCTGAGAGTTCTACATCTTCATCTGGAGGCTGCTAGGAGAAGACTGGCTTCCAGGCAGCTAGGATGAGGCTCTTAAAGCCCACACCCACAGTGACCTACTCCAAAGGGCCAGACCTTCTCATAGTGCCACTCCCTCCACCAAGTATATTACAAACCATCACAAATGCCTACAAGTTTCATGATGTTCTTTATATATTTTGACTATTAGCCCTCTGATAGATGTAGGTTTGGCGAAGATCTTTTCCCATTCTGTAGTCTGCTGTTTTGTCCAATTGACAGTGTCTTCTGCCTTACAGAAGCTTTTCAGTTTCCTAAGGTCCCCTTTATCAATCGTTTATCTTAGTGCCTGAGGTGCTGGTGTTATGTTCAGGACATTCTCTCCTGTACTAATATGTTCAAGGCCATTTTGTCTCATTTTCTTGCACTAGATTTAGTGTACTGATTTTTGTTGAGGTCTTTGATCCACTTGGACTTACATTTTGTACAGGGTGATAAAATATGAATGTGTTTGCATTCTTCTACATACCGACATCCAGTTAAAACAGCACCATTTGTTGAAGATACTCATCTTGTATGGTTTTGGCTTCTTTGTCAAAAATCAAGTGACTGTAGGTGTATGGGTTTATTTGTGAGTCTTTGGTTCAGTTCAATTCTATTTATCAACCAATAGCACTTTTATTATTATTGTTCTAATGCTTCAACCTCATCAGAAGGAAAAAATAAAGGAAGGGAATTGAGTGGGAGATGTAATAAGAAGGGCCATCTCTAGGATGTTCCAGAGACCCAGGACAGGGAAAATCCATGGAGCCTATGGGGGGCGGGGTGACTTTAGCTAAGACTCCTAGCAGTGCAAGAGATGGAGCCTGAAGTGGCTACCTCTTGTAGTGAGGCAGGACTCTCAGTGGAGGAATAAGGACATCAAACCACCCACAGTCCTTTGACCTAAAATGAGTTCTGCTTACAAGATGTACAAGGACAAAGCTGGAGCAGAGAAAAAGGCCAACCAATGAATGGCCCAGCTGGAGACTCATCCTATGGACAAGAAATAATCCCTGATGCTATTAATGATAGTCTGTTATGCTTGAAGACAGGAACCTGTCCTCTGAGAGGCTTCATCCAGCAGTTAACCAAAACAGATGCAGAGATCCATATTCAAACATTAGACAGAGCTTGGGAAATCTTGTGGAAAAGTTTAGGGAAAGATTGAGGGTCCCAAAAGGGATAGGGACACCACATGAAGTGTCAACTAACCTGGACACTTGGAGGCTCCCAGAGGTTGAAGCACCAACCAAAGAGCAAGTTTAGGACAGAACTAGGTCCACACCTATGTGTAGCCGATGTGCTGCTTGTTCTTCATGCACTTCCTCCAACATCTGGCGTGAAGGTTGCCCCTGACTCTGTTGTCTACCTGTGAATCCTGTTTCTGTAACTAGGCAGCCTTGTCTGGTATCAGTGGGAAAGGATGTACCTAGTCCTGCAGTGGCTTGATTTGCCAGGGTGTGTTGATATTCAGGGAGTCTCCAACTTCTCAGAGAAGGGGAGGTGGGGAAGAGGAAGGGTTGTGTGATGGGGAACTAAGAGAAGGGGAATCAGTGATCAGGATGTAAATTAAATATATAAATGAGCAAAACAAAATGATTTAAATATCAGATAATGTAATTAACATATCAAATATAAGAGTTCATGTGTTCTATGGTGGTTTAAATAGGATTAGTCACCACAGGTTCATGGGTATGAATGCTTGACCTTAGGGAGTAGAACTATTAGGAGGTGTGGCCTTGTTGGAGGAAATGTGTCATTATGGAGGTGGGCTTTGAGGTCTCCTATGCTCTAGCAATGCCCAGTGTGGCCCACAGTCCACTTCTGATGCCTTTAGATGAAGATGTAGGACTGTCAGATCCTTCTCTAGCACCATGACTGCCTGGATGCTACTGTGCTTCACACTATGATAGTAATGGACTAAGCTTCTGATACTTTAAGCCAACTTCAATTAAATGTTTTCCTGTATAAGAGTTGGCATGGTCATGGTGTCTCTTCAAAGCAATAAAACCATAACAAAGTCATAAGTGAATACCAAGATAGGTTGCTGTGCCATAAACCTGACTAAGCTTTTTTGGGGGGAATATGGAATTTGAAACTTTGGATTAGAAAAGCAGTGGAATGCTTTAAGTGGAGCTTAATGGGCCATACTAGAAGAAGCATGGAATACAATGGTGCTGAGAGTAATTTAAACTGTGGGGTCCTGGCTCAAGAGATTGCAGAGGAGAAAAATGTTAGTATGTTGCACAGAGATCATTCTTGTGTTATTTCGTTGAAGAATATGGCAGTTTCTGCTCTTGTCCAAATTATTTGCCTGAGGTTAAAGTGAAGAGTTTTTGATTAATTGCATTGGAAAAAAACCTCAAAACAGCCTAGTATAGTTTCTGCCAGGTGCTTACTGTTTGCTCCTGATGAAAAGGAATGAGCTGAGCAAGGAAAAACACAAAATGATGGTTCACAGAGAAAAGGAGCACTGGAAAGTGGAATGGAGCTAAATCCTGTGTTCAAGGAGAAAAACAGATTGAAGATATTAAATGGAATAAAGAGAGTGGTGGCCTCAGGACAAGGTCCCACCCAGCTAAGTTTCAATCTTATGAGAAAATAATTAAAGACAAATTTAGGTCCCGGCTTGGTGGTACACACCTTTAATCCTAGGGCTCAGGAGCGAAAGGCAGGTGGGTCTACAGATCAAGATTCAGGCCATCCAGGTTTAGGCAATGAAGAACACCAGGGAAAAAAGAAAGCTAGGGAAGATTTAATTGAATGAGGGGCTAATGTTCCAGCACAAGCTGTTAACAGAATTTATTCACTTCAGGCATGTGGTTCTGGCTTTAGAATCAAGGATAGAATAAAAAGAGGGTGCTTTAAAATCTCCCTCCACAACTAAGAAAAGTAAGACATGTTCTTATTACAAAATACATATAAATGAGCAAAAACAGAAAGCAAAAGAAAATTATAAATGTACAGAGATAATAGATACAGGTATTATATTAAGTGACAAGTACATGAGAATTTCCATGTCATCCAAATCATCCAAATCATTAAGTGTATTGAAGCTTTACAAGATACAAATCACTACAATTGTTTTTAAAAAGCTGTTCTAATTAGTAACGATTAATAAGACTATTCAAAAAAATTAAAAATAAATTTCTGAAAAATGTCAATTTATTTTTGTATTATTTAAAGTCGTGGTTTATTGATTTTCAATGAAATATTTTATATTATATGTACTTTGAGAATTGAATGCTGTCAATTCATTATCCAAGTATTTATTGATTTGTATATTTTGAATAGATAGCATTCAATCTCATAATGTCATTACCTTTAACTCATAATAAGAGTGTTCTAAAAATAGAGGATAGTTTAAATATTAAATAGTAGATTATATGTGATATTAGCCTATGTATTTTAAATAAGTGAGGTTTTATTTTATTGGAACTTCCCTTGTGTTTGCAGAACTTTCTCATGATTTTTATAATTTATATAAAATTCATTTTTTGCAGAATAAGGATTTCAGCCCCTAAGGAAATAGGAACTCCACAGGAAGACCAACAGAGTCAATGAGCCTGCACCCTTGGGGCTCTCAGAGACTGAACATCAAACAAAGAACATACATGGGCTGGAACTAGGCTTCCCCACATACATGCAGCTTTGTCTACATGTGGTCCGGAACATCTGGAGGCGGGAGCTGGTTGCCTATATGTGGGAAATGGTCTTCTAGCTGGGAAACCTTGTCTGACCTCAGTGGAAAAGGAAGTGCCTAGCCTGCCAGAGACTTGAAGTGCCAGTCTGGGGAGATACCCAGGGAGCTCTTATCAGCTCAGAGGGGAAGGGAAACAAGTGATAGGGAAAGGATTATTGGAGGGGTGACAGAGCGAAGGACAATGAATAAATGAAAAATAAACCTGTTTTATTTTGTCATAAATTGAGAATATGTATGTGTGTGTGTGTGTGTGTGTGTGTGTGTGTGTGTGTATGTGTATGTGTATTGGAATATAAGTGAATACTGGATACATACTCAATTGTCTACAAAGTTTGCATTTATGCCTGATACACATATACACAGATATACTTCTAAAAGAAAATTAATTATTAAACCTCACAAAATATATCATAATATAAAGTTGTGTTTCTTAAGATGTATTACATTCTAAAAATATAGGTTTTATTTCACAGCATCCTCATCTTCCTTCCTCTGAAAAATTATTTTTAAAGGCCTGAAAATAATCCTGAGAGATGTCTATAAAAGCAGTGTGTTTTAGAACCAAAGTAGATATTCATGAAAACTGGTGGCCGATAATGAAGCAGAGTATTTTGTTCTATCAACGACGACAATTCCATACAAAAGTATAACATGAAAGGACAGTGGTGTAATGGACTGCACAACGCTAATGGTCTTGTTATTGCATTTAGCCTGGTTTCCATTGGAAACAGGAATTATAAAGCTACTTAGTGCTCTTTTACTTTAGGTACCAAATAAAAGTTAAATAATAATTATTATTATTAGGCTATCAGTCAGACTGTCAGTCTTGCTAATGTTAATAACATTTGCCTTAGCAGGCAATTTCAGTAAAGTTTTCAATGATCAGAGGCTCAGTGCTGGCACAGAATATAAAACATCAAGAAAATAAAAACAAATCTATCTCTGAATATACATAAAGAGAAAGTGACAAAATGTCAGACACTTAAGTATTTATTCTTTTTTAAGTATAGATGTCAAATATTGGAACAAATATTCTGCACAGCTAATTTTGAAGTGTAGGTGGACCCTCATAGGGATTGATATTGAAAAGAATTACTAAAATACCTTACCCTTCCAACATCATTTCCCTCCCATACTGAATTATGCCCATCAGTTGCATAGCAACTGCACATGTAAGAAGCGGTCTCTAATCACTCCAATGAATACTCCCGTGGCATCTTGCCTGATCAGAATTTCTTCAGGAATTCTCTGCTATAAATACCTTCCATCCTCATTATGACTCATTTACTGTTGTCTTGGCCTAGATCTAAAATAATAATTTTATGTTTCTTTGATACTTGCATACAACATGTTTTAAGCATACTCATCCAACACTTCCCAGATCTAAACCCCTTTCATACCCACCCAGCGTTTTTCCCTTTTATGTTTTTTTTTCACCCACAGAGATTAATATGTGATGCCCAAATATTCTTGGATGGCTGGACTTCTGTGGACTTACCAGGACCTACACTAGGAAAAGAAAAGAAAAAAGAAAGAAAAATAAAACAAGTTTCTCCTTCGAATAGGAAAGATTTGTAAATAGCTGCACATTTAGGGGCTATTGTGTTCAAAATCAGCCTCCATGCTACAGTTTTTGTCTGGCTTAGGCTTACATAGGTTCTGTATATGCCATTGCATATACCATGAATTTATATATTTATCCAGAAGTCATTGTTTCCGTGTAGTCATTCACTCCCTCTAGATCCTATGTTCTTTTGAGCACTCTTCCAGGTCTATGTTTCCTTCAGGGCTTTCTGCAGTCTCTTGCTCTCTTCACCTTAGCCAGCTATGAATTTCTGTATTAATTACTATCTAGTGTAAATAAACACTTCTCACATGAAGGCTGAGAGATACATTGATCTATGGATACAGTGATGAGTCATTAGGAGTCAGTTTAGCACCGTGTCCATTTAGTAGGATAATAACACTAGTATCTCCCTAAAGCTTAGATACTGTCTATTCTGGCCTGATCATTGGGCCAGAAATACATGTCATATTATAGAATGTGACTTATATCCTATCAGAAACTGATTGGTTATTCCCTGATGTTCATGCCAACTTCTTTCAATTGGCATGTCTTCTGAGGCTACCCACTATTGTAGCTCACAGGGTTCAATACTGGCTATGATTGATGATTACTGTTCTCTGGTTACTTTCATAGAACATTCCAGAATTATGAAAATTAGCTAAAAAGTATAAAGCTGCCAGCTTTATTTCTCCATGTTATAGGAAAGAAGGATGTGGTATCCTCAGCAGTAGAGTCTTACTGTCAATCAATGGAGGGGTAACCAAGAGCAGTAGCAACAGCTTATAATGTTTACAGGTCTATGGGACCTCACTGACCAACAAATATAAAAGAAGTGACCAAGTCTTGGCACTGGGGTTTGTATATTTTAGTCTCTGTCATCAAGCAAGGCATTGTTACTCTATTATAGGGTAACTTTATTATTTTTAAGGTAGTGATTTTTTTATTTATTTTTATTCTTATTGGATATTTTCTTTATTTTCATTTCAGAAGTTATCCCTTTTCATGGTTCCCACCCCCAGAAATCGCCTATGCCATCTTTTCTCCCCCTGCTTCTATGAAGGTGTTCCCAACCCCTCTACCTACACCCTCCTCCCTGCCCTGGCATTCCCCTACACTGGGGCTTCGAGCCTTCACAGGACCAAGGGCCTCTCCTCCCATTGATACCAGCAAGACCATCCCCTGCTACGTATGCCTACATATGCAGCTGGAGCCATGCATCCTTCCTTTGGTTGGTGGTTTAGTCCCTGGGAACTCTGGGGAGTCAGGTTGGTTCATATTATTGTCCCTCCTATGGGGTTGCAATGCCCTTCAGCTCCTTCAGTCCTTTCTCTAACTCCTCCATTGGGGACCCTATGCTCAATCCAATGGGTGGCTGGGAGCATCTGCCTCTGTGTTTGACAGGCAAAGCCTGTCAGGAGACAGCTGTATCAGCAAGCACTTCTTGGCATCCTCAATAGTTATAATGAGCAAGACAGAGAGAGAGAAGCTTCTACATTAGTGGGTTGCCATGACGGTTTTAATGTTATTTGTCTCTCCTAGTACTCTCTCCTTTATTCTGCCCTCATCTCTACCCTGATTTAAACTTCTGTTCCAGCATTCACTTTTAACACTATAAGTGTGTTATATCTCCCATCCCTTGAGAGCTCTTCTCCAAACCCTTTAGTAATTTCATGAACTCTATGAGTATTCATATGAAGATTCTTTATGAAAATTAGCTCAGACATCAAATAGTTATGTACCTGAATTGTTGTTGTGGAATAACAAAATCATTAACATGTAATAATGCAATTGGATATAATTTAAAATATATATAGGATAGTCATTAAAATTTTAATTTCAACTTAAACTGCAATTTTTTAATAATTTGAGCAACTAACATCATAAAGATATGAGAGAAACACTTCCAGTTTGCCACTATTACTTTTCTCCATATTTTAGTGTGATTACATTCATATTGCTAATAATGAATCAACATGTTACATTTGCATGACATTTAAAGGACTCTTCAAATTTCTCTGTTTTTGTTATTGGGCCTTGCTCTGTAGCTCAAGCTGAACTTGAAATCAAGGCAATCACCTGCTTCAGTGCTCCCAGTGATCTCAAAATTATTAAATTCACAAAATTAGGCTCTTTTAAGGAGGAATATTCATTTTTAGAGAAAATTTATGAGAGAACTTCTAGACTATGTCTCTTTCCAGCTCATAAAAAGTAATTATTTAAACTTGCATATTATTATTTTAATTCATTAGAATCAACAGATTAAAATTCTAAAGATGAACTGTCAGGTTTAGAAGCACATATCTCAATTTTATAATAAGACTATATTAATGAAATCTGGCTTGGAAATTACTTTTAATATATATTGTATATAGTGCATACACATACACACACACACACACATTTTGGAAATATGGTTTAAGGTATAATTGGGTAGTCTACTCTGAAGAACATGACCATGTCATGATTTTTTTTTTCTATTGTCCTAAAATGTTACATTTACCCTGTTCTCTCCCAGGAGGCTTCTTTTACATTACTCTGATATATATATATATATATATATATATATATATATATATATATATATATATATTCATTGAAGAGATACAATATGCGTTTTATTTAAAAAAAGAGTTGATACACCCAGAGGCCAGCTAGGAAGAGGCAGCTTGCACTGGGGAGTCCAGCCTTGCAGAGCAGAGGATCCAGTCCAGAGGCCTCTGGCAAGAGCCTTCTGGTCTCTGCCTCTGGATCAGGAACAACCTCAGCCACAGTGCCCCATCTCTAAGCAGTGCAGGAAGCCAGCTATACACCCAGAGGCCAGCTAGGAAGAGGCAGCTTGCATTAGTGAGTCCAGCCCTGCAGAGCAGAGGATCCAGTCTGGAGGCCTCTAGCAAGAGCCTTCCTGTCTCCTCCAGGATTGGGAACAGCTTCGGCCATAGCACACCACCTCCAAGCAGTGCAGGAAGCCAGCTATACACCCAGCAGCCAGCTAAAAAGAGGCAGCCTGCACGGGTGAGTCTGGCCCAGCAGAGTGGAGGATCCGCCTGCACAGCCTGCATCCAGAACTGAACAGGGCCACAGAGGTACATACCCAAATACAACTACAAGAGTAGGTCTCGGCTATCATCTTTGTTTCTGTGACTGTGCAACAGCTTGGTAGGCTGGTTTCACCAGAGTAGAGGATCACTTGGGACACATCACACCAAAACTCCAATTGCACCCAGAAACTCTGCAGCACCACAGCAATTTGTGGCAGGAGAAAGCAGCTCACGCATGGTTGCTGAGATAGGCCTACAGGCACACATAGGAGGGGCAAGCTCCTGCCAGTAACAGAAGGCCCAACTAACACCAGAGATAACCTGAAGACAAAAGGCAAACGTGGGAATGTTGCCAACAGAAATCAAGGCAATATGGCATCATCTGAACCCAATTCTCCCACAACAGCAAGTCCTGGATACCCCAACACACCAGGAAAGCAAGATTTGGATTTAAAATTACAGGTCATGATGCTGATGGAGGGCATCCTGGAGGGCTTCAAGAAGGACATAAATGACTCCCTTAAAGAAATACAAGAGAACACATGTAAGAAGCCCTTGAAGAACTAAGGGAAAACACAACAAAACTGGTGAAGGAATTAAACAAAGCCACCCAGGATCTTAAGAAGGAGGTAGAAACAATAATGAAATCACAAAGAGAGACAACTCAGGACATAGAAAACCTAGAAAAGAAGTCAGGAGTCATGGATTCAAGCATCAACAACAGAATACAAGAGATGGAAGAGAGAATCTCAGATGCAGAAGATACCATAGAAAGCATTGATACTATAGTCAAAGAAAACAAAAAATGCAAAAGGCTCCTGACCCAAAATATCCAGGAAATCCAGGACAAAATGAGAAGACCAAACCTAAGGATTATAGGCATAGAAGAGAGTGAAGATCTCCAACTGAAAGGGCCAGTAAATGTCTTCAACAAAATTATAGAAGAAAACTTCCTTAACCTAAAGAGGAGAAGCCCATGAACATACAAGAAGCCTACAGAACTCCAAATAAATTCGACCAGAGAAGAAATTCATCCTGTCATATAATAATTAGAACATCAAATGTACTAAACAAAGAAAGTATATTAAAAGCAGGAAGGGAAACAGGTCAAGTAACATATGAAGGTAGACATATCAGAATTACACCAGACTTCTCACCAGAGACTATGAAAGTCAGAAGAGCATGGGCAGATGTCATGCAGACCCTAAGGGAACACAAATGTCAACCCAAACTGCTATATCCAGCAAATCCCTCAATTACCATAAATGGAGAAACAAAGGTTTTTCATTATAAAAACAAATTTACATATTATCTTTCCACAAATCCAGCCCTTAAAAGGATAATGAATGTAAAACACCAACAAAGGGAGGGAAACTACACACAAGAAAAAGCAAGAAAGTAATCTTTCACCAAACCCAAAAGAAGATAACCACACAAACATAAAAATTACATCAAAAACAGCAGGAAGCAACAATCACTATTCCTTAATATCTCTTAACATCAATGGACTCAATTCATCAATAAAAAGACATAGTCTAACAGACTGGATTCGTAAACAAGACCCAACATTTTGCTGCATACAGGAAATGCATCTCCGTGTCAAAGACAAACACTACCTAAGAGTAAAAGGCTGGAAAACACTTCTCCAAGCAAATGGTGCCGGGAAACAAGCTGGAGTAGCCATTCTAATATCAGATAGACTTTCAACCAAAAGTCATCAAAAGATACAGAAGGCCACTTTATACTCATCAAAGGAAAAATCTATTAGGAAGAACTCTCAATTTTGAACATCTATGCCCCAAATACAAGGGCATCTGCATTCGTAATAGAAACCTTATTAAAGCTTAAAGTATGTATTGCACCCCACACAATAATTGTGGGGGACTTAAAACCCCACTCTCTCCAATGGACAG